>NC_132973.1:4645232-4958565 GCF_047496725.1 Anoplolepis gracilipes | reverse complement strand
GCCTGAACCGCCACATCCCCTCCTCCTCCACCTCCTCATTCATATACCGGCAATTAATAGTCATCTTTTACGTAGAACTATTTCAAATTTATTGCCAAGTATTCGCGCGTACGGATATTTTAAAACAAGCAGATGTAGTTTTTCTTCCAACCATAAACTAACTTTATCAATACCTAGTGGTAATACACTGCGCGAAAAAATTAGAGGCCTAATCTTTCTTTCATATAAAAAAAGGCCAATTTTCAAGTAGTTGCAACTTCCTTAAAAATAATCAGAATAAAATCAATAAAAAAGCATTTCAAAGCTTGAAGTTTTAGAATCTTTAAATGAATTTTAATTATTGTTATTCGTTACAAAATTACATTGTAAGAAAGCGACGTCCGTCGATTGAACAAATAGCTCGATTTTGCTTTAATAATGAATATCTCGGCGAAAAATCGTAGAATATTCGTTAAAAAAAGAAATTAAAGCTAAAACTCTGCTTTTTAACAGCCAATTAATGAAATCGTGCTAGGATTTTTTTAAATTCGATATTCTTGGACAAACTTTTGAAAAATTTGTTCAATCGACGGACGTTGCTTTCTTACAATGTAATTTTGTCACACGAATAGAAAGAATTGAAATTCATTTAAATATTCTAAAACTAGAAACTTCAAGGTTTGAAACGGTTTTTTATTGATCTTATTCCGATTATTTTTAAAATAGTTACAACTTGCAAATTGGCCTTTTTTATGTGGAAGAAAATGGCCCTTAAATTTTTTTGCGTAGTGTATTAATCAAATTTATAATTTATATTTTTTCAAACGTATGTTTACGACAAAATGATTTAATCGCTTTCAAAGCAATCAAACTCAAAAATATTAATTAATATAAAAAGTTAGTGTACGTGAAAAACTTTAATTGCAGATAAAATTAACGAAATTGCAGAAATTCAGTTTAAGCTCGAATAAAATAATTTGAAAATGTTATCACATAAGTTAACTTAAAGACATTCTTCTTTCAATAGAATGAAAGAATTTTCAGGTATTTTTTAAATGAAAAAATGTAAGACAAAATAAGAAAGATTTCCAGAAAGATTTCCAGAAGGAACAAAGCTTTCTGGAAAAAATGAAAAATAATCAAATAAAAGAGCCAAATGTGTAATGCAAGTCAAAAGATTTTTAATAAATCAGACAAAATTTTCGAAATTTTTCAAAATTTAGTACTCAATTATTTCAACGATCGAAATATCGAAAAAATGTCTATCAGTTAAAAGTTTTGAAAATTTTACATTTTTTTTTAAATTCTACACACTTGGTCAGAATGTTTTCAGGTAGCAAAGGTAATCATTTTGACATCAAAAGAATTTGAAAAATAGTGTTTTTTGACGCACGTTTGAAAAATTTGTTCAATTGACGGACGTTGTTTTCTTACAATGTAATTTTGTAACGAGTAGAAAGAATTGAAATTCATTTAAAGATTCTAAAACTAGAAACTTCAAGCCTTGAAACGCTTTTTTATTGATCTTATTCCGATTATTTTTAAAATAGTTACAACTTGAAAATTGGCCTTTTTTTATGTGGAAGAAAGTGGCCCTTAAATTGTTTAGCAAAATTAGTTATTAGCAAGTGTGCGAGAACCGACTTTTTATTGGGTGTGAAATAACGTTCAGTAATAGTTGCAATTACTATGATTTTTGTTAATATTTTATATAGAGTATATAAATTTGCTTTCCCAGAAATTCCTTTAAAAGTGTGTAATGCCAGTTGATATTTGTTTAGTAAATTTGCGTGTATGAAAAGTATTGCTATAATGATATGTGTAATTACACGTTAGTGTGTGTATCTCCGATTGCATCCAATAACACTGGAAATGGGTCTTGAATGGACGGAAACGAGCATGCACGAGGTCAGAGGCTACACGTTGATAATGACGTCACCTTCTCGAGGACTTGTCAACGTCCATTTCTTTTTTTTATCATACAGCATTATCGAAGAAAGACTAGGCTGAGGTTAACGTCTTCGCTTTCGGAAAATATTTTAGCCGCATCATCATACATTAATATGTAAAGCGATAACAAAAGATATCCAGGTAACAAAAGTAGTCATTTTAAAATCAAAAAACACTATTTTTCAAATCCTTTTGATGTCAAAATGACTACTTTTGCTACCTGAAAACATTCTGACCAAGTGTGTAGAATTTAAAAAAAAAATGTAAAATTTTCAAAACTTCTAACTGATGGACATTTTTACTCGACAATTTTGAAAAAATGTATTCCGTTTGCACTCATAATTTATATGCGATTCACTTACGAAGGATTCCATTTGTTCGTTCAATAATTTGCGCTATCATGTTGAGTTTGTTACGTAAATGTGTATACGTATCAGTTTCAAGCATTTTCCAACAATTTTAAGAACTGAAACATAGCAATCATATGTGATCAGATTCGCACAAAGTGGATTTTATCGTTGTAATTTTGTCATTATCTTAGATTTTTTTATATATATTTTGAGATTAACTTCGATCACATTGTCACAAAGTATCTGCAATTTTATCATTCATCACAAAGTGAAGTTGTTATGCTTGACATGATACCATTAATTTAATAAATTACCCGAAAATTGTCGCTTATCTTTCATAATAAATTTAATCTATTATCTTAAATTTAACTAAATTGAGAAAAAAGCAACTTTTTATTAATTAGAAAGTATTGAGATATCACCACAATTTTTTGATAAAAAATATATATTTTCAAAAATTAGATTAGAATTAATCAGAAACACAAACAATTGTTGTTTAAGGACCTATATAAAAATTATATAATGTGCGACTTTTAACATAAATCTAGATGAAGCTCGTCGTCTCGAAGGCGCCGCTGTCAGATATAAAACTAATTATATGTATTTCGCGATAAGGATTGCGCGACAGGCTTCAAGAATCGCAGATTATTAAAGCACGCTCGAATAAGTTCTTTGCCGTGACACGACATCGTGAATGAAATGTGCTCGTAATACACATATCTAATAATTTAATTAAATTAAAAAAACGCTTAATTTCAACGATTCAATTACAGTAAAATTTAACATCGCCCAATAGAAATGGACAGATTAATGTCAACAATTATATTTGCATGTTAAAATTATAATTTAATGTTTATTTTTATCTGTCAATTACTTTATATTTAACTACGCTATTTTTCATATCAACTACTTTTCACTTAATAGTGAAAAGAAAATAAAACAAACTTATTGTTAGTAAAAAAAATACAAGTAGAAAATTGTCCTGGACACTATATCTATAACTTTAGTGTTACTTTAATAAAATTTGAGTTATATATACAAATTTATGATATAATAATGTTGATGCAAGAAAGTATTCGGTTTACATTCTATCAATTCTTTAGCATTCTCATCGCTCAGAAGAGGTTAGATAACACCGATAAGATGAATGGACTACAATTATGTAAGCAAGCTATTCATAAAGATATTAGTAAAATCAATATCAAAGAATGCCAGGCGATGCAAATTATACGTATACGAGATTGCTCCAGTTGCATTCACAGAAACGATAATTAATTAGTATCAGTATACGTCGTATATCTTTCGTGTCGGGACGAAACGTTGCAAATTCGCACTTTCTCTCTGGCTCCCTCCCTCTCTCTCTCTCTCTCTCTCTCTCTCTCTCTCTCTCTCTCTCTCTCTCTCTCTCTCCCTCTCTTTCTTTCTCTATCTCGTGACGAGTATCATTAGGCGTCACAAAGTTGCATCGACAAATACGATGATTCGTGCCCGCCATTCGGAAAGATGCCATCATGCTTCCACTGTCGCGAAACGTGTGATTAACGTTATCATTGTTAATACTGGGTGTGCCGTCATGAAAACGTGCGAGCTACATTTTTTTCGATATTTCGATCGTTGAAATAATTGAGTACAAAATTTTGAAAAATTTCGAAAATTTTGTCTGATTTATTAAAAACCTTTTGACTTGCATTACACATTTGGCTCTTTTATTTGATTATTTTTCATTTTTTCCAGAAAGCTTTGTTCCTTCTTGAAATCTTTCTGAATTATTTTGTCTTTTTTTCATTTAAAAAATATCTGAAAATTCTTTCATTCTATTGAAAAAAGAATTTTTTTAAGTTAAATTACGTGATAACATTTTCAAATTATTTTATTCGAGCTTTAAACTAAATTTTTGCAATTTCGTTAATTTTATCTGCAATTAAGGTTTTTCACGTACACTAACTTTTTATATTTACTAACATTTTCGAGTTTGATTGCTTTGAAAGCGATTAAATCAATTTGCCGTAAACATACGTTTGAAAAAATATAAATTATAAATTTGATTAATACACTACGCAAAAAAATTAAAGAGCCACTTTCTTTCATATAAAAAAAAGCCAATTTTCAAGTTGTAACTATTTTAAAAATAATCGGAATAAGATCAATAAAAAACCGTTTCAAAGCTTGAAGTTTCTAGTATTTAGAATCTTTAAATGAATTTCAATTCTTTCTATTCGTTACAAAATTACATTGTAAGAAAGCAACGTCCGTCGATTGAACAATTTTTTCAAAAATTCGTCCAAGAATATCGAATTAAAAAAAAATCCTAGCACGATTTCATTAATTGACTGTTGAAAAGCAGAGTTTAAGCTTTAATTTCTTTTTTTAATGAATATTCTATGATTTTTTTGCCCGAGATATTCACATTATTAAAGCAAAATCGAGCTATTGACTTTGAACGCTAATAAGTAGTGAAAAAATGATCGTACTATAATCATTTATTAAGTTTTGAAATGTACAGAAAAAAAATTTAACACTTCGGCTTTTTGTTCGAGTAACTGGAATGCTTTTTACTTGTAAATATTGCAGAGTTCATGAAAATTTTAACGTTATTTCGTTAACTTTCATTGATTTAAATAAAAAAAAGATAAAAGTGCAATTTTTATTTGATTTTTAAATAATAATTACGCTTTAAACATAAATAATGATTGGGAAAACGATAGAGGCATTTTAAAGTGCTAACTTTTCTCTTTAAATTGTTTTTTTAATGATCATTGTACGATCATTTTTCACTAGTGAAGCGTTCAAAGTCATTAGTTTGATTTGGATTTAATAATGAATATCTCGTCGAAAAAAAATCATAGAACATTTGTTAAAAAAAGAAATTAAAGCCAAAACTCTGCTCTTCAACTTACAATTAATGAAATCGTGTAGGATGTTTTTTTAATTCAGTATTCTTGAACAAACTTTTGAAAAATTTAAAGGCCACTTTCTTCCATATAAAAATAGGCCAATTTTGAATTGATTTTGAAATGATTTTTAAATAACAATTACGCTTTAAACATAAATAATGATTGGGAAAACAATAGAGGCATTTTAAAGTGCTAACTTTTCTCTTTAAATTGTTTTTTTAATGATCATTGTACGATCATTTTTCACTAGTTAAGCGTTCAAAGTCATTAGTTTGATTTTGATTTAATAATGAATATCTCGTCGAAAAAAAATCATAGAACATTTGTTAAAAAAAGAAATTAAAGCCAAAACTCTGCTCTTCAACTTACAATTAATGAAATCGTGTAGGATGTTTTTTTAATTCAGTATTCTCTCTCTCTTGAACAAACTTTTGAAAAATTTAAAGGCCACTTTCTTCCATATAAAAATAGGCCAATTTTGAAGTAGTTTCAACTTCTTTAAAAATAGTCGCAATAGCTTGCTTTTGCTTTAATAATGAATATCTCGGCGAAAAAAATCATAGAACATTTGTTAAAAAAAGAAATTAAATCTTCTTTAACATCCAATTATTGAAATTGTGCTAGGATTTTTTTTAATTCGGTATTCTTGGACAAACTTTTGAAAAATTTGTTCAATCGACGGACGTCGCTTTCTTACAATGTAATTTTGTAACGAATAGAAAGAATTGAAATTCATTTAAAGATTTTAAAACTAGAAACTTGAAGCTTTGAAATGCTTTTTTTACTGCTCTTGTTCTGTTTATTTTTAAGGAAGTTGCAACTACCTAAAAATTGGCCTTTTTTTACATGGAATAAAGTGGCTGTTTAATTTTTTCGTGCAGCGTATGAGGACCAACGATTTCATTTCTTCAAAACGCGGTGAAAGTTTGCCTGACTCATTCGTTACATCTATTCGGTTTTGTACACATTGTATAGACTCACGCAGGCAGAACGGAGGAGACTTCCCTCATTCGTAAGGAAAGAGACGAAGGCGAAATAGCGGGAGAAGAAGAGAAGGAGGACGGGCTCGTCAGGCGTATCGTAAAAGTGGGTAACCACCGGCCGGAACATTCATGCTCTAGTGAAATTAAATACTAGCGAGAAAGCACACGACAAGCGAACCACCTCGCGGCTATTTAAACCGTCCGGAGGCGATTACGCTCGTCGGTGGGCTTTTCTTCAGCGGCATAAATCTCGCGCGAGACGTCCCGCAACCACGTGCGTACGCCTCGTACGATGCGATATCCTATCGCGAAATCGTTCTAAAAAGATAGGCAACGAGACTAAAAATACAGTCTAACGCCATGCGAAATATTCGTAGAATCTCTGAGGCTGCTTTATACATATTTTTAATTTCTATGATTCTTCTGATCTCAAAATATCTCCAAAAGCAATTGGAAATTTCGAGAATTTGCAATACGTTTCTTGAAATGCATCTCTCGACAAATATGTGGTATAAAAATAATCTTTATAAAATAAAAACATCCGCTTTCCCTTTTAATTGCGAATAAGTAATTTAAATTGTGTTTTGACATTTTGTTGATGAATGAAGTTAAAACTCAAACGTAGGAAATTAAAAAGTTGAAACGTATCATAAATTCTCAATTTCACTTACAAGGAATTGTTTACAATGAATGAAGGTCTGATGATAGCGCGAGATACGATGGTGAAAAATCGAACGATTACGTAATTGAAGGTTTGGCCGCGCGAGTCAGGCGATTCCTCTTTTTTTTCGACAAAGCGAGTTATTTACTGCTATATGTGTTGGGTGAATAGTAGCTCGTCGATTGATGCAAGAATCAAATATATGCAGATAACTGTGTAGTGCGAAAAAGAAAATAAAAATCCATGGTTACAAAGATTGCAGTCTTAATCGTGGGAGAATCAATTAAAATCTCTCTGCCTCGTTTTTGCATTTAAAATTGAATATACTTGAATATAATTACAAAGCATCTACATTATTTACCTGTTCGTTAAAATGAAGTTAGTTTATTGTTAATTTTTTAAACGTTTTAATTATTTTGCTTCTTTATTCATTAATTATAGTTTATATGGCTTTACATCATTTTTGAAAATCTTACAAATTATATACATATATATTTCCGATTTAAAACATGATTAGAGATTTACTAGATATTAAACTTCTACAAAATAAAAAAAAATTACGCCGCTTGATAAAACGGATTTATCTCTGATCCTTGCAAGTTGACTTTCAATTTCCATATCAGACATCGTTTTATGATCAATAGAAGAAGAATATTAAAAAAAAAAAAAACAATTATATAGATACGCTAGAATTAGATCGATTAAATGCTTGTGAAAATTAAAATTGATGTCCGTACGAAAAATTAATTAAACGAAAAATAAAAAACTTGGAAAACAACTTTTTCTTAAAACTTAAAATTGTTTTAATAATATCTCGAGATATTGAAAAAATGTCTGGAATTTCTAACAATAGGAAAATCTCTCCTCCTATCTAATTAACATAAGATAAAAATCATCGAAAAAAAGGTCGATAGAAGAAATTCATACCACTCGCTCGAAACTAATTGCTACGTCAATGTCATTACTGGTATAATACTGGTATATCATTTCGACTCTCCAAATTTTTCTACCAACGGATACAAACGCCATAGGAATCCTGTTGAACGGCAAAAGAAGGCACATTTCCAACTCCCATGTTTCCAACTCCTAGTAGAAAGCTCTACGATCTCGTTGGTAAATTTTTAATTTTGTTTTTTTCTTGCAGAATAGTTTTTAAAATAATCGATTAATGTTGGCATTAACTATTGTAACCAGATATTAACAGTGTATTATTTCATTTTTACATTTATTTAATATTAAATGTGATCATTAAATATGAAGCTTTATCTAATCTAATATTATATGTATTTATATTGATAGTCGCATCGAATGTAATTTTCTGTTTTATCAGATTTAATTTATATATTTCTATCTATAAAACTTATTTCTTTCTATTTTTTTAAGTAAAAAAAAATGAAAAAAGCACATATATATGTTTTCCATTTTTTTTTTACGTTAGTTTTATAGATTACGCTAATTACAGAACAAGCAGACATCATAAATGTCAAATGTCGGCAAAACTCACGTGGCCATTTAAAAATTAATAAATGTTAGCGATCTTTTCGCTAACATATCTGTACAACTCGATAAATGTCAAACGAATGCATGTATCAAATTATAAATCAAATCGTCATAACTGAATTACAACAAGCTATTATTACATGAAGTTTTCTTTCAAACAAAGTTTGTTAAAGAGATGATGTATCCGACGCCGTAATAAAAAAAAAAAAAAACATTACTACATGTGTTTATGAGTCTGATTTATTTCAGAGAATCTCATGCATTTCACGGCGAGTACTATCGTGCACGTATAACGATGCACTCGCACCGTGTCGTTTGTCATACCCCAAGTTATACGCACGGCAACATCCGGTCGCGGAGTCGCAACCGACCGTGGTCCCGTAACAAACGCCGCGTATCGTCGCGTACGCATTGTGTAGTAAAAACGTAGTAACGCGTAAACGAGGCGAAACTCCACACGGAGCTTCCATGCATCAAGGACATTCCTAGCTCTTACGTGGCTCCACTCCCACTTTAAACCTCTCCTCCTCCCTTTGAGTCACAGCGGGTCTCCCAGGACCCACCTTTTTTTTCGTAGTTTTTTATTGTTTTAACTACTTTTTTATCAATAAATACCGGATATTTTGTTTCTATAGTACAGAGTCTCTAGAACATCAATAAGTGTAAAAGAAATATAAACAGTCATTAATTGTTAATTGTAAAAATACCAGATATAAACAAACAGTGAAAATTAGTACTTTTTTACGAAAAAATGCATTTTCTACTAATCTATTATGACAATAAATACGGCAATTTTTTTATAATCTTAGTACACTCTAAAGTATTTTTCAGAATTTTTTTAGAATTTTCCACCGTGTTGTTTTTGTTAAATCCTCCTTTTTTCCCCAAAAATCTTTATATACCAAATTTTATAAAATATTGACAATTAGAAAAATTCGTGACTTAATTCTCGCTCGTCTCACAACCGATCGCTCCAAATTATTCACCGAAAGAGATCCTTGCTTTTTTTTTGGTACATATCCAAGGTTTCACAAGTTCATAGGGGGAGTTTAAAAAAAAAAAAAAACATTAAGTCATATACAAGATTTGAATCTTATAGCAAAGCTGCGTATTAATTGACGTAATTATGGAAATAAATGCAGAAATATTTAGACGTATTCTTCTATCAAGTGTGAATTTTAAACCGTTTTCTTCTCATTCCTGTAACGTTGCGATTTCGAATTTACACCTTTGTGTTAGGTTACGAAACTCTCGATATGTAAGAAGAATTTTTAAAATCAGCTAGTAAAAATTTAAGAGTTTTGAAAAATTCAACGAGGTTCGATTAACATGTCAATGTATAAAGATAACTCATAAACATTACCATTCCTCTTGTCGGATTCGTCGAATATTTTCCACATATTTTCTCGAGAAGAATATCAAAAACTGATAATTTTGTTAATCTATAATCGATTGAAAACAATAGACAATACTTGTAATTATCTTATTATATTGTTAGATTTGATTTTAATTGTCAAAATATTTTATATTAAGCAATAATTTTACGAGAAAAGAGAGTGTGAAGATCTAAAATTATTAATAAATAGATATTTTATTGAGAAAAAATGAATTTTTAATTTGCTTAAAATAAATATTAACAAAAATTATATTTTTTAGACATAATTAAAATTATATTTTTTAGACACAACTGTCTCTTTTTATTTTTATTTACGAAAACTGCAAATCCATTCAAATAGTTGCTTACGATAGAGGCTTCAGTACGTTAATAATTTGAAGAGACAGGAATTTTGCTTATGAAGCAAATTTCTTTGGAAGCAGGACACAGGTAAAAAAATCCCGTTTCTAAATAACGTTATTTAATTCGATACTCTAATTATATGTTTCCCAGAGTTTCCTCGCATTCATTAAAAAAATTAATTTTTAATGAAAAATATCACTTCGTAAATACCGTACACGTATGGACGAACAACACATGTAATATCTTATTTTATAAAACTATTTTATTCGAGTTTTTAGAAAAAAGTATTTTAGGACAACCTGTGTGTCTTTAAAGATCTCCTGTCCTTGATTATTTTGATTCGAAAGAGCGACGACAATGAGAAACGAACTCGCTAAGAGCCAAGCCCGGAGAGAGGCCTCGTTGGCGAAGAGCAACGTGGAGGAGCTTCAATGTCTCGAATGAACGAACGAAAGCGAATGGGACCGAAGTTGACCGAGCTGCTTCATTCGTTCAGTGTCGGGTCGTATTCAAACGGGGCCCCCAAGGCCGGCAGAATCGAGCGAGAGAGTACTAAAAAATACGATATTTAACTTTCTCACGAAGAAAACGCGCGGCTTTGCGAATATTTCTGTTACGACAACTATTACGTATGAAGCGCAAAAATGATAAATCGATTATGAGAAACAGAAAACTGGCTTTTCAAAACTATAAATGACAGTTAAACAGGCTTTTACATAAAGTTGCATGAGACTTGATGTTTAACATTTTTATAATATTTAAGATAATTTTTTATAACACGATGTTTCTTCTTCCTTCAATGTTTGGTGAGAATATAAAAAATGCATAATTAAAAGATAATATAAAATCTATGATTTATTTAAGAGCCAGCTTAAATTGCTGATCGGCAACATGTTGACAGGTAAAATCATTTACATGTAAACGCGTATAAAACTTTTTCTTTTTATACCCCAAATTTAAACTTAAGACAAATAATGTAAACACATCTTAAAATAAAAAGTGTTTAATTCTTTAGATTTGTAGTCTTTTTTAATTATCATATGATTTACCACTTTATTTGCGCGAAGAATCAATCATGATGTTTCTATTTTCTATTTTTTATTCCTTTTTTCTGTTACATATTTTTTATTATATTTATTAATATTATGTACATTTCTTTTCATTCTCGTATATTTGTATACTTATTTCTTATTTTTCTTTCTATTTCGTCTTATTTACTCTAATTCTTTCTACATTTCCTTTGTTTTAGTCTCATTATGTTATCTTATTTCAATATTACATTACTTTACTGACATGAGATTACACCTTCTATATTATTTGTATTTTTAGAGAAATATATATATTATATATACATACCCGGAGAGATCAAAATAAACAACTAACTACACTTCGAGTACAAAAGTTTTAAATGCAATATTCAATCCTTTCTTCTAAAGAGTTCATGACTGAAATTAGATGCCAAAAATAGTATCGTATATAATATACTTGTAGAAATGTCACATAGAAACAGAGTAGATTTTCATCTATAATCGAGGTTTTCAGAGATGTCGAATGCGCGGGCATGATGTAATAAAAAAAAAAAAAAAAAAAAAAAAAAAGAAAAACCCATCCACCCCGCTGCACCGTCGTTCGGCGACTGAACCGGCGCCACGAATCGCGACCCACGACCCACGACCAGGCTCGCGTTCGCCGGTGGGGGGGAGAGACAGTTAACGTTTCACGTGACACGCTGGCGCCGCGGTGGTGGGGGAAACCGGCAGCGGTCACGTGATCAGCTGGCGCCCGCACTGGTGGGGGCCGCGGGACCGGCCGTCTCTGCCGTCTTGCGTGCCGTACGACCAGAATCGCCGGCATTCTGACCTGTTAAGTCGTCAGTGTTGGATCGTGAGAAAGTGGAGAGGGATCCTCGCACCTCGTAGGGACATTTAAATCGAAACTTCGGACCGCAGGTAGACGGACCGAGAACGGATCTGAAACAAAAAGAGGAAAGCCGCTTTCGCTCGCGCTTTTGTCGGTCTCGTGTCACAAACACAAACACACAATCGCCGTCTCTCCTCCTGTGCACCCATCCAAGCTCTCGCCCTCTCTATCTCTCTCTCTCTATCTCTTTCTTTCTCTCTCTCTCTCTCTCTCTCTCTCTCTTCTCTCCTCATATGATTTCCCCGAGAAAATAAACGAACTAGTCTCGCTCGTGGACTCGACAATTACGGATCGCGCGACGATCAAGTGCCGAGAAAAACCTTCCGTAATAACAACTACGCTTATTTATTAGGATCCTCGAAACGTCGCGCGAGGCATTATTTATTATTCGTTTTTGTGATTCGCGGAATAAATTCGTGTGACGAACGAGTAAAACGAATTGTAAGAAACAGAGGGAGAGAAGATATTTTCTCCGGAAGGGGCGAGGAAAATGTGTGAGTAAGAAAGTAAAGTGAGAAACTGATCGAACGAACGTGCACAAATACACGTGTCATCGTCGTCATCGTCATCGTTTCGCGAGGTGAGTGATCAGCCTCGTCCGGTGTGAAAAAAAAAAAAAGTGTTGAGTGTCTCCTACGCCTCTCTCTCTTTCTCCCTTCTCTTCTCTCGCGTTGTGGAATTTATCTCGAAAAGATTTGGAAGAAAAATTCCCCGAGAGAGTGTGAACACGTGGACAGAAGACATTCCGAGATTCCGAGAAACGTGGCGAGAAAATCGATTGACACGTCTCCCTTTTTTTGTGAGCCATCGCCATGGATCTTCTGTGCTGCGAGACCACCGAGAGTGAATGCCGAGCTTACGCAGACCCTGCCCTCCTCGGCGACGATCGGGTTCTGCAGAATCTTCTGCAGACCGAGGAGCGCTACGCACCCAGCAGCTCCTACTTCGAATGCGTGCAGAGGGACATCTCGCCGCTCATGCGCAAGATCGTCGCCGAATGGATGTTAGAGGTAAGCGATTGTTTCCGGTCCACGTGTAAATATACATATGTATATATCGCGTTCTCGCTTTGCGACCCGGCCGGGTCGGGCGATCGGATCAGATTATTCTACGAAATGTGTAGACTGCCGACTCGACGCAGCGTAAATCTTGCCAACTGGATAAGAAATATCGACAGGATATAAAGATTGATTTCCAGCTTGATTAATTTTAATAACCTGTAAAGGTCACATGATTATCGATATTTCAACAGTCGAAGGTGTTAGTCATTTTTTTTTAAATATTTAAAAATTATGTTTTAACTTTTCTTCAACATGATTATTTTCTATAAATATTAAGGAATGTATATAAATTTTTTTTAAGCATTTTAACAGTTAAAACTGCGATTGTGATCTAAATGTCATTAAAAACAAAGATGTTAGTGGGATGATAAACGGTGACGATTTTTAATTATAATATAATGATTTAAGTGCTATTTTAGAAATATTTATAATTATAATATATAGATAGAATAGAATAATAGCACTTTAACCAACTGTTTTTCAACTGTTTCTCTATCTCTTTAAAGATAGGATCTGCAAAGTGATAGTGAGACAATTGAACCACGATTAAAGTTAATTCGATGTTTAAGAAATCGATTCCGAGACGAAATGATTATGTATTTTTGACAAAGTCGATTTACACAAGGAAAAAAGTAACGGCAAGCTAAAAATAAAATCGACGCTGATGACCTATGATCTGACAGACTGACGCCAGTTTTTTTTTTTTTTTTTTTTTTTTTTTTTATATAGACAAAAGAGAAATTTTTTCTTTTTTATTACGCAGTAAAATTATCATTAAAAAAATAGGAATAGAAAAGAGACTCAAAAGAATTACCTAATAATAGATACACACATACACATACACACACACACTAAACTGTCTGAAAACTGTTAGAAAGGATTCGTCGCGGTATTTTAAATTGTTTCCACTACAAAGTTAAAAGTCTCGAGCGAATGTTGTGGTTGTCGTTCGAAAATCTTATTCTTAGACATGATCGCGCGCGACAATGTTAATATATATTATTCGTCGAATTAAAAACTTAACAAAAATAACACGGCTGATCGGTGCTCTTAAAGAACAAATTGAATCGATTTAGATCCAAATATATATATATATACCTCAGAGACGACTGAAGGTCAAGTTTGCGAGACGTAAGTTTCGAATCGCAACTCGATGTCTGTTTTTTTTTTCTTATAATCCACAAATTAAATGTTAATCTTTCATATTACGTCCGACGATAAATTAATTAGTAAGTTGAATTTTCTAAATTTAATTAGAGAATCTATTAATTACTGGTTGGCAGGGCTTCGGGATGAAAATTAAAAATTAATGTACATAGGTGTACAGGCGTTTGCGGCATAAATCTCGTAGATATCTCTTTTTGCGTATTTAAATGCCTCTTATTTTTGTCGATCTTTTCTCGCGGGCAATGATTTTTTTAATTTCAACTCACAAATTAATTACGCTTTAAAGATTAGGAAATAAGATGGTATTTTTTTTTATTTTTATCTAAAATGAATAGCTGTCTTGGATTTAATAAAAAAAAAAAATATATATATACATATATATATCATGAGACGAAGCTTGGATAGATGGCGTGAGCGTGAGTGGCACGTGTGTATATTATAATGAGACTAAAAATATTAGTCAAGATTAAAAGCATTCGATACAATACATCGATTCTTGTCGAATGTTTCGCTCGAGAATCTATTCGATCGCTTCTTTTGTCACGAGAACATTAAAGTCCCAAGTTTACATTTTTACAAAATTCTTTGTCAATATATACCGAAACATAATAGATGTTATTTATATTGTTACATAATGTCTCTTTCAATCGATCTGTCAAATGTGAAATATTTTTGTACGCGATACGGATCAAAAAATTAATTCACTTTTAAATTTAAATATTCTCAATATATAAAGAAATTTTTTAGATGTCATCACAAATGTTTAGATTTCAAAAACTAAAAATATATGTGTAAATTGTGACTTTTTCCAACCATTATACGCGAATTATTCGTTTCGAACCATCAAATAACATTGACATTTGTGAGATCTTATAATACATTAGAATTTGCGTGTACATCAAACTTGTAGGATGAATTTCTCTTTCCATGCGTATTTTATATATATTATTATTTTTTACCGTAAATTTGTCACACACACAAATGAAATTCTTCGCAGTGAATTTAGAGGAAATCAATTTCTTTGGCGATGCAAGCACGTAATATTTTTGATATTTGCTGTCATTGAGCAAGAAATTCGGGCCATTGTCGATAAACCCTTCTCCCCTGTCCTCTCGTCTAACTTACGTCACCGAAGCTGCCGATAAGGGAATTGTATTCTGTCGCGATTGACATCATCCACGGCACATTAAAGAGCAGAAACGGCAATCGTGCGAGCAAGTACTATCTACGTGCTATCGTGCGGATATCGAATTCTTAATCTAATAATGACGATTTAAAGATAGACGTGCATATAACACACAGTTATTAAACGACAGAGGTATTTATTTAATACTCATAAGAACACAAGATACATTCTTGTTTGTTTTATTCTCAATTTCTCTTTAATGATAACGATATTGCAATGCCACATCGAGTTATCACGGGTCATTTGTGTGGTTTAGTTTAATTACATTCGACAAAATTAAATATATTCTTAGAAACTTGACATTAAACAGGCCCCTGCGTGATAACGATTTCGCAATTCATCAATTTAACTGCAAATCGAGGAAAAAAACTACACTAATCATTTATGTCAAAGGTAATAAATATCTAATACATTTCGAGATTCATAAATTTGATATTGATAAAGCATTTTTCGCTTTTTAAAATATAAAATTAATAATTGATTTGTGAGGCAAAGTAAAGCATTAGCCTTGTACAATTAAAATTTTCAGTTTTATAAATTTTTCGGTACAGTCACTATAAAAAGTTTAGTTTGATATAAAATTATATTTTACAAATCTTTCCTTTAACTCACAAATTAAATATTAATTTTGTATGTGAAAAAAAACTAATCTTTTGCGCAAATGTATATTAACTTTTGACAGATGATCCGTGTAGTTTCCCTTTAAATGTCCGAAATCTTCAAAACACAGTCAAAATAACGTATTCTCAATAAATAAAACTAATAACAAAAATAAATAGAATTCGGTGACAGCTGAATTAATTCCCCCATCTCTGCCCGCTTAGACTTCCTCATTCGTCGGATATGGTAATGAATTCCTCCGCTTCCGGACCGGATTCTCGTGTCGTTGTGTTCCTTCGGCATCCCGCTTTACCTCGCTCTTGTTTAAATCAAAATCGAAATGACAGAGATACGAATATATCGCTCTCGACTCACGCACCGATAGCGTGTGCGTCGCTCGATACGCACTCGGCTCTTTCGCCCAGGCACAGAGGTCTAAATTGTTCCTCTGCAGTTGTCGAGAAGCGTCTCCGATGACAATGACGAACGTTTGATAAGTCGGTTGTGTCGGCGCCGCCGAAGTCGCTAACACCTTGTCATCGTTCATTGTTCGATCAGTCATACAATGCGTATCGCGATGGATTACCTGCCCTTTTATTTACAATAATTTATAATTATTGTAATAGAATTATATTAATGTCATATTTTTCCTATTAGCAGAAATTTTTATTATTATATTTTTATTATCGATATTAGCAATGAAAAGCACTATTATAATCATTAGTAACGATATGAATTATAATAAGATATTCTGAACACTTGGTTTAAATCGCGTGAAACGATAAAATTCGAGATGCTCTCTTTGTTACATCACAACTGCCAGGGGACTCTTTCGCAGGCTTTTTTTTTCGTTGTATCGATATCGCGCTCTTTTTTTCTCGAGCATTTAATTGCTCTCGCGCCCCAGACATTTAATCGCAACAACCGAATTCACGCGATGACCTCGACGGCGTGTTCCGTACGGTCGAAAGCGAGTCGCCTGGGTCGCGCACGCCAAGTCGGCAGCGTGCGTGCGTGTATGCGTGCGTGTGCGTATGCGTGCGTGTGCGTGTGCGTCTACACGCGCATCGCGCTTCGAATTCTTCGACATTACACTGGCTCGTCGATCTCCAGCCGGCGCGAATGACAGGTCGTCGTATGCGTTGATGGAACGTATTCGGCTTTTAAAAGCTATTGCTTAAGTTAATTAATTATATAGGGTGTTGTACTAAGCGCTCACTTATTCCAGCTTTCGAAACTAGGAATTTCGAAACTATCACTTTTCGATAAGTTGTCATTTTTATCCAAAGTTCCAATTTAAAAAAAGTACAATTATAATTTAGCTTTATAATGTAGCTTTTATTAAATATACAATAAGTTTGATATATATAAAATCCAATTTGCTAAAATAGTGGGTGGGAACTCTCTTTGAGTTTTGAAATTGATTTTAAATTTGAGGATTTAATCTCATTTTGAAAAGACATGCAATCAACTATTCGATACGCCAAGTATTTAATTTTTTTTTTTTTTTTTTTTTACGAAACGAAGAGAAGCACTTTGCATGATAACACTTCTCACTTATCACCTTGTATATAATTCGCGTAAATGTTGCTGATAGCAAAGATATTAAATTACCGGCTCGCGGACAATTCGCATCAGATTTATACTTATTCCAAACTTCCTTCTTCTTAAAAGTCCTGAATTTTTATCCTTCCTATAAAATAATATTTTTCGATCGAAAAGCCTCGATTATTATCGATGTATATACGAAACGTAAAAGACCGGTCGGTATCGGCTTTATCAGCGACAGTTCTGCTTAATTGGCGCCGAACTTGTAAGAAAGATCAGTGCGTTCGATAAAAGTCACGCAGATAAGAGTAACCAAATTCTGAGGCAAATCATCTCGCAAAGATTCGAGACATCCGTTATCGGTTACCAATTAAAAGCGAATCGCGAATGTAAATGTAGAGCCACGTTTCGGTGCAACAACTTTGTTAATTGCTTCACTCAGTCAGCATTCGATGAATATTTTTCGCGGGTTTTAAGTATCGTTTGCATAAAGAAAATCATATCGCTGCAAAGAATATCTTTTTTGGTACAAATTTGATTCGACTTTTTTTTTTTTTTTTTTTTTTTAAATAAATTTATATTGTTATGTAATGATTACAAGTGTGTCTGAACTTGTAGAAATTATTAAGAACTTTTTATATATTTTTATATATTTTTTACAAGAAAAGTATATAATATATTATACTTATCTAGTACCTATTTTACTTTATCCTTTTTTCTTGTGCTTTCGTAACCTCTTGATGTAAATTAGATTTAATTAAATTAATTTTTTTTTGCAATGTTTGCCACGTATTTTTCATATTCCTTAGCTGATATATAATACGCAATAAAATTCTATATTATTGAAAAATATTATGTAGACTGCAAGTCGAAAAATTGCAAGAGTTTCTTTTTTGATTTGCGGCTCCATTTCGTCGCTTCCTAATTTCGTCTCGTTCGACTTTCGTCGCGATGTTTGAACAGATGCACGATAATTTTTCAAACCAATTTCGTTCGAAGTGTCGTTCTCTCTTTGTCCCCGTCTTTATCGACTTTGAATAATTAATATGGACCATTTGCAGAAGGGCTGGATATGGCAAGCTTTTTCAGACCGTCGTTCTTAATAGCGATTATTTCGCCAAAAAAAAAAACAAAAAAACATTTTTACAGTCGCATCTCTTCTTTGTTCTCTCTTAACAGAACTAATCTTACGTACAATTTTCGATGGTCAGGTTAGCGCGATTATTTTGTTAGGTCGGTACTGTTGTTAATTGGCGGTGGTGGCTATGGCGGAGTAATTACGAGAGGGTACATATGCGTGCGCGCGTGCATGCGTGCGGCCGCGAGGGCTGGCCAGCAATCATTGGTCACGCTCAATAAATTCCTCTCTCGCACTTTGATGATGCACACGATCACACGTAGCCGCTCGCCCTAAGACATTCGAGCAAAATTAAGGAGGAACTGGACACGGATCAGCTACGTCAACAATTAATAAATCTATTGTAATATATTTCGAGATTTATAAATTTTATCGCGTCTTTTAGCCTGTTAAAATACAAAATTAATAATTTAAAATAAAATAAATTTTTTATTTTAAATTATTAATTTAAAATAAAATTAATAATTAATTTGTGGATTTTTAAAGCAAAGATATGTCTTGTAGAATATAATTTAATCTCAAAATAAATTGTAAATATTATTGAATTAAGTCTTCTTTTAATTACTGCATACTAAAATTTTATAGAATGACTGTAGACAAAAATTTATGAAAATAAACATTTTAATTTTACAGAGGGCAAATTTTTAACCTCTACTTTAACTCTGAAATTATTTATTTTATATTTTAAAGGGCTATTAAAATATAATGTCAAATTAAATCTCGAAATGTATTAGATATCTAATTTTTGTAGCTGATCCGTTCTTCGTTAGTTCTATGGTCCTCGAAACTTCAAAAAGTCGTTCCAATTATTGCGCGTTTTATGTAAACATGCAATAATAAACAAGCGGTAATAAACGCGATAATAAAAAACGCGATTCATTCGTTGTTACGACTGCTGATGCATGCGATAAATTATTATCGATAAGATATTAGGTAATGTCTTTATTGTTAAATTATTCTTACGATCGGTAGAAAAAGATTATCGGAAAGGCTATGAAAAATTACAAAAAAATTTGTAAGCACGGAAGTTCGACTAAAAGAGAAATACAAGTGATTATACCTCAAAGATAATCGATTCCTTTTTCCATGAAAAAGAAGTAAAGTTCTACTCTATTCTATCTTTAGATTTTTCCTTTTCCATTAGTTCTTTCAGAGAGATTTTCAAATTTTATGGTGACATTTATACAAGAAAATAATTCCAAAAAAGAAAAATCTTCCGACGACGATCGATATGCAATCACGTTGTGACCACGCTTAAAATACGATCAAAGGAAATCCGGTGAGATATCTGTATCCTACGCCTATGTTTCGAGCAATCATTGCGCGAAAAAAAATCGTTTTTTTTTTCTCTGACACACACAGCGCGTCTTGTAAATTCTTCAAATATTAACAAAATTAAAAAGAAAAAATTAAATAAAAAAGAGAAAGAAATTGTATCGACTGACAATAATGAGTCATGTCTACAAAAAAATACAAAGAAAGATACTTCGGCTGTTATTGATAAAAATCCACCTTTAATCTTTTGCGCACATAACGTTTGATATTTTTACGAGAGACACATATTACGATTTGCAGCGTAACTCTTGGCGATGATGCGGCAGCGAGCTAAATTTGCATCGCGAATCGCTCGTGTTCGGAACGTTATCGCAGCGACGACTCCCCCGATCGTTCGACCTTGGAACGATCTCATCGTTGCCTTATCACGCAAACGTATTTGTTACACACGTCTCTCTTTATCATTTTGCGTATGTCATGTTGCAGGTATGCGAGGAACAAAAGTGCCAGGACGAGGTCTTCCCGCTGTCGATGAACTACGTCGATAGGTTCCTGTCGATCTGTCCGATCAGAAAGTCGCAGTTGCAGCTTCTTGGTACCGCCTGTCTACTGCTGGCGTCAAAGCTACGCGAAACGTCACCGCTCACGGCCGATGTTCTGGTTTTCTATACCGATAATTCCATCACTCTGGACGATTTATGGGTAAGTGGGCGATCGTGAATGTTAGATACATCACATTTGCCGAGCGATTGATATTTTATGCAACGATTTGACGGTTACAAAATTGCGTATCAACTTTTTGACCCATATAGACACAAATCGCAACTTTATCTTATCTCGCGAAACCGTTTAAAGCAACAAGCGAATTATCTATATAAGAGAGGACCACTGCACAAAATATAATAAATTAACAATTTTTAAATATTAATCTACGCTAACGCAAAAAAATGCTCCCTTTCTCTCTCTCTCTCTAAATATTTATATACGAGAAAAAATTAATTTCATGCGTAATTTTTTTATATACACTAGGCAAAAAAATTAAAGGGCCACTTTCTTCCAACTAAAAAAAGGCCAATTTTCAAGTAGTTGCAACTTCCTTAAGAACAATCGGAATAAAATGAATAAAAAAACTAGAAACTTGTAGCTTTGAAACGCTTTTTTATTGATTTTATTCCGATTATTTTTAAGGAAGTTTAAAGCAACAAGCGAATTATCTATATAAGAGAGGACCACTGCACAAAATATAATAAATTAACAATTTTTAAATATTAATCTACACTAACGCAAAAATATGCTCCCTCTCTCTCTCTAAATATCATTTATATACGAGAAAAAATAAATTTCATGCGTAATTTTTTTTATATACACTAGGGAAAAATATAAAGGCCACTTTCTTCCAACTAAAAAAAAAAGGCCAATTTTCAAGTTCAAAAAACTAGAAACTTGAAGCTTTTTTATTGATCTTATTTCGATTGTTTTTAAGGAAGTTGCAACTACTTGAAAATTGACCTTTTTTTAGTTGAGAAAAAGTAGCCCTTTAATTTTTTTGCGTAGTGTATTTTGCTACGAGACCATGAAAATTTTTCAATCGTATATTCTTGTCTGCTGAATTCTAGTTTCTCGTTCTACTTAACACACGCGGACAAATTCGGACGATTTCTTGACACGTGCAAACGAATAAAGTACACGCACGATCCCGCTAGTGCGTATACGCATTGCCTACTTGTTGCATAATTCTTCAAGTAGATGTCTTGTTAACGCTAGCGAGAGATCGAGGAAGCGATTTTCGCGATTTCTACGGGAACGATTGAAATCGGATATGCGATTTTATTATTCTCTCGTACATGTAGAATGTAAAGTGATAACAAATAAAATGCACGAGAAAATCGCGCTTGTACGATCGCTTATCTCCAGATCCATACATGTATCTGGGTTGACGGATTGCAAATATGAACTTCTCTCTCTTTCCCTCTCGTAAATTTAAAGGTATTAGATGTAGATACAAAGATATTTCTGCCGCGTAGATCGCTAGAAAAATATTGAAAGTGACAGTTTTTTTATCAATTAGTTGTCAGAAGTATTACTCCAATACCTGTATTATTAATTTTAATTAGAAAAAATCAAATTTTCCTTGTAATTTGTAATACCAAATAAATCTTCTAATTCCTAGAAATTAATCAACGTTAGAATAACAAGATTCGAGTGATAAATATCTTCTAACAAACACGTGGTATTTGTTTTACGATTTGTTTAAACGATATCAACTTTTCCTTTGCCATCTTGATTGATCAAATGTTTCTTGTATTAATATCATGAAACTTTTATAAGAGAAATTTAAGACACGTATAGTCGAATTTGTTGTCCAAATTCAGGTACGGAATTCACGCAGTTCCCATTTTTTATGCAAGCTATCCTGAAACAGAGCAAAATCATAATATTTGGATTTCTTTAATTCCATTTTGCGGCATTTTAAGAAGAGAAAGAGAAAGATAGAGAGCCTATATTGTTTGTTTTCATGATCATTGATCCGTCATATATACTCATTGTGTATGTACATACTTGAGCTAACAACTTTCCAAAAAAAAAAAAAAAAAAAAAAAAAGACAATTGATTGCTTGATATAACTTGACACGTGCTTGAATTTTTCACGAACGTGCACAATCTTTCTAAAATTTGTAAGCAAACTGTAAATCACACAAGTTTGATATATTTTTAAATCTAAGATATATATGATAATTCAAATAAATCATAACTCGATTCAATTATTTGCGAGAATGGAAAATCTAAGTTTATAATTTCTATAAAGATAACATTTAATTTTTATAAATATCTTTGTCTGAAAATATCAAAAAAAGAATCTAATAAAAAAGGATTAGCTTTTGTGATTCAGGAGACGGAACAAAGGGGCAATTGTTTCGTAGATCATAAAAAAATTATTCTTTATAGTTCTCTTCGATATCTCTAACGAAGATCTGAAAGAAAATTCGAGAGGTTTAATTTCATCCTTCAAAAAACTGGACGCGGTCTCGTAAACCGGTCTTGGAGCACACGCTTGAATCGAAGACGCAAATTTTATATATTAAATGTGCACCTCTCTTGATCGTAATCTCGTTGTTTCCACAATAATCTCAAGTGGGCTACATCGTCATCAGTAGCAAAAGAATTAAATTGCGCGTGTCAACTGCTCCGAAACAAAGATGCAAAAATCGTTGGTCGGAGATCGCGTTCGTTAGAGACGAGCCGTAAGGCTTGTCCAGGAGTACAATTTTCGATGCGAGATGGTCCAATCGACGGTGACGTGGCTTCATGTGGACTATTTTGGGCCATGCCAGGCGGTCTTTGGTTATAATGGGATAGCGATCGTCTCTCGTCTCTCTCTCTCTCTCTCTCTCTCTCTTTTTTCTCTGCCGTCGCACGATTTTTTTGCGACCTCGAAAGTTAAATACCTTCCGTCTCGTACATTTTCACGAAGGTATTCGCGCGTGATCGAATCGTTATCACCGCCAAACAGACGGACCAATTAATCGTGCATTGATACTCTCTCATTGGAATAACTGTTTAAATACAATCTGCGGTTTCCTTGGAAATCATTAATTGTATTGGCGATGACAAAGTTTTCGCAATAATTCCATGCGCCGATATAATGTCAAAAAGGTTAAAAAAACAATTTTGAGACTTGTGTGAATGGATTTCTGAATTTAAATGGATTTTATTCATTTAAATCAGAATGAAGAAAGACGTTGGTTCAGGTTTTAAAAATACACAGAATTCATTATTCAAGGAATTAATACAATAAATAAAGGAATAATAAAGATAATGTGACAAACATATTGTATAACAAAAAGGAATCAAATATATTGCAATTATTAATAAATAACATTCCGAAAAAGAAATAAATTGTTAATTAAAACAATATTATGTAATTTTTTAAAAATTAACTTTAAACAACTCACACTCCTGTTTTATTTTCACTTCAAATTACTCGCTTACAATTTTTGCAAATTATTATTATTCGAAAAGACTTCTGAATGACTGACGTCATTATCATACCACGTAACATCCAGGATTATCCTACTTATTGTTCCATTCAGTGCTCTGATCGAGCACTTTTCGATGAAACGTGAGAATTACATCAGCATTTGCTCCTCCGTTTTACGAAAGTACAAGGATATCTTGTTTAAGCGCTCCTATTGGTTGGATGCCAGATAACTCGTCATCACTTTAGCATCAGTAACGTATCTACCGACACGATCTCGATCCGATCGTTATTTCTATGAATCATTGGCGTCATTTTTTTGTTAACTATAGTGGTTCTAATCGCAAAAAATTGGCGTATCATGCAACGTTTTGCTTCTGAAAACTTCTTAAAGAAAGAAATATCGTAGTATTATTGACCTTGTAACATACAATCGCTTGCTTCTGAGAAGAGAAAAAAATTCTCCACTATAATGAAGGCAACAAGACATTGCTCCTTTTTTTTTCATTGACAGTTTTAAATATATAATATCAGAGATACACAATTTTTTTTCTCTTAAGGTTTCTTAAGCTGAAAATTTTTTAGATTATAGATTAGATATATTTCATTAGAATTTTTAACCAACATTTTAATTAGAAGATTTTGCAATAAAATTTTTAACAAGAGATAATCTCAATTACGTTTCCACTTATTATATTATAGGGTAAACTCGGGTAAGATGACCATAGTTTTTTACAACCCACAAAACATACTTTAATTTTTGTTATTTTTTAATAGTGCTTGGCATATTATCTTCACCGAAGCTTAAATTACGTAATATTATCGAAATTAAAAAGAAAATATTTAATAGAAATTTTATATTATCAAAATAGTACAGCATTGGCCATTTTACACAACTTTTAAGGAAAAGATGACCAGAGTGACGGAAAGATGTATTAATAATATTTATAAAAAAATAGTGAAAACAAAAATAAAAATTATAGGTCATATAAGAATTAACATATCTTTATAATATATCTAACGTCGATTACGATAGCTTAACTGTAATTTATTCGACGTTATAACAATTTCTAGTGGACAAATGAAAAACTTTGCAGGTAGGCAAAAGTAAAAATATGATATAAGATTCACAATATCGTTATTTATCGAATAATGTATGCACATAAACTACTGTAAATATCGATTATCTTTGATAATGACTAAAAAAGCGCACTATATAGCGATTATTGAAAAAATTACAGCCTATGGCCATCATACCCTAGTTTACCCTATACATTACGCAAAAAATTAGAGGGCCACTTTCTTTCATATAAAAAAAAGGCCAATTTTCAAGCAGTTGGAACTTCTTTAAAATTAACCGGAATAAGATCGATAAAAAAGCGTTTCACATCTTAAAGTTTCTATGATTATTGTACAATCATATTTTCAATTATAAGCGTTCAAAGACAATAGCTTGATTTTGTTTTAATACTGAATATCTCAGCGAAAAAAATTATAAAACATTTGTTAAAAAAAGAAATTAAAGCTAAAACTCTGCTCTTTAACACTCAATTAATAAAATCGTGCTAGGATTTTTTAAAAATAATTCGGTATTCTTGGAAAACTTTTGAAAAATTTGTTCAATCGACGGACGTCGCTTTCTTACAATGTAATTTTATAAGGAATAGAAAGAATTAAAATTCATTTAAAGATTCTAAAACTAAAAACTTCAAGCTTTGAAACGCGTTTTTTTTTTTTTTTTTTTTTTATTGATCTTATTCCAATTATTTTTAAGGAACTACTTGAAAATTGGCAATTTTTTTATATGAAAGAAAGTGGCCCTTTAATTTTTTTGCGTAGTGAATAATGTTCTGTTACATTTCTACCGCGATATAAACCGCGACAACAAACCGATTTTTTTGCAGAAATTATAATATCTCATGAGTTCTGGTTACTGTGAAACTCAAGATGATAATCGTGGCGAGTATCGGATATCAACCTACGCAGAATCTAGCCGTTCTCGTCGTATGGTCGCATACCTCAATGAAATTACATTCAATTAATAAAATTATATTTAATTCGTTTAATAAAAATTCAACTGTCTCTTTTCTCTGAAATTTTGTATTAATTTTTTCAAATTCTCAAAGAAGCGGCTTCTAAGTTACTGTCGCATGCATACTGGACCCCTTCCTGTTTTCGTGGAAGAATCCTTGAATGGTAGGTATGCGACGATACTTCTGAGTCATTCTGTATAACTTGCGGGACGTCATAGGGAAACAATGAATTTTCTCACATGCTGCTCGAAAAAATTCCATTCACTACTAGTTGACGCCCTTGTCGGAAGGGCCGATACATCGTCTCGTTTGTGACTTCGGCGACCGTTTCCTCCGTAAATTACATAGTTCCTGCAAGTTGTACAAACAGACTGAATCGACCGACACGCTGTTGTCCACGTGAAGAGAATAGGCTTCGTGAATTTTAAATGCTCGTCCAACACATGATGATACAGTCTGTGTGTATCTACGCTCTATGTGTGTGTGTGTATGTGTACATGTATGGCGACGAATTTCGAGTTTCTCTCTCGAGAAACACCAGGCAGAGAACGCAACAACTCTACTCTGCTCCCGGGCAAACATGCGATAGCCTGAGCAAGCCTAAATAGATAACAGTTGATACGAGAAACAGTTATTTAATTTTCAGTGACTTTCTCTCTCTCTCTCTCTCTCTCTCTCTCTTTCTCTCTTTCTCTTTTGGTCCCGCAACTCGTCATTCGTATATTATATGCCAACGCTCGAGTCTCATTTAAACTGCCATCAAGGTTACACGAAATTCTCCTGCTTCGCCTACTACTGACTTTTGAAGTATCTTCAATCTTCTCAAGTTGCTACCTTTGTTATGTTACCGGTTAAAGTATTCCGCGATCGTTTCGATAAACAGGAGAGTGTAAGAGTATACAATTTCACGAGAATACTCCATACTTTTCTTGCAAATATTTATTAGAAAAATAATATATGTGATTATGAAACGAATAATACTTTAAATTACAAATTTCTAATATTTTATTTAAATTCAATCTTGGGCATCGGAATTTTCTTTTTATTCGTAATAAGTAATATAATCAAGCTCATTAAATCTAATAAAATTAATAAAGAATAAAAATTCGAAATTAGAAGAAATGATATGAATCGCGTGATTTACAAAATTATATTCGTCTGTCGCGTGCGATTGCGGTTGAATCGTTAATAAGATGTTAAAGGGAGTGGAACGATGTTTCGAATATAAGAATGCAGCTGCAGGTGGAAGCAAGAGGGAGATAATCAACGCGAAAAACAGTCGAGGGAATAATTGCTGCTTTTTTTTTTTTTTTTTTTTTTTGAGGGCCATTCAGCGAAGTCGTAAAAACTGCTGACTTTTCACGCTTAATGCTCTCCGAATCGTGCAACACGTGAAAAAAGTGACTAATCATCGATAAATAAACAGGAAGGTGCTAAGGGTGTGACGCACCTGCATCACGGTACTGTGCACACGCGGTTCAAAACACTCTGTCGGAATGAATAAATTTTCATCGAATCCACAGGTATTTAGAATTCGAAAACGCACACTTGTCTGTTCTGTTGGGGGTGAGAATTTCCTAAAATGTATAATTTCTTGTGATAACTTTTATATTATCAATAATTAATAATCTTTAATTTGTATTTTACCCGTGCATTAATAATCTTCGATTAGTATTTTATCCGTTTACCAAATTTACAATGCATCGTATTTGTAAATCTTCAAATTTACTAATATCTTAAATAATTAAAAATTGTTTATTTATTTATTTTTTTTATTCATTTTTTTATTCATAATTAATAGAAAATCAATGACAATAATAACAGAATTTTTAAGAAAATAGAATTTTTTATATTGAAAATAAAAGAATTAATAATCTTTAATTAGTACTTTATCCGTGGATTAATAATCTTCGATTAGTATTTTATCCGTTTACCAAATTTACAATGCATCGTATTTGTAAATCTTCAAATTTACTAATATCTTAGATAGTTAAAAATTGTTTATTTATTTATTTTTTTTATTCATTTTTTTATTCATAATTAATAGAAAATCAATGACAATAATAATAGAATTTTCAAAAAAATAGATTTTTTTATATTGAAAATAAAAGAATTAATAATCTTTAATTAGTACTTTATCCATGGATTAATAATCTTCGATTAATATTTTATCCATTTATCAAATTTACAATGCATCCTATATTTGAAAATCCTCAAATTTACAAACATGTGAATAGTTAAAAATTGTTTTTTTATTTATTTATTTTTATTTATTTATAATTAATAGAAAATCAATGGCAAAATAATAACAGAATTTTCGAGAAAATAGAGATTTTTATATTGAAAATAAAAGAAAAAAAGGGAAAATATAGATTAGAGATTATAAATACGAGGTCGAAGTAATGGATCGGAGGATTATCTTCTTCCCTAGTTTGTTTAGAGGAATCTTCAGAAGTTCACAGGATGTTTGTAGAACTAGAAATATTCTTTGAAATATTCTTTATACTTTCAAAATATTATCAATGCACACAGACACATATGTACGATAGTTATTATCAATATTAGCTTTTTAAAAAAACACAACTATTTAATATTAAAAATTAGAAAACTGCTTCTGCGATTCAAAGAGAAACCTCGTCGTCTTGATTGCGCAAGGAGCGGAAAGTCAGCTGGATGTCGAAATCACGTACCTACCGACGTATCGTATATACAATGCGCGATATTAGAGATCTAGCGCATTATATATATATATATATATATATATATATATATGGCACAACACATATATGTACATACATGACATATCGTCGCAGGGCCCGGTGGATGGCGATGTGTGTTTGCCGCGAGTATTGAGAGGATCGGGAGGGTAGAGGGGAGGGGGAAGCAGGTGAGGGCCAGGTGCGTGCCCGCGGAGTATAGGTCTTTCGAGGGGTGCACCGGGCCCGTGCTCGACGCGACGCCCCGCGGCAGCTGCATCTGCCGTGCGAACCGGTGAATATGCACCCCTTGCCCGAGTGAGAGACCTTCTCTCCCCCCGCGAAGTCAGGAAACCCCTGGTGGAAGAAGCGGCGGGGCCCGTTTTCTTCTGCTCTGAGAGACCGTCTCCGTTGCCTAGATGTATATATATATATATGTATATATATAACGGGCGTGCAACACGTGCGAATTTGTATGCGCGCATCGCGTCGCTCGGAAGTGCACGCGCACCGCCAGGAGGTGAGCAAAGAAACAGAGAGGGAGGGAGGGAGGGGGCATCTTGGTGCAGCTGGTGCCTTTGACCCCTTCTTCTTTTCGGACTTTTGTCGAGAGAGGTAACCCCCCTCTCTTCCTCCCAGGCCTCTTTCGGATCACGCGAACCCCCAAGAAACGTCTCTCGAAGAGAAATGCTTATGATACTCCTGACGGATATCGAGATATCATCTTTTAAATTCTTAAATTTCGACACTTTCAGGAATTATACTCTTTAACCTTGATATTAGAAACTGGATGGTAAATCAATATTACCAATTTTCAATAAAGCTTGATAATATTTCAATGATAATTCTGAGACACTTATATGCAATGTTAATTTATATTAATTCTTAACTCTTGAATTATAATATGACAGATCTTTTTTTTCATTATATTGATTTATTATTTTTATTATTAACTATGCAAAAAAATGAAAGGGCCTTTCTTCCATATAAAAAAAGGCCAATTTTCAAGTAGTTGCAACTTTTTTAAAAATAATCGAAATCAGATCGAGATCAATAAAAAAGCGTTTCAAAGCTTCAAGTTTCTAGTTTTAGAATCTTGAAATAAATTTCAACTCTTTCTATTCGTTACAAAATTACATTGTAAGAAACCGACGTCCATCGGTTGAACAAATTTTTCTAAAGTTTGTCCAAGAATATTGAATAAAAAAAAAATCCTAGCACGATTTCATTAATAGAGTATTAAAGAGCAAAGTTTTAGCTTTAATTTCTTTTTTTAACTGTTCTATGATTTTTTTTCGACGAGATATTCATCATTAAAGCAAAATCGAGCTATTGACTTTGAACGCTTATAACTAGTGAAAAAAAAAATGATCGTACAATAATCATTAATTTAGGTTTTGAAATGTACGAAAAAAACTTAACACTTCGGCTTTTTGTACGAGTAACTAGAATGCTTTTTACTTGTAAATGTTGTAGAGTTCATGAAAATTTTAGCTTCAAGCTTCTAGTTTTAGAATCTTTAAATAAATTTCAATTTTTTTCTATTTGTTACAAAATTACATTGTAAGAAAGCGACATCAGCGTTGATTGAACAAATTTTTCAAAAGTTTGTCCAAGAATATTGATATTTCTAAATTTCTCAATTTTTATCTTATTAAAAATTTATTACGTACATGTGTAACATAATAAAAAACAAACTTGTGGCATTTGTGTTTTACGTAGATAAGCTAAAAATTGCATGAGGGGATTAATATGTGCCTTTATCTGCATCTGCCATCATTATCAAAAAAGGATCTTATCATCACTTGCGATAAGCGCGATTAATAAGAAGAAGAACGAAATAAAACGTGGGCCACTGTTATATCGATATTTTCTCGGTCTTGCACGACGATCTCGCGAAAAAAAAAGAAAAAAGAAAGAAAACGAAAAAGAATTGTTTGCATGCACCTGCCGCGCAACGAATAGACGCAACAAGCGACGAATTCATTTGCTCCGATGTTCCGCTTTGTCTTGCGCAAGCAGAATGTCCAGCGGAAACCATCGCGGCATGACGGCTGCCGCCTTGTTTTTCACGCAACATTTTGCTAGGTCGAAAACTCGAGGGTCCCAGGATAGGCTGCATCGGGTTGCACAGCTGCCCACCTGCCCCTAGTAATTAAGCGAGCACGCGACTTGAGTGCACGCGCGCCTCGCCGCGGTTATTCAGCCCATACTAAAAAACGTTATACGATTGGAAAAAAGAGAATATATTTATTATTATTAAATTATATATATATATATATATATATATATATATATATATATATATATGTGTAGTATATAAATTTATACTCTAAAAATTAAAATAGTTTAAAATTTAATTGACAGAAGCAAAATATATTATTATTTATACAATATTAAAATTTTAAATATATTAACGATCGGAAAAGAATATAGATTTATCATTAATATTATTAAAAATTAAATGTAATAAATAAACTTATGGTCTAAAAATTAAAATACTTTAAAATTTAATTGATGGAAGAAAAACACATTTTTTATTTATACGATATTAAAAATTTTAAAATAATTTAAAATTTAATTGACATATAAAAGAAAAATATATTATTATTTGTACAACGTAAATTTAAATTATATATTCTTAAAAAAATATTAAATTCCATTCTTAATATAGTTTGATCGCTCTATAAAAACTTCAGCAACTCTAAATGGAATCATGACAACAAGGAAACATAACATGTGCGCACAAAATCAGTGTCAAATTAAAAGCTTAATAATTTGCTTGATGTTAATTTGAAATTGTTATAATTCCTATATTTACAATTTACAGCCTAAATAAAACAACACTCTGTTTACATCTCTCTCTCTCTCTCTTTTTCTCTCTTCGTAAAAGTAATATCGAAAATTATTACAATTTAGGAGAGATCGTCCTAAAATATCGTGGCCACATGTTACCGTAACCTGTTGCGTCCGTAGCGTGCACACCTTGCGTCCTTTAATCTACCAAATAACCCTTTCTCGACGTATTCTATCTTAAGATGGACGGAAGACAGGTGTGTCGTTTTTTCCGCAGAATTATTTCCGTTTTGGAAATTGGGACAGACGCTAATGAATATTTCATGTATTAATTCGTGACTTATCCGATATTCAAACTTTTACGAATGGGAGATATGTAAAGAGATAATATCTAATTAACAAATACTCAAACAGGATTTTATTGACGGTCTATCATAATAAATCTTTAATTCTGATAGAATAAATTTCCAATGTTATAGGTAAATTTTATTTAATACATCTCCACAATGAAATTTATTAATATTCCTTGACATCTGGAAAGAAAATGATCATGAAAACCAAAAGAGTTAATAAATAAGTGGAGAAAATTATCGACCATGACCTTCTGTAAAAGAGTTAAAAAATAAATTTTAAACTTTTTTTTATTAATTAAAGAATTCTATTGTTAAAATATTGATAGGTACACAAAATGACTCACATGTGACCTTTAATTAAGAGTTAAATTGCAGAGCAACAGGTGCGTCGCGCGCGCGTTTCCGAACTTCTTTTTCTGACGAAACTCGCAGACAAAAAGCACTTATCTTTCCGGACATCTCTTTTTTTTTTCTTTATTTGATGGGAAGGTTCTTTTTTTCCGCGACGCGAAGGAAACACGATCTTTTGTCCCCGTAAATTGTCGATTTGACCTCGGCTACTTCATGAACTTCGAGTACGACAGTAGTCAATACTTTGAAGATAAATTTTTTGTCCCAACAATTCATTATCAATATTTTTGCATCTCGTAACGTTTTATTGCACAAAAAAAGATAAATTAAAAAATGTTTGCTAATTAAGATTGGTCTCAAAGCATTTTCTTTTGAAGAGTTTATTTTTGGAATTTATTATATATTTGTGTGTGTGTGTGTGTTTGTGATGGGCAATTTTTTAGAAAAAATTGATTTTTTAATCGATCTTGAATCGAAGTAACTGAGATCGATTTACTAAAAAAATCGGACCAAAAGGATCGATTTTCTAAAAATCGATCTAAAAAATTAAAACTACATAACAAAAACTAAAAAGTCTTGATTTTGTAAGATGGATTATATTTGCATAACTATAGTAAATTATGTTTTACTTTAAAATAATTTGATTTATAAAATTATTTGACATTAGTTTCGGAGATACTCAAAAATATTTAAAAAAAGAATAAAAATATTTTAAAACATTTTTTTTTTTTTTTAAATATATTTATTGAATTTTCCATTCGTGCGTAGATTGAAAAGCGCCACTTCTGGCACCACTACGTATAACAAATATCAAATATCAACAGATCGAAATTTGATTTTCTACAGAAAGAATCGATTTTAAAAAATCGATTTTTTGAGGAGAAAGATCGATTTTCTGAAAATCGAATCGAGATCACCCATCACTAGTGTGTGTGTGTGTGTGTGTGTGTATGTATGTATGTATGTATGTATGTATGTATGTATGTATGTATGTATGTATGTATGTATGTATGTATGTATGTATGTATATATCATTTTTTCCCTAAAATATATATAATATATTGATTAAATTAAGTAATTGATAATATCATACATTAAGTTGATTTTTGCTGTCAATTGTTTTTGTCAGAACTTATTTAGTCCAAATTAGATTGTTAATATTATTATTACTTTTTTTCGCTAAATATTTATGCCGAATAAAAATTGACTTCAAACTCGTCTAACTATCATCAATGCCAAAAAGAACCGCGATAGTGCTGACATACCAGATACACAGCGAATTATCTTTTAACGACGTAGTTGCGATGTCGTGAGAACGTTCCACAGGCGGTTATGCAAAGTAGTATGAAACGCCAATGCCAGACAACACTGGAGTCGCACACATGAGACCCTTCGGCGAAATGAGCGCGATGAAGTAATGTCGAGCTCGGTCCCTTGATCGAGTAGAGAATAAATCTTGATATACAGTTGATACGGATTATTTTATAAACGCGTTCTGGATTTCAAATATTAACTTTGCGATGTAAATGATATTTTTTATTTTATTGCCGGAATCGGGAAGGAGAATACTTAAGAATTAATCGTACGTGCAGAAAGGTTTTCCAACGAACGTCGAAAGGAAACCTTGTCAAATTCTTGAACGATAACACCGATGATTTCCAGCTAGACTAGAGAGCTGGCCTTGCGAAAAGCGATGGTTAAAACGGCCTCGAGTCGGTCACCGCCCCCGCTTATGATGCCCTCACGAAGAAACTATGTCTAATGCCCGCACCGGACGAAGTATCGTCATCGTGACATGATGCGACACAATAGATTAAGTGTCGAATTCGAAAGGAGAGTACCTGTGCACGTGTCCGATTCTACGGAAGGATATCCGATCCGCGAGATGTCCTCGTCTATCTCAGCGAAATCAACTGTGTATGAGGAAAAAAAAAGAAATACACTACGCAAAAATATTAAAGGGCCACTACTTGTCTTCATAATAAAAAAAGGCCAATTTTTAAGTAGTTGCAACTTCCTTAAAACTATTTGGAATAAGATCATTAAAAAAGCCTTTCGAAGCTTCAAGTTTTTAGTTTTAGAATCTTTAAATGAATTTCAGTTCTTTCTATTTGTTACAAAATTACATTATAAGAAAGACGTCCGTAGATTGATGCACAAATTTTTCAAAAGTTTGTCCAAGAATGCCGAATTAAAACAAAAATCCTAGCACAATTTCATTAATTGGATGTTAAAAGAGTAGTTTTAGCTTCAATTTCTTTTTTTAACGAATCATTAAAAAAACAATTTAAAGAGAAAAGTTAGCACTTTAAAACGCTCCTTGTAATTTTTTCAATCATTATTCATTTTTAAAGCGTAATTGTTATTTAAAAATCAAGCAAAAATTTCACTTTTATCTTTTTTTATTTAAATTAATGAAAAACGGTAAAACTTTCATGAACTCTACAACATTTACAAGTAAAAAAACATTCCAGTTACTCGTACAAAAGGCCGAAGTGTTAGGTTTTTTTCTGTACATACCAAAAACTTAAATTAATGATTATTGTACAATCATTTTTTCACTAGTTATAAACGTTCAAAGTCAATAGCTCGATTTTGCTTTAACAATGAATATCTCGGTGAAAAAAAATCATACAACATTTGTTAAAAAAAGAATCGATGGATGTCGCTTTCTTACAATGTGATTTTGTAACAGAAAGAATTTAAATTCATTTAAAAATTCTAAAACTAGAAACGCTTTTTTATTGATCTTATTCCAATTATTTTTAAGGAACTACTTGAAAATTGGCTTTTCTTTATATGGAAGAAAGTGGACCTTTAATTTATTTTAACTCGATTAAAGCGTGTCATCTTACAATTAAATTATATTTATGAGTAAAAATTTAAATATTTCTTTTCTGGAAGATTTTTTTTCATATCAGACACACACACACACACATTTTATTATATTGACGATATAATAAAATATAACAACTACAGTGTGCTTTTATCTCGGTACCTTCTAATTCAAAGAATAAACGTGCGGCTGTGGAATGTTGCTCGATTGCAGACATTCGAGGACAAGCGACTCTCTCGCTTTGAACTGACTTTCTAACTTTGTAAGCTAATAATAGTCTGTTTCTTTCATCACTTTTAAATACGGATGCAATAGAAATAACACAATATATTAAGATAATCTTTTCTAATATTAGTCCCTAATTCGCAATAATGCCAACCGATCACATTATAACTAACATTTCCGCTATCGATAACAAATGGAACGGCATGATGATGTATAGAATGACAAATAATAATATTAATTATTATGTAATACACAACAGAGAACATACACGAGCTACATGAATAAAGTTACATCGAAATATTTCCTCTCTACGGTAAATCTGCGTAAATATTGGCCGAGTCGAGGCCACGCGATATGTCACGAGTCGCCTTTCTAACTTCTAAACCAACAGGCGGTCGATTCTTTCGTTGTCGCGTCGCGTTGGCCTCGAGTGCGGATGTGACGTGACGTATCGGTAGCATAACCAAATCCCGCCATGTGTGCGATGCGAAAAAGTCAGAATGAACGTTCGACAAGCCCACGATTATCCTGGAGAATTTTACTGAATTAGCTTTTCTCCATTAACCCTTTGAGTCACAGCGGGTCACCCAGAGACCCACCTTTTTTTTCGTAGTTTTTTATTGTTTTAACTACTTTTTTATCAACAAATACCGGATTTTTTGTTTCTACAGAGTCTCTAGAACATCATTAAGTGTAAAAAAAATATGAACAGTCATTAATTGTTAGTTGCAAAAATATTATATATAAACAAACAGTCAAAATTAGTACTTTTTTTTACGAAAAAATGCATTTTCTACTAATCTATTATGACAATAAATACGGCAATTTTTTTATAATCTTAGTACACTCTAAAGTATTTTTCAGAATTTTTTTAGAATTTTCCACCGTGTTGTTTTTGTTAAATCCTCCTTTTTTTGATAAAAAATATATAAAAAACAATATTTTCTGTTCTAAATTGAAAGTAACAGTTGTATTCTTTTTTAAATATTTTCTCTGAAAGTTTTTTTTTAGATCGCAGAATCTGAATCTAAAGGAAAAAAAATTTAATTTCCAAAATTTAATATAGGGATCCAATATGACAGAAGTAAAATTTTGAAAATCTCCATAAAATGTATTCGTAAATCGGATTCGTAACGGATTCGTAATCAGCGACCCCAAAAACCCTTATATACCAAATTTTATAAAATACTGACAATTAGAAAGATTCTTGACTCAAAGGATTAAACTATACGTCACTAAAAAAATTAAATTAAATGTACGGAGATTATTTTATAGTAAAGAGATATCTTTTATGTGTGTGTTAGAAAGTTTTAATTTTAAAAAAAGTTTTACAAAAGATATCAGTAGATATTCTAATTAAAATCTCTTGGCTAAAAGATTGTTTTATTTTTCTCTTCAAAGAAATTACGTATGAAATTTGTTTAGATTTTTAAATGAATAGCTTGAAGATTTGTATTTCTTGTTTACAATAACACATTCTTGCCCACCCGTTATTTGTTATAACAGTATTTCGCGATATTCCATTCGGAGGCGAGCATGTTTGGATCGTTTTTAATTTCGTTGTGAGACAAATTTTTTGTGCCTGTGTCTGATCCGCTATGCGGGTACCCGTACTCCAGGTACATATATACGTATCGATATTTTCCCGGAAAGCTTCTGACGGGTCTTAATTAAGCCCTGTTTGTGAGTCATATTATTAAGCGACTGTCATGGAACAAATGGAGATTTGTGATGACGTCGTAAATCATATTTGACGTGAACCAAGGCGGCCAGTATGTTTAAGAACGGATGTTACATGTTCCTTCCGGTAATACATAATTTCCGGTAATTTATTAATTTATTTATTCAATTTTTGTAATTACTTATAATACAGCCTTGCTTTTGTAAAAGCAACAATAATACGATATAAATTTTTTAATAAATCTTGCAATAATTTTATTATTATGATATAATCTAAATAATCTGATGTTTTATCATAACCGCGTATATAATAAGAATATTTTTGTATAAATGAATATATAAAAATATATAAAGATATCTCTCTCGTGCACAACGATATATATTCCAAGAACTTACGCGCAGTCCCCGCTCTGTGAATGGAGAGTCAGTAGTTACATCCGGCGCTACGTCAGACGCGCCGAAGCCGATGCCGTGCCTTTCAAAAGCGACTTATTTCACCGACAAGAACTAGTGATGAGCGATCTTGATTCGATTTTCAGAAAATCGATCTTTCTTCTCAAAAAATCGATTTTTTTTAATTAATTCTTTTCTGTTCGATTCTTATACGAATCGATTATTGAATAAAAATATTTTTAAAAAAATGTTTTAAAACATTTTTATTCTTTTTTTAAATATTTTTGAGTGTCTCCGAAACTAATGTCAAATAATTTTATAAATCAAATTATTTTAAAGCAAAACATAATTTACTATAGTTGTGCAAATATAATTCATCTTACAAAATTATGGCTTTTTAGTTTTAGTTTATGTAGTTTTGATTTTTTAGATCGATTTTTAGGAAATCGATCTCAGTTACTTCGATTCAAGATCGATTCAAAAATCGATTCTTTCTAAAAAATCACCCATCACTAACAAGAACACTCTATTTTAATCGATTATTTGTTTCCTTATCAAAACGTAATATATTTTTAATTTCGTAATGTTTATATATATTCATATTTTTAAAATAAAAAAAAAATTTACAATTATTGATAACAGGAAATAAAACTTGATGATTGCAACTTTAAAACGCAAATGTGTATTAATTTATGTCGGTGAATTTATGATTTCTGCGAAAAATTAATAAATCATACAAACAAGTTGTCGATAACAGAAAGGAAAGTTTTATACGGTCATAATTCAGAACCTGAAATCTAAATCGTGCTGAGTCCCAAAAACCCGGATTGAGCTATCTGCAGGTTTTTCAATTTTTTTTATTGCTTCGTTTAATATTCCTGGATTAATTGCGAATTCATTAAATCGTCGGCTTATAACTTCTGTGAAAATTAAAATCCTGCCGGTCGCAGGAGAAAATAAAAGAGGATGAAAACCGGTCATAGAGCAGTGTTCCGGTCCCGGTCCCGGTCGAAGAAAAGGAAGAGAGGAGGTTTCTTATGTGCGAAAAAGGACCCGGGGTACGCTCCGGTAACCGGAGCAGATGTGTCCCGCAAAAGGCGGTTCCTAGAAGTAACCTCGAGAAGAGCCCGGCTTTCATTGGCGTAGCCGACGTCAATTAAATCGAATCTCCCCGGGGTCCTTCGAGGGAGCCCCGTCGTAGTGGAGGACCTCCTTCCTTCCTCCTCTTTCGCGACGGAAACAGACGTTGAAATTTCGACTATCGGCGTTCACCATAATTAGCTTTGTGTGTCGGCGACAACCACTGATTTGCGATTAACTGCCAGACGCATGATTAGATTAAAGGCTACTCAAACAAATGGCGTTAAAATTGTATCCTATGTAAGAGGATAAATTATATATAAAACATTTGAGTTTGCTATAAAATAGAATTATAAAATAATTTTATACACATGGGTTATTTTAAAATATATGTGCGATTCTAAGATTTATTTTTTTCTTATTTATTTTATATAAATTAATAGCTACTACATTTATTGTATACATTCGTTTACACAATAAACATTATTATTTTACTAGAGTTAGCGTTGATTTTTTCTGACATAATTAATCTCACATATACTTTATATTCTTTTTTCTTCTTGCATATATTTAATCTTTTCTGTCTGTCAAACTATATCATATTTATTCTTTTTTTTGTTACATATATTTGATTATTTCTACCGAACAAAAGACAGTCTCTTTATCTAATATATTTACTTATTTATTATTTTTTTTCAACTCGTAGTAAACTCGTTGCAGATAGAAATATATCACTTGCTTTTTGTCTAATCGTAACTAAGCCGAGCCACGCCAATGGCGGACGAGGAATGCATGGACGGTGATTCTGGTTTTTGTTGCCAGTTATGCCGGGCCGAGAGGGAGAGTCCTGGTCTTTGTACTTTATTTTTGGCCAGAATGGTAAACACCTTGCTCTCACACAGGCGCCGCCCTTCGATCCTGCGCCGTCTTCTTCTTTCCTTTTGATTTCTCCTCTATCTCGCTTCTCCTTCAATATAGACACCTGTGAGATTCCGCGCTAATAGAATTTCTCGAAGATAGTAATAGATTTCGGAATCGCATAATTGCATTCCCCCCTCCCTCCCCCTCCTCCGAAAAAAACTTCAAGCGCGTAATGTAATGTCATATTTATCTCTCTTTTGTCATATTGGTAATTTTTAATTTTCTAAAAAAAAACATTTAAAATACCCAAGTGCCTCAAAAATGCAAAATTATATTGAATCATTCATTTATACGATACATATAAAAATTAAAAATTTTTAATTTATTATTTAAACTTATTAAATTTATTATTTAACCTAGAATGCATCATAAAGATTGTAATATTATTTAAAGAATTCCAGAATGAAATAAATTGTAATTTTACTCTTTTAAATTATTAATAAAGCAAAGAAATGACGCGGACACACAGTTATTTAATTATTTAATTTTGATGTTAAAATTCGCATTATATAATTCTTTGACTCATGTTGAAATATAATACATAATTATTCCCTATTGCGTTTTGCCTTGTATCGATCCCTTATTGCGAATCAGATAAATCGAAGGCCCTACCTTCTCAGAATCGACCAGGTAGCGCGGCGCCGACACAATCGCCTCACCTTTTGGATCTTTTCCTACTCCTGTTTGAGAGAGTTTTTGTTTGAAGGAGCTCCATTGTTCTCGCCGCTTGCATAGCATATATATTTTTGATGAACTAAAATTAAATTTTTAAACTATTATTTTAGAATAATTTAGAATTATTATTTTAATTATGTATTTTAAATTAGAATTATTAGTTTATTAAATTATATTTAAGTAAATTAAAGGAAATTATAATTCAAATATGTGTAAATTTACATATTAATGCAGCTATTTATTTAATCTCACACATAAAGGTTAAAGGGAAGCGTCCCTTCTGTCTTAACGAAGGACTACAAAATGATGAATTTTCCCTCACTTCTCCCTCTTCAGCCCTTTCCTCTCTCTCTCTCTTCGGGATATCCGCCGACCACCTGTCGCGGCGATTTCACCACCCACCACCCACCACCCAAAGCCAAAACTGGCATCTGGACGTTCTAACTGAACGAAAAAAAAAAGAAAAGATGACACATCATCCGCGCGGTAATTACGATTAATGATCATAATTACTTACGCGTTTTCGTTCGCGTTAGCCATTATCGCGACATACCATCTTTTTTCTCCACGTCACGATATTCGGCGTACCTAACATTGAAAAAAAAAAGAGTCACATGGCGTTCATCGGAATTATCTTTCTCACGCTCGGGAAAACGGAACGCGATTCAAGGTGCGCGATTCAAACCGTGCGAACGCGATTGCTCGCGCGCGCATGAATGACACGGATAAATAACACCCCATGCTCTCCCCTCATTGATCGTTCGATAGTTATTGACCTAGCTGCTGATATACCAGTTGCGGCGAAATCGAGAGCGATTATAAATTGTAGACCGGAAATGCAAACGTAAATAGCGTGGAAATTTTTATCCTTCAGGTGCAACTTAAGTAAAATATAATCACATTACCTGTATACGGAATTGCATTATTAATATATTTATATTTTTTTATCATATAACATTATATAATAAATTCTTTCTATTAAAAAAATTATATAAATATAATTAATGTACCAAAAATAATTTGGAAATATTGTATAATTAAGCGAATTTTTATTATTAAAAATTTATATTTAATCTAATTTATATTTAAAAAAAGATTTATCATTTTAAAAAACAATAAATTTATTTTTAAAAATTGCCGAAATTGCATATTAAATCTTTTTTTGTGTGTGTGTAAACAAGATTTTTATCATGAGTAGCTAGAATATTCAAAACAGAAAATTAATATTGAAAATTGATTTTCTTTTAATAAAACTTGTAGACTCGAACGAGATACTAATAAATTTATTGCTCAATTTGCAACCCCTCGAGTATTATCAGTTGCAAGGCTCTTCTGGCCCTTATTAGCTTTGTTTTATTCCGACTGTCGTTCATATCTCGAACGCGTAATAAATGGCCCACTGCTTCATTATTCTTTGCTGCATAATATTCTACCGCGTCGTTGCCGGTGCACGTCACATAATATGAATCAACCTTTATCGCGTACACGCGATTAAATTGCGTGTGTTTCACTACGCATGCTTGCGTGTTCCGCGTAAATCTTATCCGCGCTCATATATACGTTTCCAAGCATATGTGCACGCGCTTTAATAAAATTAATCTTCCGATGCATTATTCAGTTCTCTCAATTTATTCGAAAGCAACATGTAATGTACTAAAACAAATAATAAATGATGCATGAATGTAAGAAATCTAGGTAATCATTTTTAAAGTCGATATTAAAAATATGTGCAAAATTAGAAGTTTGGTATGCAAATTTTACATTTATTTCCTCTTTGTGTATTTTATAGCAAAATATACTTCCACGTGCAAAGATTTTAATGTTTTTAAAATACAAATATTAATTTGACGATTCATAAATTTTAAACGAACAAAGAAAGAGAGAGAGAAAGAGCTGTTTGTAATAATTAATAGAATAAATATATTATGTTGCAAATCGTATTATCCGTGACACTTAATGTGCATAATATAATATAATGTAATGTAACGTAATGTAACGTAATGTAACGTAATGCAACGTAATGCACTTTAATGTAATGTAGAAATTAGGTGAGTGATGTATCACAGAGGGTGAAACACGACGACGGTGAATGGACTCTCTTTATCATTAAAGCGACGACGATGCGACGCGAGGCACGCTTATCATCGCTCCGATCGTCGATTCAACAACTATCCCTGAGGTAGATCGTCGTTCCCCTCGTTGTCATTACGTGTCATTACGTTACGTACGCGCATATCGTAGCGTGCGTACACGCGCCGTGAACGCATCATAGACATTCTGCACTCTGCACGAGCTCGATGACATTGCTTGGAACATTTTACCTGCCAGACAGATCAAACGCAGTCATAACATATTTCTCGTACTATAAATATTTACATCAATTCATGTCTCATAAATTATCGATTTTATAAGTATACAGTTTTTTTTCAAATTTAATAGTGATGATAATTTTATAATGAATATATGACAATCATATTTTTTTTCTAGACAAATTATATAGATTGATAGAATTATTTCAATTGAATTGATGTACATCATATAAATAATATAATAGCATAATTATATAATATATAAAAATAATTTTGTTTTAGTTTTAGTTTTAGTGTTAGTTATAGTTGTAATTTTACTTTTAATTTTAATTTGGATTCTGATTTTGATTTTGATTTTAATTTCAAAAATTTTCAAAAATTTAAAATTTTTAAATTAAATTTTTAATTTTTAATTTTTAATAATTTTTAATTTTTAACTCTGATCTAATGTAATGTAATGTGATTTAATTTAATTTAAGTTAATCTTATTTAATGTAATTTAAGTTCATCCAATTTATGTAACCGGAAGTCATCCAAGCCGTAAGGCAAGAATTAAATAAATAATAATAAAAATAAAAATAATATAAAAATAATATTAAATAATATAAATTGAATAAATTAATATAAATATATATCTGATCTCAAAGCAGAAGAATATAATAAGATATATAAAAGAGTATAAAGAGATAATGTTACAAGAAAATAACGGTACCAAACGAATTTATCTACATAATAGACAATAGTAGTTAAAATAAACCAATTGACGTCATCAAAAAGGGCAAAATTACAAGAGTGTGAAATGAAAGTAGGACACATTACAATGATCCGTTCTGCTTAGCAGAATATAGTGTATTATAAACTACCGCTGTTATTCCACATTGTCTCTGTCTTCTACTCTCCGGTGTGTACGAGCCTTTGTTTCATTCACCGGTTTCCCGATGTCCGACGTACGAGAGATGTTTAAAGACGAAAGAGAGAGAGAGAGAGAGAGAGACTTGTTAGAAGGAATGGCGAGCGTACGCACGCACGTACGCACTCGAGCGCGGAACCCCTTCAAGGATGAGAATAAGTCGGAGAAGAGGAGGGACAGACTCCCTTGGTTCATCTTCCTTCGAGCGCATATCCTCTTCCATTTGGCGAGGACTTTAATTTGGCTCGTATGCGATGACTACGACGACTAATAAGTCGCCTCCTTTCCATTCTCCTCGCGAATTGCGAACATAGGTTTTTTTTCGGTACGAATATTATATTTATTCAATTTTTACATGTTATATAATTTACGTGACTATAAATTGTCTGATTTTTATTTGAGAATTATATTTTAATTTGTTATGCAAGAGAGAGAAAGAGATTAGTCATTTTGTGGTTTTAATTTTATAATTATTACTTTAAAGCTTATTTTAAAATAATTTATAATTTTTAATGTAATTTTGTGTGGAAAAATTTGAGGAAATACACATGTATAATACGAGATACATATCAAAATACATAGATACATCAGAGAAAAGGCATATATAAAATATTTATATTTAGAATTCTATCCTGAATTAGGTCGTAAATTACAGATCGTTTAAAATAGGTTTAAACGAAAACCATATGAAATATTCATTTTGTATGGTTTCGAACCATGACTAATATTATTAACATGGGTGCTTTTTAAAATCATATCTTGGACATTTAACAGTTTCCGTTTGCAGTAAAAGTTATAGTAGTTTCATAATAAAATCCATCATAAAACTAAATGACTAATTCTGTAACGTAGATGATATATAACAAAAATGTAACAATAAAATAAAACGATATGTGAAAATATGATAATACAAAATATAACGACAAAATATTTTTTAAAAATTTAGAAATAAATGCAACGTCAGAAATCTAATATATTAAAAATAAATAATGTTAAATAAAGACTTTTTTACATAATTCTACAAAAATTAATAATTATATGATGTATGTATACAGCTAACATTAATTATTATTCTCTATATAAGATATTATGGATCTCAAAATATATATATATATATAAATATATATCATTTATTAATATGTATATATATATATATATATATATATATATATATATATATTCATTAATTAATTACATAGAGAATAATAATTAAACATTAAGTATTTTTCTGTATATAAAATATGGATCTTGTATATATATATATATATATATATGACGTGTATTAATTCTCTAAGATTGTGTGAAACACGCTTTCACGCTTGAAACGGAACCACGTTGCCCGGTTTCGTCACAGCTGAGCGATGGGAAGCCTCGCCGAATTCAATGGACTTTTAATCAAGACGAAGGACACGTAGTACTCGTCGCGCGTAACTCCCGCCGTGTAATTTCACGGTCGAAAGAGAACGGGGGTATTACTACGACGTACTCTAGAGAGAACGGACGTAGTAATCTCAGCGGAGAAAGGGCAAATCTGTCTCTGTCCTTTTTCCTCTGGCTCACTCACTCTCTCTATCTCGTGTTTAACACTTGAAACGAAGAGAGATGAAGGCTGCGTGATTTTTGACGGCGCTGCCGCCGCGCGTGATTCGTTGTCTGTCGCACCTGCGTAATTAAAAACGCAATTATTTCCGCGTTTTTAAAGGGAAGCAGTTGACTCGCGCGTTTTCCATTAATCTACGATGAAAGGAATTATTCTCTTCCTCTTTTCAATGGACGTAAAAGGATCTAATGGTTTTTTTGTTCAATATAAAGCTACATCTTACAAAGTATCTTGCGAGCGATGCGCTGTCACTATCGTGTTATTAATGGCACGCGTGTTATTGTAAAAATACAATACTGTGGGAAACCATACAACAGATATGACATATAATGGCAGATAAAAAGAATATATACGAAATATGCAGCTAATATATTTAAAATTAATTATTCTACTTTTTGAATGTAAAAAAAATAATCGAAACGCACCGATAATTTATACGAGATAATTTTGGTCTAAGATATCGATGCATAATTTACCGACCCCCTTTCTTCGATGATGAGAAAAAAATTTATCCTAATCAGAATCCGCGTTAACCCTTTGAGTCACAGCGGATCACCCAGAGACCCACCTTTTTTTTCGTAGTTTTTTTTATTGTTTTAACTACTTTTTTATCAACAAATACCGGATTTTTTGTTTCTACAGAGTCTCTAGAACATCAATAAGTGTAAAAAAATATGAACAGTCATTAATTGTTAATTGCAAAAATACCATATATAAACAAACAGTCAAAATTAGTACTTTTTTTACGAAAAAATGCATTTTCTACTAATTTATTATGACAATAAATACGGAAATTTTTTTTATAATCTTAATACATACTACACTCTAAAGTATTTTTCAGAATTTTTTTAGAATTTTCCACCGTGTTGTTTTTTGTTAAATCCTCTTTTTTGATAAAAAATATATATAAAAAACAATATTTTCTGTTCTAAATTAAAAGTAACTGTCGTATTCTTTTTTAAATTTTTTCTCTGAAGGTTTTTTTAAATCGCAGAATCTGAATCTAAAGGAAAAAAATTTAATTTCCAAAATTTAATATAGGGATCCAATAATGACGGGAAGTAAAATTTTGAAAATCTCCATAAAATGTATTCATAAATCGGATTCGTAATCAGCGATCCGAAAAACCCTTATATACCAAATTTTATAAAATACTGACAATTAGAAAAATTCGTCACTCAAAGGGTTAAATTGTCACTAATGCAACCGATGAATGTCATCTTTTCGTCTTTTCGATCTTTTCTGTAGAACGAGAATAACAAGTCTATCGAGAAGTTAATCGAGCATCTGTCTCCTGATTTGTTGCAGAGGTGGGAACAGCTGGTGGTCTCTAAGCTAAAATGGGAACTGTCCGCGGTAACACCCGGCGACTTTTTGATGCACATCCTCAACAGATTGCCGATGCCACGCACTTGGGACACCGTGATGGTCCGGAGGCACGCGCAAACCTTTATCGCCCTCAGCGCTCGAGGTAAGAATTAGTTCGTTAATAAAAAATCTAGAAGACTCGAGATATTAATAAGATACGATACTGATAAAATTAATAAGACTATTATTAGACATGTTTGCAAAGAATAATAATTAAACTGGATTAATTCTTCTTTTTATTATCTATTCGTCATTATTATTGCTAAAAATATTATTGACGGAAGAAAGTATTTGTATTTTGACTTCTCTTATTTTCTTTCGTTTCGAATCCAAGTAATTTTCGGTTTCCTAAATATATAAAAGTGTACATAAACCATAAACATTTCTAAGCGGGTCAACGAGCACCTCTTGAAATGCACTTCTTCACACGTTGCACGTGTCGTAATCGTGCCACGCACATGTGTATATGTGCGTGGTAAACAATCTAAGACTTATGTATATTGTTAACATACACATTAATGAATATATGATGCATCGTGGAACTGACGAGGGAAACTGTCACGTAATTGTCAGTTGCAGGAGTCACCTCTTTTCTTTGCTTTTTCTCTCTCTCTCTTTCTTTCTTTTGTTAAATAGGCCACGCATATACATAAAGACGAGGTCACCAGTAACAAACAACGTGACTCGAAACGCACTTTTAAAAGGAATAATTCGTTTATTATGTATTAGTATTGCATATTTTCCATTATCACATTCGCGCTCATTTCGAAAGAGATTAGGAATTTTTTTTTACACACGATGACATTGTTTTTCTTTTCTTATTATTTTTTTATTGCTTTTTATATTTTTTATTTTTGTTAAATATAATTACTATTATATTTCAGGTCTGATTTTACAATATTTGACTACGTTAATAACAGATTTAATAATATTGTCTGTTATAGGCTAATAAAACGTCATAAATAAATACTAATTATTGCACAAAAAGATGTCTATTTTTTCATCTTTCTTTCATTTTAAAATCCAAAAATTTAAAAGCTACGTTTGAGCGAATCACGACGAATGTTGAAAACATTTTGTCTCGATATCCTTAAAAAAGCTTTAAATGTCCATTTAAATTTTAAATGCCCGGTTCACGTTAGGTATGGACGAATTCGATTTCTTTGGAATCCATCGTGGAATTTCGCCGCGTTTTCCTCTCACAATAACTTGCGATTGCAATCTTATGAATCAGCTTGTATTGTGTATTGTCGAATTAATTAAACCACAAATTAAAAAAAAGACAGCTTGTAAAGAATATTAATATTATAAAATTGGAGAATCAATTCGACTTTATAATTTTTGCAATTCATCTACCGTCTATTTCTTCTCAACAAAGATGAATTTAAATGTTAAATTAATATTTTCCAATAAAACCTTTTCAAAAGTCATTTTTAAAAAATTAAATAACACTTATCACATTGACATATCTAAGATAATGCAATAGTCTCATATCTATATAAAAAGATATTTATTTTTCAAGAATTATCATAAGTAGATCCTCAACGTGACTCATATACACACACACACACGTCACGAAAACGAAGAGAAAATAAGCCAGGGAAGTACGCGACAAGAGATAGGCAGACTAAGATAGCGCGAGGCTAAAAAGGATCGCGAAAACGAGTTGCGTTTAAATGTCTAGATGTGTCTCCGCAGCCGCAGGCACATCGTCAGCATAACTTGCTTGAATCTTTCCTTCCTTTTCCACCTACTCGTCTCTGTCCTCTCGTCGATTTTTCATCTGCATCGGTCGGTCGGTCGGTCGGTCGGTCGGCAAAAAGAACGGAAAGGCCCTTCGTCCTTCGTCATCGGTCCTAGTACTTGTGTTGGGTCTCGACAATCCCGACAGAAAGAGAGAGAGAGAGAGAGAGAGAGAGAGAAGAGCAGAGGACGAAGACATGAATCGTTTCTCACGAACCAAACTAGGCTGCGTCTCACTCTTGGATGACATTTCGAGTTTTTTTTTTACAAAGTCAGCGAAAAAACGAGTTGACAAATCGTCTCGAATTTTTCAACGAAAAATCGTGAAAATATTCTCCTCGAAGATTGCATATTAATATTATAATTATTATTTTGAAATTTGCACGGAGATTTTGCTCGTAAGATCGCGCACGCCGCTTTGATTATGCCAGCTGAAAAAAATTCTCTCGTGCGGGATTGAATTTCGGTTTACGCGCAAGTACTCTGGTGCACACACGCGATAATTTCGTCTGATGTTCACATTCCACGGCTATCTACGCCCTACCTCGCCGTCTGTATTCTCCCTTAAACTGGTTTACGTATACATTCACGCTGTGCACGCTCTTAATTTCAACGGTTAATAATCAAGACACACTAGCTTTCTCTCCGAGCGATTTAACCGTCAATCGATGGCTTCAACACGAACAAGTACGTCGTTTGCATTTTTATTAAAGCGTTTTATTAACGGGTTTTTTTTTTTTTTTTTTTTTTTTTTTATAATAGGTTTGTCCAATGTGTAGATTATCGTAAAATTTGGTCAATATAAAATTTTTTTCCTCAACATTAATTAAACACCTTTCCAACAAATTCCCGACCCACTTGATATTTATAACTATTTTTTAATTATTTAGTTCTTAGAAATTAAAACCAAACTTTATTATACGAAAAATCAATTAGCTTACTTTTGGAGCAGTGACAAAATAAAGTTTTGCTAATTAATTACTAAATCTTGCAGAGAACAATGTGTCTTACATAATTATAAAGATGATCACATAGTGTTGCTGAAATAGCTGAGCTCAGTGTTATTCAAACTTTTCTTTCAGTATAAAAACATTACTAATTAAATTACTTGTATAAAATTATTAGATAAATTTATGCAATCTTTATGAAAATAATAATACTATGATATTTTTATCAAGTCAAATTACAACTTAGTGAGTTAAGTTAATGTATAACAAAATTTCAAAAATAAATAATACAATATCATTAGAATTGAAATTTTTTTCTAAAGCTTTTTAAATCTTAATTTGATTATTCAAATTGTAATTTAAATATGCAAATCCTTTTGTGCCTCTGGATTTCAGTCTAAAAAGCACTGACCTAAATGGTGAATTCTCGTCCCGCAGCTCTAACTTTAAGAACTAACAATAAGTTGAAAATCATGGTACCGTTAAAAAAAACCAGATTTAACGACACTTCGACATCCTGGACCCCTCGAGAGAACTGGATTGTTCCGATTTACGTGGCAACATTAGAATCTTTTTGAAGAAACGGTGGAAATGACGTTTCGCGCGGAGACAATGGATCACCATGTTCCTCTACTTCCGCCCATTCTCGTCCGCTTTAAATATCTCAATATTTTCGACTTCTATTCGGAAATATCTGTAAAAGAAGTTCTCTCTTTTGGCGGAAGCTTTGTTTACTAACCCTCGCAGCGTGTGGTGCAATAAATGACGAGAAGGTATGCTTAAAAATGAAATAAATGCTCGTAAAAGTCATTTTTAAAAAAAACACAATTAGCTTGAAATTGTAAATCCATAAATAATTGACAGGAGATACGCAATACCACTTTCTCCCGTAATTTAAAAGACCTTCGACATTGCGTATTAAAATTAATACAACGTGCTCTCAATATATTGATCTCGTACTTTTCTGTGATAATTTTAGTCTCACCACTAAAACGTGAGTGTGAATTAAAGTAATAATAAAATTTATATGTAAATTATTATTATAATATTAATATTATAAATAATATTTATAAATTAAATAATAATATTAATATATTAATATTAATATAATAATGATAATGATAATGATAATACTGTATTATTTTTACAAATATAAATAAATTTATATATAAATAATAATAATTATATTTATATGTATAATAAAAATTTTTTTAAATAATACAGTATTATCATTATCATTATCATTATTATTATTATATTATTATTATTATTTATATTTATAAATAATATTTATAAATTAAATAATAATATTAATATATTAATATAATAATAATAATGATAATGATAATACTGTATTATTTTTAAAAATTTTTATTATACATACAAATATAATTAATATTATTTATATATAAATTTGATATGATAAATATAATGTACACGTCTTTAATGATTATCCTTATTTTATGTGCAGAATACAAGTTCTCCATGTACACGCCTAGCATGATAGCAGCAGCGAGCGTCGCGGCGGCGTTACACGGATTGGACTGGACCGGGAAAAGCGGCTACGGGTTAGCCGGCCTCCTGGACGAGCTCACCCGCATTACGGCTATCGAACAGGTTAGTAGCCTGCGTATCGAAAGAGCATGTGTGAAAAAAAAAGATCACGCGTCCCCCCATCTGTATTATCTCGATTTCGCCGCTGCTTTGCAAGATTTCGATTTGGCGATGTGTGTTGCCAATGTTCCGGTGCCGAGACACCGAGAAATCGGCAAGAAAAAAAAGGATGATAGAAGAGAACTTGCCCTTCGCGCGAGTCCACCCGTGGAAAGACAGACTCGCGGACCTCGCAAAAAACACGACGGGAAGTGCGCGGGAAGAAGGAGATATGGTGGAGCAGGTGCCGGGCACATGTTCGCGCGCGCGCCGAAGTGGTAGGGAAGGGAAAAAAAAAGGGGAGAAAAAAGGCAACCGGGGTCTACGGGCCCCGTATGCGCGTCGAACGATGACACGACGAGTCGCGAGGATGAGCGGGGTGTCTCGCCATTTCGTCTCTTCTTCTTTCTCTCGCGTTCTTCTTTCCTGCTTTCTCCCTCCCTCCCTCTCTCTCTCTCTCTCTCTCTCTCTCTCTCTCTCTCTCTCTCTCTCTCTCTCTCTCTCTCTCTCTCTCTCTCTCTCTCTCCATCTATCGGCCTAGTACAAATAAACGCGAATGAATGGCGCGGCATGGGGTCTGTGACCCGTAAAACGCAATATTTTTAAGAGAGTGCGGTTCACTCGCTCTTTCCCCGCGTTCGGGCCCCGAGAGCAGGAAGATATCCTCGAGACATCCGGTCTCCCTGGACTTTCATTCATGACCTCGGGTCACAGCTGTAGTCCGCGAGACATGTCAGTCTTTAGACTGTCAAGTTCGAACGAGTTTTATAAATATATACTTTTGAGAGTTGGAGGAAATATTCTTGATAAATAATTTTAAAAAATTACTCCGACATTATCAGAAAATTCTTTTGCGCAGGATTATCTGCAAGGCTGCCTGGAGCAGATAGAGGAGATGATCTCGCAGGCCGCCCACGTGAGCACCGACAGTCCTGGTAGCGGAGGCGGTCACCAGACGATGAGCACCGGAGTCACAAGTGCCCCCCAAAGGCCGCTGGGGGACCAAAACAACACGAGTCAGGAGAAAATACTGGAGCACGAGAAGGCGGGCACGCCGACAGACGTCAGGGACGTACATTTTTGAAAACCGCAGTAGGGGGACACTCCGTAGGGGCCGATACACCGGTGAGTCTCACAGCCGAGGAGGAGAGACTGCCCTCCTCCAGCGAAGAGGAGGACGACGATAACGGACAGCCGGCAAAAAAGCAGAAGATAATTCTGGAAGAGCAACGGGACGAGGAAGTTGATGCTGATTGTCCTCCGAAGCGAAAAACTCCTCCCGAAGAATCTCGAGGTTGAACCTCTGATCGCTCGCTGATCGCGCGTGTTTGATTGAAAACTGCGACACGAATTATTAATTATTATTATTATTATTATTACTATTGCAAACCAAAAACAGGTAGGACGCATGTAGGATTCATTTTGAATAAATACGAGGTTTATTTCGATATGTGATTGACGGAACGTACTTATATGCAAGAGAATTTTTATATTCTTGGATTTACGCACATTTCGAGATGTAGTTACGTATGCATACAATATGGACTAAAGAAAAATTTTGGTTTTCTCATAGTTGTCAAAATAGTCCAGCTAATGTATCGATCATGATACATTTTTATTGACATATGCGTTCATCATCGAGATCAAATTTTAATAGTGCTTTAAAAGTTTATTTTTTAAAATCGCTAACTGTGACGAAGAACAAGGTTGGTTCATTGGTTTTGAAAACGAAAATAAACAAAGAGACGAACGATTAAAGGTATGTAGACTCGAGATGATACGAAAAACATTTGAGGGATTGAGAACCACCGGGCGATCCATTTGTGTCGAAAAAATTGTGCACTGTTCCAACGTGTGTCGCCCGTAAAACAAAGAAAAAAAATAAGAATACAGAAATCAGAAAGGCGTGCTGTTTGGGGGAAGGCAATGCAATACGCTTTACGCATTTGTAATTTTGTAATAGGAATGTACATATATTCTTAACTAAGTTATATATACATATACATATATACGTATATATATATATATATATATATATATATATATATATATATATATATATATATAAAACTTAACGTTTAGGTGACGAGATAAGAAATTACCGAAAAATACGACAACGTAATAAATACGGGGGAATTTGCCCTCCGCGTGAGCGCATTAAAAAGAAAAAAAATTTCACTTAGTCATATCCAGAGTCATTTAGCGTTTTGTACATATATAGTATGCGTATGAATAAATGAATATATATATATATATATATATATATATATATATATATATATATATTATATCGAAAAAATTTATCTATATATAGATGTGTAAACTGAAAGAGAGAGATAAAGAGGATGAGATATTGAGAATCGTACAAAATGAATGCACGATAAAAACGGAAAAGTGAGAGATAACAATCGGTAGAAAAGAGATATCGGACCGTGTTGGACGTTTAACACACACAATGAAATAATATTCTAACAACAAGAATTTGAATGTGTGATTTATTTGAGCGAAATGTCAGTGCTAGACAGTCAAAAAATCGCCAAGATCGCTTTATCTTTTTTTAATCTCTACTTCTAAGAGATTTATTCTCGACTCGAGAAAAAAATGCCTAAATATATAATACATAGAATATTTCAAGAATGAATACACGTGCAGATATTTTTTTAAGACAAAGCAAAAGTATTCGTTCCTTTCGAGAGAAAGATGCTGATAAACCGAAACGTGTCTGTGATTCTATCAAATGCGAAATAGAATGTTGTCTCTTGCAGTTTTTTATCGCGCGTTTTTTTGCGATGCAGTTACGTTTCTAATTTTGTGTAAAGTTTTTGTTTCACACTCTACGATTAAGGTTTATCCAAATGATGAGCGATGCGCGAGTCTTTATATTATCGAAAATATTATGAGGCGCGATCGTTCGCTTATCCCGCTCGGTTCCTAAGAAGGGTTGTGCCAACCCCCTCCCCTTCCCCCCCGCGTATGAAATGTAATGTAATGCGAGAGTGAAAGAAGTGAATAAATATTATATGCGTGTACAGCTTTACTACTTTACTAGCTCCATGTGTGCGAAAGGGACGAGAGTGAAGAAAAGAGAAAAAAGGGAAAAGAAGAATCGAACGAAAAACCAAAAAAAGAAGAGAAAAGCTGACTATCTCCCTCCTTTTGAGTATATCGTTGATGTGTAATAATCCGTGGTACATATATATATATATATATATATATATATATATATATATATATATATATATGTCTCTCAAGGAGATGTTCACCGTTTACATAGATGGCTGTATATACGTGTAGGTAGATATAGATAGGTAGACAGTACGATTAAATAAGATAACGTGTAGCGATTTTAAAGGGGAAAAAAGGAAACGAAGTGACAACGAATGGAAGATGTCAAATAATGTGTCGAGAAACGAGAGAGGACACGAGACTCGATGATGATGATGATCGTGTTTTGGAAGAATTCCGTACAAAACTACAATGAAGGGAAATCGAAATCTGATCGATGCTTTCTTTGCTACGTCAAACGCGTATATTGTCTAGAAGAGTACTTTCTATCTTTCAAGGCTGTTGTAAAAAGGATAATCTCGCTCAGACGAGCTGAATGTTTAAGTCCTATGCGAGATTATTGTCACATGATAGATCATCCTGTCTTATGTTAACGGTGATACCTTCTGTGACTCTAGATAATATCCGTAATGACGCAGCAAAGCCTACAATCGTCGAATATCCAAAAAAAGGAAAATAATGGAATTGCTAGTACTTAATGAGAGTCTCAAGAAACCGGTCTCGAACGAGAACAGAATCACGCGTCAAATCAAAAAAGCGACGTCCTGCAACTCCGTGAATTCTCATGTCGCGAGTCGACGCGAGGAGTTTGGACGTGTATACTTATATATATATATATATATATATATATATATATATATAAGTATACACATATATATATATATATATATATATATATATATATATATACTGGAAGAACAAATATCTCGCACAAAGAATGTATATTAAGCATAAGTGTAAGGACTTGTCGAGTTGACCTGGGTGACCGAGCTGGTCGAATCGGTCCCATAATCGGTGAAACGTGTGAACAGACAGGTTCACGTTTGTGCGAACACTTTGATCATCTCTGTACGATCTCGCGAATCGATCCGGATCATTCAAGCGAGCAGAGAAAGCCACGAAGGCCAATAGATTGTTGCGTGGATCGCTCGAGTTTATGCACGAATGTTGTTGCGTCGAAACTGAGGGATTTGACAGAATCCCGAATGTGCCACGAAGTGGAAACTAGTTAGTACGTAAAGAAAAAAAAATTGTTAATTGACCAAATCTTAGTACAATGTAATCGGAGTCGAATAATGTAAAGATATTACACGGGAGATCTGCGCGATCTGATCTCTCATTTTCTTTTCTTCGTCCGTTTTTTCTTCTCATCTTCTTTGTAATCATCGTCGAAGATCGTTGACGATGCATATTTTCATCGCACTTTATATTTTGACGTTAACGTCGTTGACGAGCACGATTAATTTGATTCGACGATAAGAGATCGTGAAATCTTTGAATTGAGAAAGGATAAATAAGCAAATATATTCTTTTTTTTCGAAACTTGAGTTCCAAATAAAAACGAAATTTTTCAATGATAAAAATATATAATTATTCAATTACACACGGAAAAGAGAATCTAGATAAAATGACGTCAATGTATAAAAATGAAAAAAAAACTTTCTTTTCTCAAATCGAAGAAAAATCGTTTAGTATCGCAAAATCACTGCGAAATACCAATTGAGAATTATTAACTGCGTTCGATTTTTATATTTAAGGAAACGACGGGGTGACGCGATTGTATTCACTTGTGTAGTCGCGTGTGTACATATATATAATTAATGTAATTCACAAAGAGCGTTTTTTTTTTTAAGAAACAAGATATTCCCTCGCCGTGCGTGCGATGATTTATTATTGCGTTAATATGTAATACCGCGTAATGTCGCAGGTTCCTAAGAAGAGACAGAGGTTGTTTGAGAGCGAATGAAAGATGTAGGAGACGAGTGTTGATGCGCGTGTTTAGCATTTAAGCAGCGAAATGTATATAAAAAAGCGATAGAGAAAACCGATCTACGAAGTCATTGTAATATTCAGTCCATTCTATTTCATTAACTTTTCATCAACTTCAATCAGACAAGATTCTTTGATTTTTAACAGAAAAAATAGATTTGACAATATCGTCTAAAATAAATTTTATTTTAAATGCTTGAGGAAAACTAATGAGAATCAATCAATAAAAGTCAGAAAATCAAGATCAATGACAAGAAAATTGAAAGAAAAAAAAATTAAGCGAGCTCGATGTAAATAAGAGCGATAGTAAATCAGAATTAAGTTTTCTTTTCTTTTTCTTTATAAAAACGAGAGGATCTCGTCGAAAATTTAAGATCGAGCCTCTTAAATAAGGAAATATAATCTCCCATCTGCATAAACGGAAATTATACTCCGATTATTGATTCATTTATCACAATTTTACGTTTATAAGTAAATACACCCACACGATATATATACACAATCCGTTAGATGTGTATATGTCACGTAATATATTTCCAACTTTTCACCGGTCTCTATCAAGACCAGCCGACTATTTTTTTTGTCTCTTCCTTGTTCGTTTTTTTAATAATAGCGCGCAATAGAATACCACTGATATACCTCAAATCACACTTCGCCCGAGATATTCATCAACTGCCTGATGTATCCGATCATTACCGTTTAGCTTTTACCAAGTCAAAAGAAAACGAGACATTTATAATGTGTTATTTTTAAAGCTAGCACGTAAATTACTTCTTTTAATGCATAGATGAGAATTGTACTACGTTAAATAATCCGACGTCTGTGTACATATCTTACGCATCCTCGCGGCAACGTAAAAGATTGAAAATAAATATCGGTATTTTATACAAATGTCATGTATTTCATTATTCGATCACTCTCCCTTCGCCTTCGCAATTTACTCTCCCTCCACCTTTCTCCAAAGTTTTGAAAAAGGACACAACACAAAAATATAATTTTCCTATAAAGTTTTGTTTGTTCAGTTTTATTCAACAAAATCAAGCAATATAGAAAATCAAAAATATATTTATAAATTATAATATACACTATGCAAAAAAATTTAAAAAGCCATCTATTCTTCCACATTAAAAAGGCCAATTTTCAAGTAGTTGCAACTTAAAAATCATCGGAATAAAATCAATAAAAAAGCGTTTCAAAACTTCAAGTTTCTAGTTTGAGAATCTTTAAATAAATTTCACTTCTTTCTATATACCACTTTATAAATCACCTGTATTTTGACAGTATTATCATGAACACACTGTAGTATGCACGTAAATATTGTAATAAAAACACTATCCGCATATATAAGGCATAAATTAATAGGTCCGTAAACAACTTTCCCCAAATTAATAAAAAATTGAAAAAGAAAAAAGTTATTTATTACGCTCTTTCAAAGTAAAAAAAAAAAATATTTGGAAATAAGAGAGATGATTCCCAAATTTTTTAACTTTCTAAAATTTGGCTTTTAAGAATAAAAATTATTCTATAAAAAAGAGAGAAGAGGGAAATATAGAGAATGCAACTACGAAATAATATACACTACTGAAAAAATTAAAGGGCCACTTTCTTCCATATAAAAAAGGTCAATTTTCAAGTAGTTGCAATTTCCTTAAAAATCACCGAAATAAAATCAATAAAAAAGCTTCAAGTTTCTAGTTTTAGAATCTTTAAATAAATTTCACATTTTTGTTCGTTACCAAATTACATTGTAAGAAACCGACGTCCGTCGGTTGAACAAATTTTTCAAAAGTTTGTTCAAGAATATCAAATTAAAAAATAATCCTGGTACAATTTCATTAATTGAGTATTAAAGAGCAGAGTTTTAGCTTTAATTTCTTTTTTTAACGAATGTTCTATGATTTTTTTTGCCGAGATATTCATTATTAAAGCAAAATCGAGCTATTGACTTTGAACGCTTATAACTAGTGAAAAAATGATTATACAATAATCATTAAAAAAGAAATTTAAAGAAAAAAGTTAACACCTTAAAATGCATCGTTTTCCAATTATTAGTCATTTTTAAAGCGTAATTGTTATTTAAAAATCAAGTAAAAATTGCAGTTTTTTTATTTAAATCAATGAAAGTTAATAATAAAAGCTAAAATTTTCAACAACTCTACAACACTTACTAGCAAAGAGCATTCTAGTTACTTGTACAAAAGGCCGAAGTGTTAAGTTTTTTTCGTACATTTCAAAAACTTTAAAATCGTGCTAGGATTTTTTTATATTCGGTATTCTTGGACAAAGTTTTGAAAAATTTGTTCAATCGACGGACGTCACTTTCTTACAATGTAATTTTGTAACGAATAGAAAGAATTGAAATTCATTTAAAGATTATAAAACTAGAAACTTCAAGCTTTGAGTCGTTTTTTTATTGATTTTATTCCGATTATTTTTAAGGAAGTTGCAACTACTTTAAAAATTAGTCTTTTTTTATATGGAAGAATAGATGGCCTTTTAAATTTTTTTGCATAGTGTATATATTTTTTTTATTTTAATTATATATTTTTGCAGGGTATATTTTTATATCGATATTTAAAATAAAAAAAAGAATATTTGGCAAGCATCTGTTAAACAGAGGAAAAAAATAACGGGGTCCTACCACAGGCTCAATCCTGGGACCTACACAAGTAGGCACAACTACGAAATATGCCGTTCAACCACGTAGAGCATTTTAGCATCCTATTCTTTCTCGCTCCTGGGACTATCACAGCCTCTTTCTTGGTTCACACCTTCAAGATAAACGTTGATCCGAATTTCCACAACGGTTTCAGTTCCAACCCTTTGGAACTATCACGCACCCGTCTTTTCAATTCTCATCCAGAATCCTCAGGATAAGCGTTAATTCGAAATCTCCCTTCTTGAAATCTGTAAGCATGTCCTGAACAGAGGAATAATCCTGGCTCTACACGAGCTCGATCCTCATCCAAAATCTTCAGAGCAAGCGTTGATTCGAAATCCCCCTTCTTGAAATCTGTAAGCATGTCCTGAATAGAGGAATAATCCTGGCTCTACACGGGCTCGATCCTCATCCAGAATCCTCAGGACAAGCGTTGATTCGAAATCCCACTTCTTGAAATCTGTAAACATGTTTTGACCAGAGGAAAAATCTTGGCTCCACATGTGCTTGATCTCAGGATCAACACCACAGTAGGTAAGGACTTTGCCGCTCAACCACATAGGACTCCTTATTAACATACTCTTTTTAATCGCATTTTTTCTGATATATATATAATTTTTAAAATATATACAAATAATTATTCTATTTATTAAATGATTATTTTATTATACACATGATTTTTTTTATTTATTAAAATTCTATTTATTAAATTATTTTTAATCTCTCTATGTAATATTATTTATTCCTAACACAAGTGTTAGTAACAAATGTAATAATAAATTTTTATTTCCTTTTAAATATCGATATAATTAAATACCTTAAAAGTATATGATTAAAAGAAAAAAATATGTGTATAAAATATATAAAAAATATATAATAAAAATATATTATATTTTTAATTAAAAAAATATAAATGTATTTTTCTATTAATAATTTATTTTAAGAAACATCTTTGCTTTATACTATTGTATTGTCTTGATTAATATAAGGGGAGCGCAAAGTATATTTTCATTAAATAATAAAAACAAAGATGAATAAATTCTTAATCCTTTGGATAATACTTTATATTCTACTCTGTCTGTGTACATAATATACCTTACATATATACATCTTATATAACGCATGCTTTGTAAAACTTTTTATACACGAAATTTTAATATAATTCATGCATGTATATATATATACACAATACGGCAACGATTTTACGATAATGAACGAGATGGTAGAAATTACTAAGAATTACTGCAATGAGTATTAAATCGGTGGTTATTGAGCTCGGAAAGTATCGCTGCCGTGGCCTCTTGTATCGTTCTTATATAGATATTGACGTCGCCGAAAAGCTTTATTTTTACAATTTTGTACTCCTCGAGTTTATATTACAAAATGCATATATATTATTTATATAACACTAATGACGAAGGATACATAATTCGAAGTCTACGTATAAAAATTTGTCATGAAATTTCCTGATCGCATGTTTCATATCAATGTGACAAGACGTAATACGCAGTTGCGAGATACAATAAATCTGATTATTACAAAGGAAACACGGTGTATATATTTAACGCAAATAATAAATGGATATATTATTTCTTATTTTTTATCTAAAATGATCACATAATATCGGCTACAAAACGCAAGCTTTCTTTTCAAATAACGCTTACCCATTATTCTAGGAAGAAATTATATTCTTTTACAAAGATGATATTCCGCTTTAAAAGACTTAAGTTATTGTAAGGCTTTCTAGATGAAGAAAGATTTCATTTATTTGCTGAAGGAGACCTAAGAGCCGTCCTTCATACAGCTATCTCTCGATGAATAACAATTTCTTATTTATAAATGTATATACATATGTACATACACATGTGTACGTACAATAAATAAGAAATTCTCACCAAGAAACGATTACGGACTGTCCTTCGCTTTTTCTTAGCAATATTATGTCGATTAACTATAATAATAACGATAACTGAATAATAATTTAATTTTTTTATAAAAAAAAAGATTATTGAAATACAAAATTTCTTCCTTTTAAATAGTACAAATTATAACACTAAATGTATTTAATTACATTTGTAATAATAATGAAAAAATCAGAGAAAGATTATATATACACTTCTTTTATATCTTAAAATATATATTTTTTAAATTTATAGCTCTTGGTGACCTTAACTCTGATATTAGATCCTTTACTTTTTGACATATTGTATAAAAAAAGAGGTAAATTTATATTGATCTTTATACTACAATACTCTATATTTTTTGGATAGCTACAAACTTTGGGATAGACTGTGGAAGAGTAAGATGCAAGGATACTTTGGTATTATGGCTCTAACATAGACTTAAAATAAAAATTTATGTATCTTTTATTTATTATCCAGATATACTATAAAGATACGACATTATTTATGAAGTGACTAGATATATAAATAACTCTAATTGTATAAGATGCATTCTACATATGCAAGATATAAATCTAGCAAAAATTAATTTACTATAATAATTGGAAATAATATAAAATAAAATAAATTAAGATGCTGAATAGGTGATAGTGGATCTTTTTAAATTATCAATTCCTTACATTAAATATATTTCGACAACGAAATTTCAATGCAACTAACAAGTGAAATAGCTAAGTTAATGACACTATTTTCTAATAAATTTCTTCTTTATATACTATTAATTATAGTACAGGATAAGAGAAAATAATAGGAAAAGATAATATAGGAATAAAATACGAATTGTCTCAAGAAACAATATTATATTGTCCTTCGTATAATATCACTCTAGGATTATACGAATTATTTATCAATTTTTTGCAAAATTTGCGACGTCGAGTTTGCACTACTTTTCAAAATAAGAAACTTCTTGTATACACATTTTTAATTTATCCATTTTTTTAGTTTCATAAACTTGCTCGGTAATAATTACATGTCAATAATTATCCTTAATATAATTTTGAATATTGTAATAAAAATATTAATCAATATTTTCTCGTAAATATATTAAAGAAATTTAATAAAATTTTACAAAATAAATATGCAAAAATTCAAAGACACATTCAATTTGGAAACTTCTTAAATCGGTACATCATCCTTGTAAAAGAAGAATTATGTATATAGGATAAATGCAAAAGTCAATTATAATCTCATATTTGGCCAAAAAACTGTTTGATAATTTTTTGCGCACAATATACACATAATTAATGTCTTAATTCTACGATATCAAATATCGAGATATTTATATTATATTAGTTTGAAAAAAATACCAAACAGTTCTTGATTCTTAGATGTCCAATGAAGTTCTGAGTCAATGAGAAATATTTGTAGGATTGTACTTTAGGAATTATTTTTTACAATAGACACAATATTATTATCCCATGTTACTTAGAAAGACCATATATATATCAAATTTGTAACAATAGCTTCTGATCACCACCAAGCAATATTTAATTGATCAAAAAGTTAATTTATCATTTCATGAGTTGTACAAAAAGACAAACAAATTTTTTTTTATTAAATTGTTTGTATTCAATTTTTTTTAAATGTGCAAGAATCTAAACATATGATTACGTCATTTGGTCCATTTGCGATGAAATTCAATAACAGTTCTCCTGTTTTCTCATATTGCGATTACGATTATAACATGAAGATAATAAGTTTGCGTTACTTAAGTATAAACTCATAAAACACCCAGACATACAAAAGAATTTAAAAAATTCATTCTTTTAATGAAATCAAAAGATTTTTACATATATGATTGTAACTTAGAATGTATATATATCTTAAAATTTGTAACAATAATTATACAAAAGAGAGATAGATTAATTAGAGCAGTCATCTGATAATTAATAGAGTTTCGATTCCAGTTCATATACCATCTCACAGATTAAAGTTTAATTTGAATGGGATCATAATATCTCTCATTGAGATAAAAACAAAATCTATGAAAACCGAAGGTGGAACTGGATAAAAAAAATACTCACGAAAGCTCCTGAAAAACAAATCGCGATAATAGAAGAAAACGTGATAATCACTTTTTTTCCCCTATAACATAAAATTGTCATGGTAGTACTCACACGATTAACACAAGTTATATTCAATCTCATAGCATGCAAATATCAAAGCACAGCCATTAAAAAAAAGTATGTAATTCTTTCCTATCTAGTAATCATTGTTCGAGATTCAAGAGATCGTACATATGTACGTGAATATTTTGATAATTTTTTGCATAAGATTTTAAACATTTTGTTATTACAACAAAAAATGATAATTAATCTGCAAGCATTCAAATGACATATGACAATATAATCTCAAAGAAACTTAATACCTAATAACAAAAATTAATATAAACTGATAACTCTAGATAAATGGGATCACATCTTTGGTACATGATTCGTCACTAGTATAAATATTTCAACAAACTCCATCTTTATCGCATTAATAGTTATGGCAAGATAGGGCCAAATATATTTCAATTAATTTTTTTATCCCCGACAAAATATTATATTATCATAAGTTTTTGAAATAGGACGAGATCTATATGTTCTTCTCATTTAATCTTGTTATATCTAACAAATCTCGCATTATTTTTCGTCTATAATTTCTTGTTTATAGACGCATATCGTACAGCTACATCCTCGTAACAGTCTTTAGTTTTACTATTAAATCTTTCTTAATTTTTCTTATTGATAAAATTTGTCGAATCTTTCATCGTCATACGTAATAACAATTGAGTTCCTCATTTGTTACTGTTTAGAAGAATTAATTGGCTTTTCTATTAATTCAAAGTTTGTTCCTGCGTTCCTGCTATGAAAAGCTCTTAGTCATTCTAATTTCGTCAATAATTAAAAATCCCACGGTAACAAATACATTCTTATTATATAACGTTGGAAAGCTTGTGACATGACATTCTTACGATTATAAATATTTCATATAACTCGCAACACTTACCGAAGGAACACAGATTATCTGCAATTGATACCGTTTGGCAAATACTAACATATACTAGAGATTCCATGAGTCAAGCTCTTCTCGAGGACAATGTGAAACTCGCTCAATGGCTCAAGAATATGAATGAGGAAAGTTAATAAAGTAGGATTTCGTAAAAACGAATTTTCCTCGTACATGTCCGCCGTGGAACGAGCATCGCTCATCGGACGCAACATTGGATGTAAAAGCTGTTCTCTGAAAAATTATATTGATGATTAAATTTAAATGAAAAACAAATCAAAGATAGATTAATTTATGTATATATCGTCAAAAATATTCCGTAAATTTACCTCGCCGCTAAACAGATAAATAATTGAAACTTTCCATCTTTCCCTAAAGTTTGACTAAACATATTAATTTGATCGATGAGATGACAGTAACATCTTAAGATAGTAAATCTTTGGCTGCTTTGCGAATATACTCTTCTATCTCGATTGAGTCTTTGAGAATATTCGTCCATTTCCTCCAGCAAAGAAATCTCAAAATTCTCTTTCACACGCACTGCAACAGGATCAATTATATACTGTTGTAATATTTTTTATTTCCTAATGAATTAAGTATACTCACAGAGATAGTCCCATACATAGAAGTTTCTTCCGAATATTCTTTGATTTTTAAAACCAAATAAAAATATTTGTTCTAAAGACGGCACAAGACCGCCTTCTCCGCACAATAAAGCCGTTAAAGAACCGTCTTGACACTCTCTTCTATAGTGATATTTCACTATAGCATTTACAGCCTCGCCTAATATAAAGTTATTCAAAATTATTCCATTAACATTCCATTTTTTATCTAATGTGAATCTTTAAATTAATTATATTAATTATTATAATTAATTAAATTATATTGTAAATACATAATTCTATTATATTAATTAATCATATTAATTATTATAATAAAATTAATTTTAATAAAAAACTTTTATCATCTTTCGCTTTATCAATATTATGTGTGTAAATCTTTCGTAATTTTTTTTCAACATTATATAAAATTTGTCAATAAATTTTTTTTTAATAACTACCTTTTTTAATTATTTAATAACTTTGTACATATAATAAAAGATTAAATATTAACATAAAGAATAAATTTGATTAATATTAATTTTACTTAATAAACAATAAATGTTCACAGATAAATACAATATAGAATTAGAATCAATAAATGGTTATATTATTAATTTACCGAGCATGTGTTGCAGTTCGACTTGCGACAGTATGGGACGTCTGGGTATACTCGGAGATCTACATCTCGGAGGCGTGGAGCATGATTCCACTAACTCCTCGCTGTCAATGCTGCGTGGTACTAAAGCACCCACTAATAAACGCTCGGTAGATCCGTCATCTATTCCTCTGCCAAGCCAACGACCGCAGGGAAATTTGAACGTGTGTCCGGTTACTTCATTCCTCACCACAACATGTTCCACCATCCATTTCGGTGACAATCCTGTATTGTCGTGTCCAATTCTTAACGTAGATAACACTCCTAAATTTTTATGCTAAAAAGGAAGAGAAATATATAAAGATAATTATAATAAACTGTGTCTATTCTATAAAAAAATAATTAATTCAAAATAGTTAATAAATTTAAATAGAACTAATCGAATTAAAATTTAAGAGAGACTTGATAATTCTATTTAATATAGTATTAATAAAAAATATAGTTACATGAAATACAAATTCTAATGCTCCCTTAGGTATGGGTACGGGATTGGTTTCGCAGAGGGTGCCGGAAATAGCAATCCAACTATTAGCCGAAGTGGTAGCAGCGCTTGCTTTTCGGCTGGGGAATATCACAACTCGATACGGTAATTTCGTTGTCGGATAATTGTTCGTAAAGCAGAAATAATCGACGGCATTCAGAGTCAGAAGGTGATACAGAAATTGCTCTTTTTCCTCCTCACAGCGTAAAAATGCTGATCGTTTATACTGACTCCTAATAAATTATCGAAAAATAAGTAATTATAATTATTTCAATACTCAAAGAGATCAAATCTATTATTAATTACGCAACGGGATTATGAAAGTAATAAAAAAATTGTTTGTTCTGAAATAATGAGAATCAGAATCTTATCTTTGTTGCATATGCATCAAAAAATATTTTATAATAATTTAAAAAATATATATTTATAAAATTTTTTTTGCGTGCCTCTTAATATTAATTTCAATAGATATATAATGTATAATTTATTTTTGCAGTAGCATAAAAAATTTTCATGAATATCCTACTTCTTGAAAAACTAAAAATCTTTAACAAAGATATGATCAATATTTTTTTCATATATTTGCATCGCTTTCATAATCACTGATATATAAACCCAGATAGCCCGAAATATTGATAAAATATTTACAAAATATTGATAATAATTATTTAAATATTTATCAAAATATTTTTAAGATTTTAGATTAAATAGATCACAAATATTTACCATAAATATCTTAGCAAATATTTGAGAAATATTTACAAAATAATTACTATAAATATTTGTTTACTTATCATAAATATTATATAAAATATTTCATCTATATTTTGAAAATATGTCGAATAAAAATTTTAAAAAAATATGTATAAAATATTTATATAACGTTTCAAAAAAATATATTTTCATAAATATTAATAAATATTGTGTGCAGTCTAGAAAAGATACGTACATCATTCTAATTATTATTTATATGGTTTCATATCGTGCGTGAAAATGACTAATTATTTTTTCTATAAATATAAATACCTCAATAAAGCACTATCCGACAATAACGTTTTCAAATGGCGGGACAACAATTTTTTCTCAAGTGCCAATCGCACCCACGCTCTCGCATATCCAATGTGTGTCTTAATATCAGTCATCGCTTGCACGTTACGAATGTCGAAAATTAGAGAGTCCGGAAGAGGCCTCAAGTGTTCCGGACCGACGGTTTTCCTCTCACCGAGAGATTTATGCTTGTCCGAACCCCTCGTGGGCGAAACGTCCGTTTCCAATTGTAAATTAGACAAATCTGTCGCAATATATAAAATATTTTTAAGATAACAGACATTTTCCTTTCCAGTCAAGCAAAGAAAACGAACAAAACGAATAAGAACAAGAACAATATTCTTTTTGGCCAAACAGTTCATTCTTTTTTGATTGTATTCAATACATTCTTTTGCAGATACAATAATATGCACATGCAAGTCCGAAATCATGCTTTACACGACTGTCAAAAATAGATACGCACACGTACACATAGTCTTTATAAATAATTTATAAAAAATATCTCATAAGTATCATGGTAATTTAACATGCATTTGTTTCCATAAAAGGTATTTATTAAAATAATATGTAATGCAAAAATATCTCTTTATATGTAAAATATAATTTATTATTGAAATATTTATTAATCGAGCACATATTTACGATGCAACAGGATGCAAAGAAAAGAAAAAATCATGGCTAACACTCAGTTAGTCCGCATGTTTCTTTTTTTTTGGCAAGCCAACATTCGGGCTTACCATTTAAATTTTCCTTGATGTAAGAAGCAATTTCAATAATACTTTTGCCTCTCAAAGATGAAACCAAACGATCCGGTATTCCGAAAAACTTACTCGGCGATTTCTTTGCTAATTACAAAACAAAGAAATAAAAAGAAATAAAACAATATAAAAAGAAATATAAAAAACGAAAGAAAAATTAAACTTAATAACAGAATAAAGAAAAAAAAATCTCGCGCACAAATTTACGTTAGTAGTGTGCCAACTTAATTTCATATTTGCGCTAATATATCTCTGTACTCAAGTAACACGTGCGACGCAGCGTAAACACGTAATATGAAACTATTTTGGTGGATCACTTACAAAACTAATAGTGCAGGATATCTACGTACGAAGAATACTAATCTCTACTTTTTATAACACTTTATCTTATTATAAAACGGAGACACGTACAATCGAGTCGTTTCCGCAGCACGGACCAAGCTAGCGCTGCATTTCCGCAAAATAGTGACATTTAATTTGCGATCGATGAATTACTATTTTCTGTGTGTTATATTTATATTACACAAGGATGTATAAATACTTGAAAATATATTAAACCCGTAATTTTTAACGCGACAATGAAACACATGCAGCAAATATCTTACCAGGGGAAAGAAAGTTTGCGTCTATAGACTTGGTCGCGTCGTTGCATTCCTCCGATTCTTGATACATAGTTAAATGCGACCAAAGAGCGCTTTTGCCCTGCTTGTTTTGCAGCCCGTGACTCCATACTCGTTCCAATAGATCACAGAGACTAGCGACTAGAGTGTTCTCCTCGACATCGGACAAAGATTCGCCTCCGTGACCAAGCGCGACGGCTTCGGATCCCATTTTCTCCACCAACATTCTCTTTGTCTTGGACTTACAATCCTTATCGCAAAATAGCACACTTGTAGCAACACTTTACTTATAATAATTATATACAAATAATAATAATGAAAAATATATTTAACAGATAAAAATAACTGAAATAAAAGGCATTCAGTAATTAAATGTTAAATAATTAAATAAATTATTAAATTAAATAAAATAATAGATAAGAAAGCGAGTACCTTGAGCAATTTTTCCACGAACGTCCAATTAGCTTGCGCTATTAAAGCGGGACTCATATCCGCCGAGAGTTTAGTTTGAGGTCGAGGCGACTGAGATTCTTGAGGCGTTACAGGTTTTCCATTCGTGTCCATGGATTTCATCTTGTATTTCCATTGCGTCTGTCCTCTTCTACTACTGTAGACGAAAGAGCTTAATTAACGAAAAAGTCTAGTCGTATCATTATTAATTTGCGAACACACCACGATTTATAAATACATGCTAAAGTGCATTTCTAAAAGATTTACAGTAAAAATAGATCAAGTATATAATTCTCGAAATAAATTCGAACGTTAAGTGAACTTGCAAAATAAGAGACTTAAGAAAGGCTCCATCATTCCTATTATATTTATAGTAAAAGTTGTTTCTTACCGAAGTATACTACACAGGAAGCACAAAATAGAGGGACAGCAGACATTAATAAATTTGAAAATAGAAGATTTAAGTATAATATATTGCAAATAATCATAACAAACCTTTGAGCTGGCTCTTTATTCAATGCGACGTTATCTAGCAAAGGAAAGCTGCGAAAATATGCGGCTCTATGGGGAAGAATCTCCGTAGGCGGATTTGTCTCAAAGTCCACATTGGTTAATCTCTGTCTGAGTATTTGTTGTGTATCTGCGATGTTTGTGTAAGGCTCGTATCGCATTGTTCGTATGATGCTTTCTCCGACTTTCTTCCTAAGATACAGAAAAAATCAAAAAGAAATTAAAAAGTTTGATGAATAAAAATCGTTAAAATATTCAATAAAGAAAACACAATGTATTTTGTTAAGACTTACTTGAGAGCGGAGATTCTTTGGTCGAAAACTTTAATATTACAATCGAGTTCGCTCCACGTTGACATCACTTTGCTGTCAACGAGAGAGGCAAACATCTGTGTTTCCAGGAATCTCGACAAAAACGGCAGATGTTGCGTAGGCTGGTCGGATAAAAACGTGGCTTTGTCGAAAACATGCATACTATCCCTATTATTTATCCACTCATCTTTGTCCTTCAACGTAAAGTAATTTGTACGTATATTAGAAAATTAATATTTTAAATACTTATGGAGAGAATGATATACATATGTATATTTCTCTTAATTTTTTATTTTTCAGAAACGTTAAATTTTACATACCTGACTTGGCTGGATAACAAATTGTTCGTAACTAGAAAACATTTGTACAAAACGATTCAAAAAAATCTCCCTAACAGCATTATTAAAATCGAGAGTTTCTCGGTATTCCTCCTGTGGCGTGAGTATCTTTTCCGTAGTAGTATCCTCTATAGGATCAATATCATCTACATTTACTATAACAAATAAAAATCAGGAATTTAAAAACAATTTTTAATTTAACATATCTCTAAACACATTAAAAGATTTTACCTGATTTCTTAACAATATCTACTATTCTTTGTAAATTATCAGGTTGTGACTCCGGTTCCGATCGATCCCAATCTAATACATCGTGTAAAGAATGTTTTCTGCGAGGAAGATGAAAACCAGAGCCAGGAAGCGTCAAACTACTAGTCATAATGTCGCCGTTGTAATAATTTATGACCATGTTACCAATCCTAGAAAGGTTTTTGTTCGGTTTAGATACAGAGACAACATCCTGATATTCTTAATCAAAGACAGAGATTAACTCACTTTCCTGAATTTGGTACTTTGTACTTGTTCAGAAGCGTTCTAATCTCAGCAATAAACTGCATTTTATGAGGAAACACAGGTAATTCTTCTGGAAATTGACTACTCTGCTTATCTATATCTACATAACAAAGATTCGCCTGTGAACAGATATGATTAGCTTGACACTTAGCTAATAATAAACAATTGCTTTAATTTTTCATTACCGACAAAATATATAAAAAAATGAAATTAACAATAAGAGTTAAACGTATTATCATTTTGTTTTGATTCAAGGTACATTTTAATTGATATGACAAATAAGAAAAAAATCATTGTAGATCTACTGGACTTTTGAATCTTCATCATGTCAGTAAAAAAAAATATCAAAACAAAAATCATTAATTGTTAATTAAATATCAAAATTAGTTGTTACAAATAATTCTTAGTTGTTAAAATATCAAAATAATAGTTTATTGCAAATCTACATGATATTTTAAAAAAATGATAATATTATGCATTATTATTTATATAGATGCAACTATTTTCTCTCGAATAAACAATAAATAAAAATAAAGTGTAAAAAGATAATTCTAAGAACGCATACTTCGCTAGCAATCTTCAATACGCCGCCCTCGCTTTGCGCATGCAGACCCATTATAAAGGGCACCGGTGCATCCAAGAAGTGATACAGACTGGCGGGCAATATTGGCACGTAAACATGTTGCCAGGAGAACGGAAACAAGAGCGCCGTTATGCATTCGGCTACCGCCATCAGCTTGTGAAAATCAACGCTCCTCAAGAGAACTTGATTCTCCAACAGCACGCACGTGAACAGCTGAATCAGGCAGTCCGCGCCTAGCCACGTGAATACGTCCTTGAGAGGATAGTCCAACATCGGTAGCTCCAGCAACGAAGATGGTTGATAGATGACTAGTTCTAAAGGTGATTTCGCTGGTTCATCATTGGGTACGAAAAACTTCAATGATTTGCCAGGCAACGGTACCGGTACGTTGTACAGAAGATTGTAGACGTAAGATTCTAAGCTAAGACCAGGTCCAGGATGTCTAGGAACACACCTGAAAATATGTTATCTTTAATATCGTATTATCGTTATATGTATACAATATAATATGTACACAATATAATAATATGTGTAATATATGTATATTACATTGCTGCATATATTCTTTGTTCGTCAATTCTTCAATGTATAAAAACAGTAATGATTTTATCACTTCTAAGAAGATCTCAGCTTCTCAAAACAGACTACACAGCAGAATAAGAAGATTAACTCAAGATATTCTCGTTAAAGTATTTCAAAGAAATCGCATAAGCATTTAGAGCGGTAATGCAGCTCATATATAAAGTATTCTCATTACACAAATTTCAATGTAGCCACAATGCAATAGATGCAGCACAAAATATTTGTACAATACATGTGGAACATATTGACTGTTAGAAAAAATTACAGTTAATAATTTACTTTCATTTCTGGAGATATGAAAATAATATCCGATAAGAAAATACTTAACAAAAATTAATAATAACAAAAGAAATAAATTACATGAGAAAAATATATAATTTTTTAAAAATAAATTCTCTTCAATCAAATTATTGCCTTCTGTTCATTAGTTGACAAAATTTAGATATGTAATTTTAATATATAATATTATCAGATTATTCTTTTAACATTGTCTATTATAAATATATAATTAACATTGTTTATCTTCGATATTGTAAGATTTTGTATTATTTCTTTTAATATTCTTTCAAATTTTTTGTTAAAAATATTTGACTAAATAATTTTATATTACATGACGGTTATTTAAAAGAAAAAAGTCAGCTCGTTTTAGATATTTATAGAGATTCGTGAGATTTCTTACTTATACAGATTGGTGAGAAACGTCTTTGCCGCGAAGAGGTAAGGCTGTTGGCATAGCAAAGATATTGATTTGGTCACTAGCAACTTGTCTTTGATAGAATCGTAATATCCTAATGCTGCACCAGGTGAATGAGCTGATAATTTAAAGTGACGTGGTAACGATCTCGTGTTATGTCCGTCCTGGCCCTTCCTCGCACTGAAAAATCCAATCATACTTTAGAAATTTTATACTAAAACTCATACAATAATAAAAATAAAATTGATAGATATGTATATGATTAATATAGTATTCACGTACTTTTCACGAATCATATTCTTTACATTTGAAAATAATTTTTACTTCTCAATAAGAATTAAATCTAGAATTTAATTAACAAGATAAATTATAATCTTTTACCTAGAAAAGAAAAATTCGAGTTTTAGATATTTTTTATATAGAATTATGTCACAAAACTTGTAAAGTACTGATTGAATTTTTTTATATTTCATTTTTAAATAGAACATTGTTACCTTATCAGCATAATATAATAATAATAATAATAATATAACAATAATATAATAAATATTTTTATATTAATATAAATATTGAAATATATATAAAATGTTTTTTAATTTAAACCTTAATAAAAAATTAATATTATACACTACGCAAAAAAATTAAAGGGCCGCTTTCTTCCATATAAAAAAAGCCAATTTTTAAAGTAGTTGCAACTTGCTTAAAAATAATCGGAATAAGATCAATAAAAAAGCGACTCAAAGTTTCAAGTTTCTAGTTTTAGAATCTTTAAATAAATTTCAACTCTTTCTATTCGTTACGAAATTACATTGTAAGAAACCGACGTCCATCGGTTGAACAAATTTTTGTAAAGTTTGTCCAAAAATATCGAATTAAAAAAAAATCCTAGCACGATTTCATTAATAGAGTATTAAAGAGCAGAGTTTTAGCTTTAATTTTTTTTTTTAACGAGTGTTCTATGATTATTTTTTTTTTCGCTGAGATATTCATTATTAAAGCAAAATCGAGCTATTGACTTTGAACGCTTATTTTTAGCATTTTTTCGTTAATTTTCATTGATTTAAATAAAAAAAGATAAAAGCAATTTCTACTTGATTTTTAAGTAACAATTACGCTTTAAAAATGAATAATGACTGAAAAAAAGATAAGAGCATGTTAAAGTGCTAACTTTTCTCTTTAAATTGCTTGTTTAATGATTATTGTACGATCATTTTTTCATTAGTTATAAGCGTTTAAAGTCAATAGATTTAACTTTAATACGAGTAATGAATATCGTGGCGAAAAAAAAAATCATAGAACACTCGTTAAAAAAAGAAATTAAAGCTAAAACTCTGCTCTTTAATACTCTATTAATGAAATCGTGCTAGGATTTTTTTTAGAAAAAGAAATTAAAGCTAAAACTCTACTCTTTAACACCCAATTAATAAAATCGTGCTAGGATTTTTTTTTTAATAATTCAGTATTCTTGAATAAACTTTTGAAAAATTTGTTCAATCGACGGACGTCGCTTTTTTACAATGTAATTTTGTAACAAATAGAAAAAAATTGAAATTTATTTAAAGATTCTAAAACTAGAAGCTTGAAGCTTCGAAACTCTTTTTTATTGATCTCGATCTGATTTTGATTATTTTTAAAGAAGTTGCAACTACTTGAAAATTGTCCTTTTTAACCCTTTGAGTCACGAATTTTTCTAATTGTCAGTATTTTATAAAATTTGGTATATAAAGGTTTTTAGGCTCGCTGATTACGAATCCGTTGTCAGGTTTTCAAAATTCAAGATGGATCCAATATGACAGGCGAAATTTTACTTCCGCCATATTAGATCCTTATATTAAATTTTGGAAATTAAATTTGTTTTCCTTTAGATTCAGATTCTGCGATCTAAAAAAAAACCTTCAGAGAAAATATTTAAAAAAGAATACAACTGTTACTTTCAATTTAGAACAGAAAATATTGTTTTTTATATATTTTTTATCAAAAAAAGGAGGATTTAACAAAAACAACACGGTGGAAAATTCTAAAAAAATTCTGAAAAATACTTTAGAGTGTACTAAAATTATAAAAAAATTGCCGTATTTATTGTCATAATAGATTAGTAGAAAATGCATTTCTTCGTAAAAAAGTACTAATTTTGACTGTTTATATATGGTATTTTTGCAATTAACAATTAATGACTGTTCATATTTTTTTACACTTATTGATGTTCTAGAGACTCTGTAGAAACAAAAAATCCGGCATTTGTTGATAAAAAAGTAGTTAAAACAATAAAAAAACTACGGAAAAAAGGTGAGTCTCTGGGTGACCCGCTGTGACTCAAAGGGTTAATGTGGAAGAAAGTGGCCCTTTTTTTTGCGTAGCGTAAATCTATACAAGATATTTACGCTACGCAATAGAATCAATTACAAATATACTTTATAATTATTGTATATACGGAAAAAGTAGACGTACGTCGGAGGCGTGCCGTTCTGTCCGCTACTGAGCTCCGTGATGTGCATCGCCTGTAACGTTTGCATTGCGGCGCATATTTTCCGATTGCGGCACTCCTCGTAGAAAACAAGGCTGAACCCGTACGTTCTATGACCGTCTTCCTTCGTCAGGACGAAGGAGTGGAAGGTCGGCTCCACCGAATGCTTTTGGGTACGAAAGCGCAAACCGCTTGGCAGACAAAGCTATTATCAATGTAATCGATAAGTTACTCCCCTTGACTGCGCGACGCAAATGTTCTCTGAATCTAATTAACGACAGAGAGCATCGCCAAAAAAACACTACGAATCTCTAATATTCCTCCACGTAATATATAGAATAAAATTTATATGTTTCAACGATAATTATAATTTTATTAACAGCTGAATAAATCAGGATTGGCCAAAAAAGTGGTTTTTCCACTTTTTGGAAAAAACCATATTAAATTCCGGTTTTTTACTGACTCGAATTTTTTACCTAATAAAATAAACTGGAAAAACTATGATGTATGTTAATAAATAATAAATAAAAATATTTTGATAGTAATTAAATATTAGTAAATAAAAATATTCGGCTGTTAAATCTTCCGCTTATATTTTTCAATAGTACAACGAATATACACAAGTGTATACAAGTGCAAATTATACATATGTATATAATCTATATTTATTATATATTAACATACAATTCGAAATGGAATTATAATTAGTAGTTAGTTATATGTACCATGCACACAGCATGTTCGTCGAAAGGATTCCATGGTACCGAGTCTGGATAATGTCCCAATACTTTACTTTTGTATGCTCTATCCAGAGGCGTGCACTGCAATGAATCACCTGCGAAAACAACAGACCTAATGATATACATATCGTTTCTGAATATTTAGTACTATTTGTAGCTTCTAAACGAAAAAAACATGACTCTAGTTTCGGACGATATTTTCCCATCACTTTCCGCTGGATTTCATTTAAGCGCGAAGAGATTAAAGAGCTACGCTCGATTCTCCGTCATAAATATTATAGCTAAACTTCTCTGGCACTTACGCAGTTTTCTTCGTAAAAATGTATAAAGTGAAACTATTTGTGTGATGAAAGAAAAGAAAATTTATCATAGAGCTCAATCTTTCGTGAAGCGACATTTCGCTTGGAAATTCTCTCTCCCCAGAATTATCGTGCAACGAAATCAGCAAGCTGTTATCAAATATACGCTGTGCGATCTTTCTTGGACCAGACTTAAGTAAGACATGGTCTAAGAGGCCTTGGAGTCAATCCAACTATCTCGAAATACAAGAGTACTTCTGTATAAGGTTAATCGTTTGTGATCAAAGAGCCAAGATGGCGAACAATGAATCTGCTCTAGCGAGATGCAAAGAAAATGAAATCACATCATAAAAAATTATGAGATATCTCGTTGGCAACTTTATTAATTACAACTGATAGAATGCCAATTGGGCATTTTGCCCTCGCTAATAACGATAGAAAAGTTTATTTCTTTTAATGATAATGATAGAAAAATTTATTCTTAAAAAAGTATAGAGCTAAAAAAATGTAGAAAATATAAAACAATATAGATTATATAAAAATTATAAATTAAATAATATCTCTAAAAATATAATACGTAATTTTATGAATATCTCTATACAATTTATAAACTCATAATATAAATGCGTTTTGTATTTTAAATTACTCATATAAAACTTTATTTTAATTATTTTAATCAATATTTAACTTTTTTCGGATTAAAGCCGGAACATTTTTCAAATTCGTATTTTGGACTATTTAATTTGCATTTAAGAATCCGAATTATTCTACGGAATAATTCTCGCCGTAGCAATTAAATCTTGTTTTAAATAAATAGAATTATTTCTTGTTATATAAATTCCCTGATTGAATTTATTGAATAAAATTTTATATTACATTTCAATTTTGAAGCGTTAAGATAATAACGATTCATAAGACATTATTTATCAACATTTTTATAATAATATTAAAATATTTATAATATATTTTTTATTTAAATATTAAAATAAAAATATTAATAAAATAATATTAATAAAATTAATATTAATAAAAATATATTTTTTTAATCATATATTCTCTCTACACATATTTTATCATGTTCTTTTTGTACATTAATAAATTATTTGCAAAATAAAAAATATTTAACAAAAATTGTATGTTATATATATATATATATATATCATAATTTATAACAAACATTTTAAATACGTATATATTTTTATAACAGAAGATATGAAATAAACGTTTATGAAATATATTATATAAAGTGCATACGTCTGAATAAATACATGTACAATTGATTTTAATCTAACATTTCTTGATTGACGTTATCAACTAGTATGAGAACATCAACAGTCAATCTCCGCTTGGAAATAACGTTCACAGAGTAACGACGGTGATAATCGAATGAATTCGACTGAGTTCGATCATCGCCGAAATCACCAGTTTCCATTAACAAGTCGATAGCTTTTTTCCGATATTTTCATTTCCCATCTATACACATGAAATCTCCGAATAAACTGCTGTAGTGTAACAGATGTTTCTGCAAGTTTCAGTCTTTTATATGTATATATATTCACTGTCTATTTTTACCTATTTTTAGAAAACTGTGCGACGCAATCATGCGAATATTTTCACATTTTATATATATATATATATATATATATATATATATATCACCTTCTAACACTAACATATTAAAGCAAAAAATATCTTTTTGTTTTTATGTTTTAATGTTGTAAAAAATGGAAGTGAATTTGTATGAAATAATTTATGTAGATAGAAAAAGTGGCATTTATTTTAATTAAAATTTTGTTTGTGATTATGAATAAAATTCGTTGCTTTTCAATTATTTATTATTATGCAAAAGCGGAAGATTCTCTAGAGCAATATACTGAACTGTAGCAGAGTAAATGTGCCATTTATTGAACTGTAGCAGAGTAAATGGCACATTTACTCTGCTACAGTTCAGTATATTGCTCTAGAGAATCTTCCGCTTTTGCATAATAATAAATAATTGAAAAACAACGAATTTTATTCATAATCACAAACAAAATTTTAATTAAAATAAATGTCACTTTTTCTATCTACATAAATTTCACTAGACTTATTAAGATCTTTATTTTTAGTTTAATCAAAATAATGAATTTCATACATGTATACACAAAAAAAAATATTTTTTAAATAAAAGTTTAAGGTGCTTTTCTAAAATCTCTCAAACATTACTTTTTAATTTTATTTATTACAGACAAAAAGATAAAAAATATTTTTTACACTTTACACGTAAAAATCGCGTTTTATGATTCAGCGTCCGATAAATAATAAGCGTTATCGAAAATAATCTACGATCTATTTATCAAAAATCATTGTATACTTCTTTTGAAAATGAGTCATGCACAAATCCGTTGTCATCATGTTTAAGTGAGCGTAGAGAATTGTTAGCCAATCCTTTAGTTGAATACTCGTTTTAGATCTGTTTATAAAAATTCATGATATATTTCACAAATCACGTGCATATGTGGCTGACAAAAATTATTAAGTTATTATAAAAATTACTATAAAAAATATTAATAAAAATTTAATATACGTAAACTTAGTAATTGCAAAACTATATATAGTTCTGTTCAAATAGAACCATAAATTTCGAAATCATTTTCGACAAAATGACTTTCCAAATACTTTGATATGATAAGTTACATGAAATAAAAAAATTGTTCACATAAAATTTAAATAAACCCTGAAATCAGAACTTTAATCTTAATTTTTTTAAATTATCTTAAAGTTAAAAGATATTTAATTGTCGCTTATGAACATCGCTCATAAAATTTTTAAGTTTTTACTATATCTTTTAATTATTACACCAATATATTGTCCTTAAATTCAGATATACATGGCTATATTTTTCATAATATTGTACTTTCTACTCTCGTATACGCTTCGTTGCCGAGATGGTTTCTTATTACGAATATTACTCGTAATTATACTCTTACGTGCAACAATATGTACGGCTACTAACGGTAATGAAATGGGTAATCTAAAAACACCATCTTACGCTTCTTAAATGTTTAACAAGCTTCCTTTTTGCAACGTATAAAACAGATGAATGAAAAGAATGTTATAACAAAGGATAATTTTTTAAAAAATTAAGATTAAGTTCTAGTTTCAGGATTTATTTAAATTTTATATAAACTATTTTTTTATTTTATATAATTTATCATATTAAAACATTTGGAAAGTCATTTTGTCATCGAAAATGATTTCGAAATTTACAGTCTTTTTTTAACAGAACTACAGTTCTGCAATTTTATTAAATTTACCTATATTAAATATTTATTAACATTTTTTTTCACAAATCTTGTTGATCTCGTTGATCTTGTTGATGTTTGTGAACAATTCACGTTGTTGTCTTGCCAAAAATAAATAATAAACAAACGGCGACAGATTTTTATGTATACACAAAGTAATATATGTATAAGATGCAATACAAGCAAATCATAGACACGATAAAAGAAAGAGGAAAGTATGTTTAAACAAGAAAGGGGGAAAAGACAAAACGAGCATTAAATGACCGATAAGCTTCTGTGCTACGGAAAGTATTGATTCGAGAGCATGATGCACATACGAGGCGTCTGGCAAACGAATATTTTCTGTGAATCCGCCTGTGGCATGGTGCGTACACGTGCACGTTCGCCCACGCGTACTTATAAATGTGTATCAACCGCATTGATGTCACGCGACAGCCAGAAAGAAAGAGAGTAGACTTTGCAAAGTTATACAATATACAATATAAAATATCTGAAAACGTATTATACCTACACAAAAGATATATATTATTAAAAAAAAAACTTATTGTACATTTTTAGCCAAAATTTATAATTTACAATTAATTAGCAATTAAACTTAATTGATAAACTATCAAAAATATTAAGGATTAAAGTTTTGGAAAAAATAATTTCTTTAAATAACTCGTAAAAAAACACGCGACAAAGGAAATCTAGAGCAGTTATACTTATTGTTAATAATAAAAAGTAGAAAGAGTTAAATGAAAATTAAAAGGCTGAAATATTAATAAAGTTTTAATAACATAAAAAGATATGTAACTCGTAATAGAGTTTTATGATTTCTGTAAGAGCATTATTATTGGATGAATCTTATCAGTCGTGAAAAATTATCATTGACCCTAACTTGTATACATACACTGTAACTTATCAATAACTACGTTATATGTAATTTTTATTTGACAAAGAAATTTTAACATAACATTTCTTTTTTACAATAAAACAACATAAAATGTTTAAAATTAACGAATTATTAATTAGATAAAATATAAAAAGGAGAAAGATCATTTTCTGCAGCAAAATATTCATTAAAACAATTTCGGACGGGAGGATTTTTTATACAAGAAAAATTTTATCTAGTTCTGGTCTTTATTTCTGGTTCCAACAAAATTTTAATGCTAAAGTGCAAATTATTTTATTATATTGATTATTTAATTGAAAAAAAGAACCGATTTTAATTATATCCTCTTATATCAATATTATAATAATAACACAAAAATTATAATAATATATTTTAATAATACACAAAAGTTATGAAGTAAACATGTGCATAATTTACATCAAAAATTTAATTCATGTTCTAATGTTCTATGTTGATATTTCTCAGTTCTTTCAAAAAATGTTTTAATTGTACAGAATTGAAAGGTACTTTTCGGAATTTTTTATAAATTTATATTTCGAAAACAGATCTGACAATTTATTATCTCTTGTGGCAATTTGGAAATACAAGGGTAAAGCAAATTATTTGTTTTCGGTTTAGCTGCCCCGTGTTCTGTCCAGAACTTCCCTGTCGTCCTGTCCGGATAAGTCGTCTCTCCCCTTCTTGTGAGCATATATGATGTCATCGAATATAGGGTCATTCGTACATGAAGGGACTACCGGGCACTTAAGTATGCGTTTAAAAGGCGGAAATGTGATTATATATATATATATATAGGACCAACACACATACACATAAGTGCAATAAACGTTTCTGCTTCATATAATAATTAGAAAAAAGAAACTCGTTTCACACCTAATCAATCTTCGATCAAAAAATTTATTTTAAATATGAAATCTTAAATGTGGTAAATGTTAAATATATGTATTTGAAAAAATAAAGTTTTTCAAATAAAATATAAAATTTCTTTATGATAAAATATATCTCTAAAACTGTTATTATTTTATTTAAATGTGACATTATTTTAGTAATATTTTTTCTTGCAGTAATATTCATAATTGATATGAAAGATTGTTGTATTATACGTTTAATAAAGTGATATTTAACAATGTAGCTTTCCACAATAAATTTATCGATAGCTAATCCAAATTTATCGATACAACATTTATAAATATTTTATAGTTTGTCATATTAATAATATCGAGATACGTAAATCTTTCTCCAATATACTAAAAATATGTATTTAAGGGTAATACATGAACTCTTCTGCAGATCGTTGCATGGACATACGCAAAGAAGGGCGAGGCCCTAAGTGATAGAAATAAGTACGAGAAAAAATCGACGGAAAATATTTGTAAAAAAAGCAAGGCGTAAAAACTAAAAAAATTTGCTAACAAAATTTATATTAAAGCTTATAAGTAAAATTCACATTAAAGAGATTATTATTATTATTAAAAACTATATTATAATTAAAGCTTTAAAAATAAACATATATTAAGAGAATTAATAATAAAATAATAAATATATAATAATAAATAATAAATAAAATAAAGTAATAGTAAAATAGTAAAAGAATTTAATATATACGCAATATATTTAAATATCTTGATAAGTATATTTGTCCTTTTTTCCTTGATATCGGAAAATTTACATTTCCTACGTCATATCTAGTAGCAACTCTAATATACTTTTCCAAACCAAATAAGAAGAAATCCTCAAAGAAATATTCATCGATTTATACGTCCAATGAATAGTACTTCTAACAAAGAGACCTTTAGTTAGACAACCGAGTTATTGTATTCCATTTGAGAGCAGAAAATGAATAACTACCATAAAAACTAGGCAAAGTACTGTGTTCGTGGATCACTAGTTATTGATATTTGAAAAGACACAACTCAGCAAGTTTGCGGTTAACTAAGAAAGACATCAGTAATATTAATTAAAAGTGGCAGATTAATTAAAGAAATATAATGTATTCTGAAAGAAAATAATGTATGTTTTCACATATACGTTATTCTATATTCTATATTCACACATTGTAATAAAACACATATAGAACATATTAAACATTTAGATTTTTACTATAAAAGCTAGTATTTGAATTGTGAGAATTAAATTTAATTCTTGTTTAAACGATAAAAAAATTAACATTTCTCGAATAGAAATTTCTAATTTTTACTTGAATAATTATATAATGTTTTGTGTAATGGTAATTTAATTAAATTCGAAAAAAATTTGAATTTTTAAACTTTGTCATTAATCTTATTCACAAGATATTAGTTGTTTCTAAGAAATTTCTTTACGAAAATATTCTATGTAATAAAATGGAAATGTTCCCTATACACATGTAAACTTTGACCTTATTCTCAGGGACACTCGTTATCTCTTTTTATGGATATTTTTACACTCTTTGGAGAAAGAGAGAGGCTGCCAATCTTGCTAAGAATTAAGCTTAAACTTTATGTAAATCCACTAATCAAATTACATGTATTATTGACATATGTATCATATTAAAGCCAGCATATTTCTCAGATTTTATTCAATCTGCGAATTTGTATTCAATCATGTGAGAAAGTATAAAAATTTCATAATAATTTATATCTTTATAACCATTCTGATTTCCACTCTAATTTATTTATAATTTTTAAAATTAATTAATAATAAAACTTCTAAGCGTACACAAGAACCGCAAATAATGTCGACACTTCGAACTCTCGGAATTACAAAGACGATGCTGGCCAACAGCTGACAGCAAAACAACTCGTCACAAGATATAAGCGGCTTTAGCCGCGGGAGTTGTCATGGGAGCCTCCTTCAGTAAAACGATCTTTTTCGCAGAAAACCGTCCCGCATGAGTGAGACGACGTTTTCTCGGGAGGATGCTACACCCGGGCGTATTGTAAGGCTCCTTACGTATTCGGGTGGTACACGGTAGCCTAAATGACAAAGAGCCAACGGGATCGACCGCGCGGTCCATTTCTACGAACTCCCATCAGCTATTTCAGAAAGATATGAAATATTAAACACATTCTCTTTATTTATGTTAGGAAAGCTATACTTTCTCTCTATATTGTGTTTTACACTTTTTCTTTCCCGAAAGAGTCCAAGTTTATTTCATTCCGAATGCAGAAAGTACGAGAAAGTAGGCGAACAAACCTACTTTTTTTTAATCTTTATAATATGCCTCCCATTTCGTTAACGTTAATTGCATGGTTTTATTTGAAAAAAAATTATTATTATTATTAACTCATAAAATAAAAAGTTATTTCTCATAAGTATAATCGATTCGCGACAATATATCTCTATATTTTTAATCCAATTTGTTCGAAATTGACACTTGATAGGTCAATTAATTTCATGTATAATATATCATCTAATTGAACTGCAAATAAGAATTTTATTAAGTCTTCTATAATAATTAAAGCTTTTGTTAGATACTTATGGAAAAAAGCTCAAAATTATTATTTCGTCACATTAATCTCCGATGTCTTTTTTTACTTAAATATTATCGATGGGTTCGAAACCTAATATACAACAATAATCGCATCCTTCACTTTGTATACAATTACAGATTTTCTCTTGCAAATTTAAAATTAATATTTTTTCGTCTAAATTATATATAGAACTTTCGTTTTAAAGAATTTTTTTTTAATTATATATTATTTGTCACAAGATTTATTTTTCCCGACGATTGAACTTTACCTAATAATCATTATAAAACACTCTCTCTCTCTCTCTCTCTCTCTCTCTCTCTCTCTCTCTCTCTCTCTCTCTCTCTCTCTCTCTCTCTCTCTCTCTCTCTCACTCACTCACTCTAGTTTTATTACATGCCGAAAATAAAGAATCGTGAGACAGCGATATCAGATCAGACGCAAAGGAGAATAGGAGACTTACCAAAGTACTTATCTGGTTCGAGGCCGGAGTCCTTGTCCAGGCCGCATATGACAAAGTAATCGGCGAACCGTTGCGGATGTTGCTCCGAGCCGCGCGCTATCCCTAAACTCCCGTTCATCTTTGCCGAGACGCGGGGGGTCTTAATCGCAACACGGTAGTTTGCGATTAGTGCTGCCGCACGAGCACCCGCCGACCGCCGAGCGGTTTACTTCACTCAGCACAGAGCTTTACGAAATTGATTTCCACATCACGCACCACCATCGATGACGACGACGCGACGCGAGACGACCGCTGTCATTGAGACAACAGCTGAGCGGGCGCGCACGCGACGACACGCAAGGAACGAACAACCGAGAACCGAGACTGCTCTTGCTCTGCGAAGCGGAGCGCTGCAGAGCGCGGAGTGCGGGTCTCCCGCGGACGATTGATCTTTTACCGCGACGCTTGAAGTTGACCGTAAGGCGCGCCGGGTGCGCCGAGCGCGATTTGGCGCGCGATTTAATTTCATCTCGGAGCACACGCGGACAGTATATTATGATAAATATTTAATTTTCTACTTACCATAAATGTTACGTAAAATATTTATATAATCTATTATATTATTATAATCTATATATTTTAATAATATGTCGAATACAATTTTTAACATTGTTTTCTTTTAAATATTTGAGAAATATTTATAAAAAAATATTACTACAATATATTTATTTTTTTACTTATCATAAATATTATATAAATTATTCATATAATCTATTGTATTATTATAATCTATATATTTTATGATAAATATACGTACATATTTTAACTATTTATTTTTTTTAAATATGATGAAAATATTTTATATACACTGAAAGAAAAAAAATCATAAAAATTATACTCGACATATTATTAAAATATAGATTATAATATAATAGATCATACAAATATTTTATATAATATATAATATTTTTATAATATATTTTATAATATATATATATATATATATATATATATATATATATATATATATATATATATAATAGTTTCTGCAGTAAGTTATTTTGAAAATTTATGTTTAAAATCGATAAAATATTTTGATACATATATTTGCATTTTGATAAAAAAGTCAGTGCTTAGTTTAATTTTATTTGAAACATATACTGCATTTTCTAGATGTATGTCGGTGTTTTTAATACTCTGAAACACATATAAAATATAAATATATCATTATTCAAAAGAATTTTGTACCATCGCATAGTTTGTTTTTTTATCTATATACCAGAGATTTACAATAAACCAGAGATTGCCTACCTTTACAAGAACACTCTGTATAGTTGTATACATAATTAAATTTTCCTAGCTTTGACGTAAATTATTGATATTAGCACAGTTTAATATTGTATAATATTGTAATATCATATATTGTTACCAGAACACTCTGTATATTATTGTTATAAGAAACATTTTTTAATGTTGGCTAATTATTACCTGTACGCATTGTAACAATTATAATTCTATGTTGAATATTCTATGGTATATAATATATGAAAATTATTATATTTCTAGTAAATTTATAGACCATACAATTATAATATATTTAAATATAAAAGAAATATAGAAGAAAACAGAACAGAATAAAATTGTTATATTACTTATTTATTCTAAATTAGGAACAATATTTTAAGGTTTTAAATACAATACAAATTATAAATAATGAAAATATGTTGCAAACAATTTACATGGTTAGTATTTATATAGAAGATAAAATTACCTGAATAACGAAAATTAATATTACTTTTATGATGCAAAGTATTTTACAACAAATAATTAGTATGCATAATTGAGAAATTATTTAAAAGAGGATAAAAAAGGAATACCATGTCACTCATTTAAAAGACTGATATAATATAAAGAAAGGTTGTTTTAATATACATTATATTGTTTAAACCTATTTTTTTCTGCAAAAATAGTCATATTTTAAAAATGTTCCAAGTTTAATAAAAAATGTCATATACTATACTATACTATGTCATATATATATTTTACTATTTACTATTTATTTATTTTACTATAATGATATGATTGCTAGAGTAAGTTAGAGTAAGTTTCCCGTTTTAACAATATTATAGATTATAATGGTTTCTTTTATTTACTATTTATTTAAGTATTCTTTTAACATATTGTATATATATATATAAATTAAAATATTATAATATATCCTTACATCCATATTGTATATATGTATAATGAAAATCAATATTACTCAATTTGTAAAAATCATTGACAGATGACAAATTATTTAAGTGATTTTTATAACAGTTTTGTACAACTTCATAATACATGTATATCGTCATGTAAAAAAATGAATCGTATTTATAATATAAAAAACATATATGTATATGTTATCTTTTATATTATATATACATTTGGTTGATTTTAAACCACACATACATTATTCTGCTGTCTTATTGTAAAAACAGCATATACTTAAATACATTTGCAATATAAGCGATAATAAAACCAAATCGATCAAAATAAGATTAAAGCATATTTTCAAAATGATTATTGTTAATGCCTAAACATTATATACATAATTATATTTAATTACTTTACAAAATTATGTATGTACTTTATCTATATACTTTATATAATTTGATAAAATTTTAAAAATTAAATTTTATACATATGTAAACTTTCAAGGATATAGATAAGAATATAATATAATTTATAATTCATCTCTGTTCACCTCTTCTTGAAAAATGTACGGTCTTCTCATGCTTCCTATAAATAGTGTGACTTTGTTTACTTCAATAGCAAATTTAAATGGACGATTTATATCCAATCTCGCAAAGTTCTTCACTGGTAATGTTATTTCTTTTGGTTCTTTTTTGGTAACTGCAGTTAATTTTTTATTGTAATGTGTTTACAATAAACCTAGAACTTTTTATTATTCATAGATAGATAAGTTACCTGTTGCTGCGATAGAACTTTCTTCCATCTGTACGGAAATCTTTTGAATGATATTGCCCACTTTTAAAGAATTATTCGTAAAATATGGAAAATACTTCTCAAACGGATACATCTTGTTCATCTATATAAGTAGTTAACAATTATTATTAAAATTTATCTCTTCTGTTACAATTTAAAACATTTTATTAAAAATGTTTACCTCTTGTAGGAGATATTTCCAATTAAAAAAACTTTCAAACTTAAAGTTAGGTAAATATAATTCCAAATCGTAGCTAACGTCTTGGGATATATTTCTATAATTTTGATATTCTAAAAAGTTAATTTTTTTTTCCAGGTCATGCAGTTCTATCTCTTTATTCGGCAAAAATATTATCATTTTGGCATTCTTATCCTGTAAAATTATATTTTGATTCAATTTCATTCTTGAAAGTTTTTCTTATAAATAATAATTATTTACCAAAAACGGAATTTCAATAAACATCATATGCCAATCTGGTATTTGTCCACAAATGTATGTCGATATTTCAAATTGAATTGTTGGAACAAAATACTTTTTTATTGGAGAAATATGAAATTCGAGTCTCTCCGTATTTCTTTCATCAAATGCGTTTAACAATCTACTGTTAAAGTGAACAATTTGCACTATCATAATTTTTATATCTGTGTCGATATCACCTGTTGAAAGTATTTTGTTATTAATAATGCTTTGCTTAAACTATAATTTCTTTATACTTAATTGTTAATCAAATGTATACAATATACTTGGAAAAATTATGTTTAATATCTTATTATTTGTTTTTTCTTGGACCCATAAATTAACAGTTTCTGCAGCACGTATATTATCTTGAAAATCTATGTTTGAAATCGATAAAATATTTTTATGAATATGTTTGCATATTGATAAAAAATTAGTGCTTAGTTTATTTTTATTTGAAATATATGCTGCAATTTCTACATGCATATCAGTGCTTTCAATATCCTGAAACATATATAAATATGTCATTATTCAGGAGAATTTTGTACTGTCGCATGGTTTGTTTCTTATCTTACAGTTAACAACGTGATTAGAGTTTCAAATTTGACGTTAAGAGATAGTTTATTTATAAATTGTATAAAAGACTCCATTTCTTCTATTGCCGATTCATCTACATAACCAGGATGTTCAAAAATTAAAGATAATAACAAAGAGATCAAATCTTCCTCACAGATATTTACTGGCAGATTCTGTGATAAAACATAAATTATAAGAATTAGAAAACTTAAAACATATAAAATACAAATACATGGATTACATACCTGATTTTTTATATTAGATATATTTTTAAATTCCATATATGTCACAAGAGCTGTAGATACATTTTTGAAAGTATTTAGCTCGGTACTATATGGTAGAGCTTCAATGAACATTATTAATGTATTGCAGATAATACTAACAATGATAATCGCAAATAACGCTGTAAGAAATACATTCAATTATTTAAAAGTTGATATTATTTCAGATTATATAATATTAATAGTATTATATTACTTTATAATATTACTATTATTTCAGATTATATAATATTATAAATATTATACAATATTAAACTGTGCCAATATCTAGAAAAATTTAACTATGTATATAACTGTTTATTATTGTTGTAAGAAACATTTTTTAATGTCGACATATTATTACCTGTATGCATTGTGACAATTACAATTGTATGGTGAATGTTTTGTGATATATAAAAATTATTATATTTTTAGTAAAATGGATACATTATTAAACTTAATATATGTATAATATAAGTATAATAGCTTCTTCTGAGTTTTTCTTCTTAAAAATCAACCATTATTTTAACTGGCTAAAATACTTCAAAATTCAGAAATTCAGAACTGGCATATTAATTAGTTTTATTTAATCAAAAATTATCTTTTTCGCTGAAAAGAAATTATATTAAAAGAAAAAAACCGCGGATAGAGAACATATGATTTTGTAATAAAATTTAAATCAATCTCACGTGACTATATAGATGAGCTTGAATTTACTCCAACTACGACGATTTTCAACTTTAGGAAAGGAGATTTCCAATACTTCTTCTGCTTCAGTGATTTGGAATATGTTTGTTGAAATTACTGATGACGGCATATTATTTATTTAGTTTATTTTTATTTGTGTCTTTGAAACTTTTAACAATGTTGTCGTTTACGATATCACAGAGGTCATTGGAATTAAGGAAGAGAAAAAGAGAAAGAGAAATAGAATTAATAAATTTTTATTATTATCTTCTTATGCTTTACCTGGAAATTTATATTTTGTTTTTAACATAAAAGTTTTATCAATTCTTCACTCAAATAATGATTTTCCTGAAATTTTTTTATAATTATGTTATAATTCTACAAAGGATATAAATATAAGGAATTTCTCGATTGCTTCGTGTTTATATTTTTAAGATGAGAAAATATTTTTTTTATGTAATGTTATATAAACTTGTTTACAGTGATAGAAGAAACAAAAAGGGCACTTGTAATAACTATATTAACTCTTTGAACGAGATAAATATTATATAATACTTTAATTTTTTATACGTATACAATTATATTTAAAATGTAAAAGGTGACAAAAGTAATGTAGAAGAAAACAGCACAGAATAAAATTGTATATTATTTTTTAGATTAAAAAACAATATTTTAAGATTTTAAATACAATACAAATTATAAATAATTAAAATATGTTGCTAACAAACGTGATTAGAATCCTTGTAGAAGATAAAATTATCTGAATAACGAAAATTAATATTAATGTTATGATGCAAAATATTTTAATAACATATAATTAATACGCATAATTAAGTGTAAATCGCATTGTAGGTATAATTGTTATAATCAAATTAGAATATGTCAGGAAAATATTTTTTGCATATTTTCTCCAGGCATATTCAGAATATTCTCTAAATTTATTCAGGATATTTAAAATGATTTTATTTTGATGTTTTATGTAGATTCATAGATTCCCAGACGGCACAGTAATGTTTTATAAACATATTAAAAATGTACATATTGGACAATTTCTTACGTATTTTAAAACATCCAGTGTTACTTTCCTGGATATTCAAAAAAATGTCCATTTTGGGCGAAACAGACCAAAATTCGATCTGTTTCGAACATTAAAAAAACTTTTTAAAATAGATACAGGTAGAGTATTGTTCAATTTTAATGCATATTAGAGTTATAATTTGTTTATTGTTCAAAATTTATTTATTACATAATAATATATATATTCTAACTGCTACTAATAAATTAAGTTTCTAATATAGTTTTAAAATAAAACTTTAATAAATGGATTAATAACAGTTTCATACAAATTCTCATATGAGAATTTTAGGTAAAAATTCTTTTTATAAATACGTAAAATGGACATTATTAAGACGTCTAAATATAAATGTACTTTGAACGTCCAATAATAATGTATATTCTTAAAACGTTTACATTATATCCATGGACGTTTGGACTAAATAAAAACCAAAATTAGATGTCCAATGAACATTTTGTGCTGTCTGGATTATTTTTTTTTTTTTTTTTTTTTTACTTTACTAGAATATTCAAATATTTATTGAAGGATATTTATAGAATACAGATTTGTACTATCTGGGTATATAACACTTTTACTTGTATTTTTTGTCAAATTTTTAATTTTGTTTTCATAATAATTATTAAAAATAACTAGCTGCTATGTGCTTTTTGATTGGTTTCGCCATTTTTATTCTTGACCAATTAACAAAAAATCCGGGTTTTAATAATCTCGGAAACGTACCATCTGCCATCTGTCATCTGCGCGTATAATACACACATACGTATGTACATACACGAGTGGATTCGAAGTGGAGTCGTTTATTTGTGTGGGTATTTGGCAGTATTTGTTACTTTCGCCGGAAGGTTAGATCTCGATGATCAAATCGAGCTGAACCTCATAAACACGCGGATACGAACGGAGCGATAGCGGCTCCATAGGATTTTCATCTTTTTACGTAGAATGGAGGAGATTGACAATATAATAATTCACTCGTTGCGACAAATAGGCTGGTAAGTGTCAGTCCCCAAACGTCAATTCCCCTCGCGTAGACAGTTGTTCGCTGTTTCTTCCCCGATGGGCGGTGTTTGTCAATTTTCTCGTAATCCAATCTCGTACACGTGAGCTCATCTATCTGACTTACTACGATCTTACTTAGAATTGTCAAATCGCATATAATCAACAGCGAAGAATTTTCATAAACGTAATTCACAAAAAAGGGGATTATTGTGGCAAAAAATTTTATGAAAATATCTGTTATGTGAAACAAATGTATCTTTTTTTCAGTGTCAGTTCCTTGGAGAAAATTTTTACAAATTGAGACTATTACGAGATTCTTTTATTTGAATTAGATATTCTGTAATTTTTCTTGTTTTCAGTGACATTGAAGAGAGCGTAACAAACCTAAGTGGCTTTAATACCGAACTAGTTGTCGAAGCGACAGTGAGATGCTTAGAAGCAATAAGGCCAGGTTTAGGATTGTCTACTGTACTACCTGTGAATATGGCAGCACGTTTTCGACTGGGTGCCACTCTTGCCCAAACATGCACGGTAAGTATTTTTTCTTTTGATAAACTTTCAATTTGGATTTGAAGCACAATTTATTTATTTGACTCCATTTATTTACTGACTTCCATCGATTAATTAAAATTTTAGGAACTTGGATACAGAGGTGACATTGGTTATCAAACATTTCTATATAACTCGGAAGCAGATTTACGGAGGGTATTCATGTTTCTCATTGAAAAACTGCCAAAGGAAAGTGAGAAAACTGTAAACGAATCCGTCAGTAAAGTTGCTTTATTAGAAAAATCAGTAGCATCTGCGATATCGCAAGGACTCTCGATACCATGGTTACCGCATTATTGTCATAAAAAGGGAATCAGGAACAGAGGAAGAGCTAGTATCCCTTATGTATCTGTAAATGTTGAAGTACCAGTCCCAAATATGGAGGATGGTAATGTAATATTAATATAAATTGTATTATTTTTGTTTTTGTTGGAGTAACACAAAATGTGAATACTTTACTGATCAATATCAATGATATTGATCAGTAAAGAATTCACATCAATACTATATCAAGTATTGTATTATTAATTGCAGATTACAAAGACTATTACATGCGCTATTTACAACCAGTGCCTGAGCAAATGCAAAATATTTCATGCTTTTTACCTTCTATGATATCATATAATGCAAGAGCACTTAATTCTTCTTCGATGGATATTATGGATCGCATAAGTTGGCTTAATAGCCAGCAGTCTGAAAAAATTGCTCATTCTAGTACACATAATATTGTTAATGAGCTTAACAAGTTCTCATTAGAGAACAAGACACAAACTTCAGCAGTAAGTATATTTTTTATTATATATCAACTTATCATACAGCAGAATATCTTGCAAATTCAATATGAGCCTTAAATTTTCAGGATTCTCAGGTAGAAGCAGAGCTTGCAACACATACAGTGCTTCCAGATCAGGAGAGATTAAAAAATAAAGCAAAACAGGAAGTTGAAATAGAAAACATGAAAGCAGAGTGCGAAAATCTTAGAGTAAATATAGAAGAAATGCAAAACGAGATTAAAAAGTTAACTGCTAAATTAGCACACGCTACGATCACTAGTCAAAATGAAGAAAAAGAATTAAAAATTAACGAGGAACAAAAGAAGATTCAAGCAAGAGCATACGAATTACTTCAAGATGGACCAGAGAACATAAAGAAATTGGAATGTACAATCGAGATTAGCACAAATAAATTGATTAATTTAGCAAATCAATGGGAAAAGCACAGAGTACCTTTAATCATGAAGTATAGGCAAGAAAGGGAAAAGCATTCCACAAAAGCTGTAAGTAATATGAAATGAAGTTTAAGGTAATAAAAATATCATTTATATTTTATAAACGCGTAGATCTTTTACAGAATGCGAGCCAAAAAAAGTTAGATGAAATAAAATTATTGAAAGAAAAAGACAAAGAACTTCAGGAGGAATGTCGAAATAAGGATCAACAGCATTCACAGTTGGTCGCCGAAGTTCAAAAACTTCCAAAAGAAGTAAATAGATCTGCGTACACCCAACGAATCTTAGAAATAATAAATAATGTTAGGAAGCAGAGAGACGAAATAAGCAAAGTTTTGGCGGACACTCGTGAGATTCAAAAAGAAATCAATACGCTTACTGGCAGATTAGAGAGATCCTTTACCGTTGTAGACGAACTGATATTCAGAGACGCAAGAACGAACGAAGCTTCAAGGAAAGCGTACAAACTATTAGCGACCTTACACTCGGATTGCAACGAACTCGTAAGTTTAGTCGAGGAAACGGGTGCGACAATACGAGAAATCAGGGATTTGGAAGAGCAGGTAAAATGACAATAAAAAAATGAAATGTGTAGATTGATGTAGCGAAACAAATTCTTTATGCTAATATTTATTCAGATCGATTCCGAATCCACCAAGAATGTCGGCGCTAACTTGGAGAGGATAACTGCCGATTTAAAACAGATGAAACAAGAAAGTGCCGCATTAACGGCACAACTACAAAGTAAAGCCTCGTGATTGTTATGTACAGTGTGGTCGCATTTTACACATTGTAATATTCAGGACCAGATGAGAATATATCTAGTACAGGTACAAAAGGTCTTTTTTTTTTTTTTTACATTAACTGTATGATAAATAAGGTAACTGTCCCAGTTGTAAGTCGTCCCAATAGTAAGTTACTTTTGCTTTTTAATTTATTTTATTAAACAATTAATTATTTAACATATTTATCATAGTTAATTATTAAACATATTTAAAAAGAAACATTATTGCTCTATTTATTAGTAAAATATTACATTTTTAACTTAACTATAATATTGCAAAAAAATTAAAAGAATTTTAAACTAGCGATGTTTTGTTTAATCTGAAGTGTAAACGTCAATAGTAAGAAAGACTACATATTTCATAAATGAAATAAGTTTATATTTCTCTGCAAAACAAAAGGTATGTTATTTCATATTGCTATTGGGACAAAAAGATTATTAATAACTTACAACTGAATCATCAATAGATGATTATTAAAATTTTAATAATTATTTTATATACAAATAAAAGCCTTTTTATTTTAATTAAATATGATGGCTAAAATTCAGAGAATTATTATGTAATATAGTCGACTTATTATATTCCTTTTTTTAAACATAAAAAAAATAAAAAGGCTTTTATTTGTATATAAAATAATTAGACAGCTACCTTACCAGAATCATATCAGAAAAATGACTTCATTTTTTCTCTGTAATATTATATAAATAAGTGAAATAGACATTATTTTGCTCTTTTACAGAATACAAACGAATACGATAAAATGCATCAAAGACCAAACATGTTTTACAGCTGGCAAGATATAACGCGATATTGCCCGCAAGAATTTTTGCAAATCTAAGTAATACTAAGTTGGCTGCTGAAAAATGTGCCTTGGCCTGGAATAGTCAGGCACTAGACTTCGACAGCCTCGGGCCAAGTGTATAGTAATGATGCGTTAACATCAATGCTCAATGGAACATCATTTGTTACAAAGCCTAATAATTTTTTAGCATCAAGTTCAACTTTCATATTTCACGCAGCTTGAAAAAGATCTAATTACAGTTGTAAATAAAATAAATGCTGAAACACACATCACTTCTGAGTAAAGAACGTGTAAAAAAATATAAGGTGTACAAATAATGGTAAAATCAATTTTTAATACTTTATACATACTTTCCTTGTAAAAATTATTTGTATAAAGTAAGTGGGGTATGATACACATATAATATTGCAATATGAATTGAAAGATGACAGTTCTGTTGGTTTTTTTTGTTTTAATCCTCTGTATACATATATTTTACATTTCCTTAATTTTATAGCACACTTTCTTTATTTACTTTTACTTTTGATGTCTGGTGGTACATAAGACTCTGCGGTAATCAACGCTCTTAATTTCTTTTCGCTTTTATGCATGTTACGTACTCGTTCGTCCTCTTTGCGTTCACTTTCCTGTATGCGTTCTATTTGTAATTCGAGAGCTTCCTCATTGTCGAAGTACGTCAAAAGTTGTTCTCTCTCCTTCAATTCCTTCTTCATTTTCTCTATATTAATTATCCTTCTTTCTCTTTCTATTGCTTTCATTTGTATTTCTAACATCAAAACTCTTGTACGTTCCCAGTCGGAATAAGTCTAAAAATTAAATAATTAAATGTCGAATAATTTATCAGATTTAAAAAAGGTTTCTTTCATTAATACTCATTACCTGACATTGTTTAGCAATATCCTTCTCAGCTTCCTCCTTTATAGCGACTTGAATAAGATTCTCCATTATTTCAATTAAATTTTCCTTAAGATTTGGTTTCTTCTTTAAAAGGGATAATGAAGCCTCCACAAGTTGAAATTTTTCAAGATCTTCTTCTCGAAGATTACTGTTATCTTTCGATATTAATTCAAATATTTCTTCATAAACAATTTTTTCTTGCATCGTCTCCAGCCATTCCTTTATCAACTTCAACACATCGTCATATTTTTTATACAATATTAAACCCCTCAGTTGGCAAGTTCTTCCTAAAGCATCCGTCCTATGCTTTCCTTGAAAACTCAGAGTCTTGCCAACGAGGTCTCTTGGATCAATAAGATCAAAGTGATCATCAAAGTAAGGATTCCTCAAGTATCTTACGCGCACCTTTATCTCCTCTTTGGACGTATCCTGCAGAATTTCAGGTTTCTTCCAATCGTCAGGATTCTCCAGATACTTGTGACACGCATAAATGCAAAACGCGTTCGTGATAGGATGACCCGGGTCTTCCTGCAACATGACCAAGCTTGCTATCTTCGCAGCGGAGGCATAATCTTTCCTCTTTATAAAATGATCCATGAGCACGTTGTAGTCGAAATAATCGGGGAAGACGCCGTAGTTGAGCCTGTCATTCAACACCTCGTGTAGTTCCTCGATAAAATCGTGCCGCAGGAAATATCGTATCGCAGCGTGATGGGTACTGCCGAGGGTGTTTGACGTTTCTGTGGACTGTCTAAGATTGTGCAGTATCTTTATCACCTCGTTGACGTACAAGTCGTCGGTGATGCTGTTCACGAAAATGTCGACGTCGACGGCGTTTACCTTGCCCTGCCTCCCGTACCTCTGCTCCAACTCGACGAACATCGTCGTCGGCTCGATCTTCTGCAATAAAGGCGACTCTAATCTACGATTCCACGCCTCGTCGCAGCGATACGCTTCTGACAGAAATAATCTTCTCTGCGTCACGTTTCTAGATCTGCCACAGAGCCTGTGGCTAAATCTAAGGGTTTTCAACATTTTGTTTATTTGTTGTTATCGCACTATGTGATCATAACCTTATATTATGATAATTTTTCTTACTGATTGAGGTTATGTTATACAAAACACCGGGTTCTTCTCTAAAGTCAATTGTAATTGGTTAATTTCTTACGGCTTAAGGCTTCCTACATCTATTGTAGACCTGGCCTAATATTGTGTGTGCCCGTACTCTAATATCTCTATGGTGGAAACGCACCCTTATATATTATAATTATTTTTCTTGGAAAGGCTTCTCTGTTATAAATTTTCTTTATGCCGTATCAACATAACCTATTTTGCTGTAATTATTTATACAATACAGTGTACACAAATTTTCATATTTCTCTTATGATATTTTTTTGTGCTTATGATATTTAAAAGTGCGCTTGATAATGTTCGCGTTAATGAGAGAAGTGATTTTCTGGAGCTTCGATGACAATATAAGCATAGAAGATACGGATTTTGGTGCATTCAAGTAAAAAATCTCATCTATTATTAATAATAATTTCTACATTTCTTGCTTTGTACTCTATAATTGCACTATTGCAATAATTTGATTGTTTCTAATTTTTTATAGATATCATGACAAACGAATTGACGGCATGTATGAAGAAGGTAAAAGATCTTATTGCAAAGAACGTGGTATGACTTATGTTCCAGAAAACAAAAAGGGAAACAAGTTGAAACATTCTATTAAATATTTGGAGGTATAATAATCCATTAAATGTCTTAAAAATAAAGTTTATAAATAATATATACTATAGAATTTTTATCATTTTATACAGGATCAACTCAGAGATAATTCTGTAATTTATTGTCAATGGTACAATGATTCTATTGTACAATTAATGCTCAGTAATGGTTTATTGATACAAATACAAGTTTGCCTCTTCAGTGGTGATATACAAGAAATTCATTTTGATAAGTATCTTGTAGGAAAATTATCAGAACATATATCTGATGGTAATGGATTACTTTATTTTCAACAAAAATTATCTTACTCTGCGTGAAAGATAATATTATATCTTTCTTTGTTCACAGTCATTATTACTAAAAATCATTTAGTTTGTATATACAATGATAATCTAGTGACACTGGTATATTTTACAAAAACTAAAACACATGTCTTTGACAAGATCAATAAATTAGAACCTAAATTAATCACAACAGATTTATTTGTACCTAATGGACGTAGACTCGACAAGAAAATTCAAGTGAACAAATCTAATGACTTGGTAACTAATCTCTCAATAATTTTTAAAATTATAAATAAAAAATATTTGATAATCAACCTGTAAAAAATTATGTATCTTTATAGATATTAATTTGGCGAAAATCTACAATGAATGAAGTTTATCCATGGAGTCCTGCTATGAAACAATATCATCGTGCAAACATGCATCTGTTTCGACTTATGGGGTATGAATATAAAAAAATTTACTAGTTATGTCATGCTTTTTTAATCTTCTTCATCCGTTTCAAAAAATATACAAGCTTGCTTGTCTGTTTGATCTTCTTTTGCTGTATCTTCTGATGACTCTATAATTTCTGCTTTTTTCTTATTAGTTTTTATTTGTTCCATTTGCTTGCATAATTTCTGCTGTTTCTTTACATATAATTCCCATGAATCTTTCTTATACTGAGGAATTGTTGATAATTCTTTGACAATACTTCTGGTAATCTTCTTTGGCAAATTCCATGTGCCCTTACAACATTTTTTATTATAATTTTTATTTAGTGTATAAAACTTTAAGAGATGTGTAAAACTTTAAGAAATATATTATATTAAAAAATTAATTATTTTATATGAATATATAAATAATTTAAATTTATGAATTTTTAATGCATTTGTAATTTTATACAAACTTTATATGTTCCCCATGGCGAATGTTTGTCTTTTTTGACATCATCTAATATATGTCCATTATCATCTGTGATAAATTCAGTAGTGACACAGTGTTTGCTTGGCATATAATTTGGATACCATTTAGAAATTTCCCAATTTCGTAATCTTTTTGGTGTAAACGCATGGTCTGTCCAATAACCCTGCCAATATTGAGACATTTTTATGCAGTTTGTTTTCCTATAATATTAATATGCACTAATTTTATGTAACTATATTACACCAATTCTTACAAATCTTTCTGAAATTTCAAACTATGTGGTTAGTTATGCATGTCGTTATGCCTGTTGCTATGGTCATTTAAATCTATCATTATATATATATATATATATATATATATGTGTATGTACATACATATATACAAACATTATGGTATATGTGTCTACATACAAAAATGTGTGTGATCTAATGATTCATATTTTCAGAACAAAATTAGAATTGTTATGTTATATACGTACTGAGTTTGATCCTTTGTGTATTACGTTTGATATATGTGATGACAATATTATTCATTCTGTAGAACAAAAAGTTTCAAGGAAGGTAATTGTTGTGCATCATTCATAATTTTTTTTTCTTTTAATTTAATTTAATACAGATTTAATTACATGTTTTATTTAAAAAATTTCTAAATATATAAATATATATAAAAATATAATATACAGGGAGAAGTGACTGTAGAATGGCGTACTTACGAAGTTTCTCGACAAAATAAATTAAAAAGAATTGCCGTCATCTCCATACCACTACCAACGCACACAAGTTGTGTGAGATTTTCGCCTCGTCAAGAATTACTGCTATTATGTTGCATCGATGGTACTATTATGATATATGATCAAGCAAAATCAACGACCACCAGTGTAAAGGCCGCGTTTGTAAGTCTTAGATATACTATTATATATTACATATACTTAGTATTATATATATTGTACTTAATATACTACATATACTAAGTATACTAAGTATATATAATATATATATGATACTAACAAGAGCGTATACTAGTATTTGTTAGTATACTATACATATATTTAGTATATATATATATGTATAGGGTTTCCATAAAGTCTCGTCTCACCCCTATATTTCGGAAACAGCTCAAAATTTTGAAAAATCGCAAAACACTTGTTCAATCATTTCGAGGAGCTTCTCTTTTAAGGGGGTCGGGAGGATCGCTCCCTTAAAGGGATACAAGGGGAGCCCCCCAACTTTAAAATTTTAAATGGAACCCCCTATTTTTTATTGCATATTCTTATAGCTTATCTCGAGAACTTTTCAAAACACTATAAGAAAATATTTTTTGAGTTATGAGGCTCAAAAGTTACAATATTTTGACAAAAAATACAAAATATCTTGCAAAACATTCAGTTTTCGGTAATCTTATCTTAATACTTATGCACAGAATAATGAGACGAGTTAATTGGTGTAAAGAAAACATACAGTTGTCCTAAAGAAAAAAATATGAATTTGTAACGAGCAGCTACATATTTTTTTCTTAAAGATAACTATGTGTTTTTTTTTGCACCAATTGATCCCTGTCATTAGTCTGTGCATAAAAGTATTAAGGTAAGATAATAGAAAAATGAATATTTTATGAGATATCTTGTATTTTATGTCAAAATATTGCAACTTTGAAGTCTTATTACTCGAAAAATACTTAATGAAAAATACTTTATCATAAGTGTTTTGCAAAGCTTTCAAGGTAAACTACAAGAATATGCAATAAAAAATAGGGTGTAGTAATATATACAAATATACTTTTATATTATGTATATTTTTGTTAGATAATGCACATACACATTATAGAGAAAAAACTAATATATCCTTTCTCTCTCTCTTCAAGATACCTACTTTAGCTGCTTGGCATAGCGACGGTATAATATTCGTAGTAGGTAATGACAGAGGCCAGTTTCAACATTTTGATATCACTTTAGCATGTATCAAAAGCCAGACATTGAATGACGAAGCGACGCCAGCGAATATTCTCGACTTGTCACCATATTTCAAGTATGAGCAGTAAAATAATATTACAGATATACTGTACTAGCAAAAAGATTCAATTCATGAAATAGTTATATACAAAACAGGAATCAGCATACCTTGTTACACATGGAATGGAACAAAAAAGATGACACGAATCAAATTCGCTATTACAATAATAGCAATGCTCTGTTCTTGTTGCTTTTCGAACGGTAAGAATCACACATGTTATGTTTCATATAACAACATATAAATAAACGATGTAATAATTTCTGTTATGTATCAACAGAGGACCAATTGGCGTTATTAAAGTAATCGAAGGCGATACTCTCTCCGGGGACGAACTAGTCAGAAGATATTTGTCCGAGTCTCGAATAGAACAGGCAACTGCTTTATTATTATCGATGAATTGGGACACACATTCACATATATGCATGCAATCGCTCAATAAAATTTTAAATTATTTGTTCAAGTTACCGTTAACAACGGAACGCGAAGGTAAGATAACATTTCGTTATTTCTGTGATCTACTGGTAAACTACAAATGGCTAAAAAAATGCAATTCTTATTGATTGAAATAGGTCTGATACAAAATGCCCTGGGTAGTTTTCATGTGCCTATTAAACCGATAAGCCAAGCGGTCGAAGAGGAATATGGAGATGAAGTGAGAGACTTAACAAGACGATTCTTTTATCATTTATTGAGGTAATGAGGTATTCAATACGATATTAGAGTATTATATTGAATAAAGTTATTCTAACGATCATAAATTTTGTAGATATAGGATGTTTGAGAAAGCCTTTAGACTAGCTATTGATTTAAACGATCATGATCTCTTCATGGACATACATTTCTATGCTGTGGTTCTAAATGACATGGAACTGGCAACTGCATCCAAAGAGAAAGCTGAAAGTATTCTGAGTAGATCAAACAGTTGCAATGACTCTCGTAAGAATCGCGTAAAAGATACATTGAAAAAAATATTACAAAATATGGTACAGCTATAATTTTTTATAGATTCGACATGTTCGAGAGCATCGTGTTCTCTATGCTCTGATTCAAGCAATGAGAAAGGCGAAGAAGAAGAGGAGGAGGAAGAAGAAGAGGAAGAGGAAGAAACGTATAGTGAAGAGAGCGAAGATTCTCGAAAGGAAGAACGAGTCAATTTAAAACAATCGAAAAGGCGCCATTATAGAAAAACTTCCAGTCAAATTCCACCCTTACCAGTCGTCCATCCTCATCACAATATCAAGAACGCGCTCTCTACATCCTATAACAATATTCCATCCATTAATAAGACTGACTATACTCTAATACCTTCGCTCTTGGATACTTCCAATAGTATTTTAACTTCGTTTAATCACTCTTCGCACGTTTCGAATCCATTTCTAGCATCAACTTCGTTCAACAAATCATTATATAACATGCAATCGAACTTCACACCAGTTAACACGAACATTATCAACAGTTCTTCGGCGTTTAATAATGCATCAGACGATTTAATGACCACGTCATTCGGCAGTGTTTCTCTCACCGAATCGGAAGTAGTGGTCGACGATCAATCCAGCGGCAATTTTGACACTAGATCATACGACAAGTCGTTACTTAATGAGATACCATATTCCTTCAATGGTTTCACTACCAATGCAATGACAACTTGCTCGCAGGACGATAGCTTCATCTCAACTCCCTTCAACAAACCAGTGTATGAATCCGAAGATGTTGAGTCTAATTATTTGACAAGTCCGTTAAATGTCATTGATAATAACATTATGTCAACGTCGTTCAGTACTCGAATCACGAGCGCTCCCGTTTCGCATAGTAACTCCTTCAGTACAACAACAACGAATAATAATTCCGAAACAACTTCCATGTTACAAAGTGCAAAGTCCTCGAAGGTAACTGATAAGTTACTAAACAGAATTCTTATTGATACCGATGCTCGTTCGCCTCAAGCTCAATCGTCTCTTCCAGACAATATCTGCAACAATTTGATGTCTACCTCGTTTAACTGTCTCGAAGGCAGTAATACAGCTCCTGAAAGTAGCGAAATTGTGTTTCCCAATAGATTCAACGACCAAGCCATTAAATTACAACAGTTTGGAACAGTGGAAGAAAAGGAAGCGGGCGTCGATATTCCACCACCGCCCTACCTGACAAGTTCTCTCACTAATTACCTTCATAGTGGACCGAGAAAAAATTATCCTCTGTCTAAAAGCGCTCCAGGTTTATCTGACATCACGACAGAGGAATCGGTCCACAAGTTTTCCTCGAGCAAAGCGACTTATGTGCCGTCACGCATTTTACAAAAACAGACTTCCAACATATCTCAAAGTCAGAAAACCTTGTCCCCGTCTTTCAAAACTTATAGGTACAATTACGATCTAGATTATGTGCCGTTTCATGGCACTTGCGATGACACAGACTTGCAACATTCGCAGACGATCGGCAAACAAAGTTATTCCTCACAAAATTTTCATCCAAGCTACAGATTATTCGAGAATAGATATTCGTCGAGGTCCTTTCAAAATGTTAATGTAAATAAAGACACTAGAATATTTTCCAACATACCACCTCTGCCTGTAATTAATACGTCTACTGCCAATCCGACGATTTGTCCGCCATTTACTGACATGCCAATAAGTTCCAGTGAAAAGCCAAAGGTGAAGTTCTCGGATACTGTCACCCACATATTAGTACCTGGTACAGTAAGTATAGTTTCTAACAAAGATATATCTTGTATCTCTAAAATATGTCCTTTTTTTATCCTTTAATCTTTTCTTTATATATATATATATAAAATGTATGTGTAATGTATAGATTCAAGTACATAGGCAGAAACGACCTGCTACACAAGTACACGTAACGGATCCCAAACGTGAACTAGCTGAAAGTCTTCCACTCTGTCTGGGTAATGAAGATTATCTTAAAGATTTTCAACCATTATCTAGTAAGTATTTTATATTAGTAGATATGTGTTAAGAAGTAATTTATATAAAATATGGTTGTATCATTTTCTTTTTTTTATACTTGCAGAAGACAACACGGACGAGAAAGTAAAAGACTCTTCCAAATCTGATGACAGTACAAAGATTAAAGTTGTGCATTTTGGTTTATTGTAAATCTACGAGTAGAATATTAAGAGAATTTATTAGTATTTACATAAATATACCATTTTATGTTTATGTGTATTATTATGATAAAACGCAGAAACAAGATAGAGGATAAAGGTTGTCAATCAAGCATAAGTCCAGTCACAGAAAAAGAGATTTTCTTAATTCATATCTACCTGACTTTTTAGTTCTTTTACAAAATTTCTCGAGAATAATCTTTTATCACACATTATGATATATGTAAACATATTTTTATATTGTATTTTCTCAAAGAGCTAAGAACCTTTAATATCAGAAATAAGATCTAAATATAGATAATATATTGTATCAAACAAATGTATACATTTCATTTCCAATTTGATTCAAAAGTTTAAGCAATTTGTGAACAAAAAAACCATTTTTTCTTCTTAAAAATAATACACATTATATTATTATTTTAGACTTTTGTATGTTAGTTTGTTTTTTGTAAAATAGTACTAACGAAAAGAATTATGAACAAATATTAATCTTTTTATATCTTAATTTTATATTATTTTATTATGTTTGTATTTATTACTTATATTTTTATAAATTTTATATATATATATATATATATATGTATCAAGAAATGGAAATAGAAAAGTTATTTTTCGACTAATTTTGGTGTAAATTCTTAAATTTATATTATATTTTAAAAATTTATATATATATTGATTGAGAAAAAAATATTCTAAGTTTTATAATGGAAACATATCTTTATACATAATATACATACAAGAGCATTGTATTTGCATTTAGATTCTATATCAATTGCTATAATTTATATTATATTTAAGCTTTGTTCTTCAGTGTATCTAATGTAGATTTTAAATCTAGTAATGCTTTGTCAGGTACGTATCTCTTCTTCTCTGTCGCAGGATCAAAAATATCTACATTAAGAGTAACGCCCTGTGGAAGGGATGCTTCTAATGTCCTGATTAAGGTGGAACATTTGATACTGGATATTTCTAACATTTGTGTATGTCTTTCATAAATTTTAAAATTGTATTCAGATATAATTGCTGTTGTTCCCGTTTTATATTTATGAATCTTCCATTCCTGAGGTGGTAATGCCCAGCTGAAGGGAATTATGATATTAGAAAAATTGAAGAAACAATATTTAAATAAATTAATGAAAATTTACCTGTTTTCGACATCAATTTGCATGATATCTGCCAATTTATTCATGAAACATTGATAACTTTCAAGCACTGAATAATCGTAACCTTTAATTTGTACATTTATCTTAGGTAAAAGTGGAAATATCGATTTTCCTGTCTATAAAAAAAAATAAAATAAAATTCGAAAAAATATCATAAAACGTTATATATATATTTCAAATATTTTTACGATGCAAAAATCTAACCTCTAGATAATCAGGCTCGTACAAGCTTCCGGTATAAAATTTTGCCGATAAGATTTTTCTTATAAGTGGATGTTGTTTAATTATACTCTGGAATATTAAAACAATAATCAAATACAATTGTAATACATAAATAATATAAAAATTGCATTTTCAAATTCAGGTTATTTTTTTTTATTCGGTTATAAAAATTAGATAACTTGATCATCATAGGAATAAAACCATACCTGTTTGATTAGATTTAAAGCCATTTTCCGTGATGCAAAAAAATAATCGATCCTCAAAGAACTTTTAATTCAAAAATCTAAATGTCAAAAATTGTCAACTTTTGTAAAAGTATTAAATTTCTTCCAGTCGATCAGCTGATCGCTCGCGTCCTTGTCTGCCTCTTGTTCGTAAAACTGACGTTGACGATCCTGCTGTGTCGTTTCATGGAAATTCCATTCAATTCTCTCCTAAATAAGTTAACCTAGCGTTTGTCAAATTTTTACATGTAAAATTTATATAGTATCGCGATATAAGAAAAGGTTATTTATAATCTTAATTGATAAAAAGTATTCTTCGAGAAAACTAAATCATATTATGAAAAAAGGATCGTATTTAATTATGTAACATCCCTAAAAAGGTGACACCTGCCACCTGTCAATGTTTCATTTGTGAAACTAATATTTTGCAATAAATGTTAATCCTGATATCATCTGGCTTGCTCAAAAAATCATGGATATCGAGACGGAAAATGTAATAAATCTGGTATTTCCAGAAAGTATTCCAGGTAAGCCTAGTCTTGCTACTTGGAAATTGTTACTATATTGCTCACAATAATTGTATTTTATATATTGTTTTAGAATCGTGGAAAGAAAATCCTGAATTTTATCAGTACCTCTCAAAACTTGGTGGTTTTGATGTAGATCAGCTGAGTAAGGATATTTTTTATTAATTTACTTTGAATTTAAACTTTGCATTAATTGCATCAATAGCTTTATTCCATTCTAATTCCAGGCAAAGAACCCAATCATTTGTCCGATGAGAAAAATACAGTACTTCAGACTACACAAGAGTTGGTTTTTGCAAACTACAAAACTTTTATCCAAACGGCAGAGAGTTCGCGAGAGATACTCAATCATGTAATTTCAAGGAATATAGGCTTAAAGAATGCATTAGATTCTTCTCTAAAATAATTATATTAACAAATTGCATTATTTTAGTTCAATGAGACTGAAAGTCGTCTTGACAAGCTTGTAGAAAAAATCCCAAAATTTGTTGAAAAGTGTCAATCATTTTGTGACATTTCAAAGGATATTAATGCGCATCGAAGATTAAACAGCTTAACCCTGACACGAAATGCAGAACTACTTGAAATTCTTGAGATGCCCCAACTAATGGAATCGTGCTTGAGAAGCAATCAGTATAATGAAGCATTAGAATTATCTCAATACGCTCGTCAATTGGGAGTGAAACATGGAGATATCCCTATTATTTCGGTATAAGCTTCACTAAAATTCTTCGACATATCTTTCCTGTATATTTTTATTTTGACCTAATTTCTTATCGACATTTTAGTCTATAGTAGCAGAGATTGAAAGTAGCTGGTCAGGAATGGTAGGCCAAGTAGTCGGATCTCTAAGAGGTGATCTACCGCTTCCAAGATGTCTTCAGCTTGTAGGTTTGCTACGGTCAATGGATGCGTTTACAGAACCAGAACTTCGTATAAAGTTTCTTCAAGCAAGAGACAGCTGGCTCCAAGGCTTGTTAAACGCGATACCGAAAGAAGATCGTAAGAGTGTTTTTTCTTATCTGAATTACAAGTTACTATCAAAAGAATTATTGATCTATCATTGTAAGACCTATTGATTTTTTTTATGCTTGCAGCTAATCTTCACATAGCCAAAACGATAGAATTATCCAGGATACACTTGTTCAATATAATAACTCAGTACAAAGCCATGTTCAACGATGACGAATTAGTAATCCCCGGTCGCGACTTGACGCTAAATGAAGCTGCGATATTTTACCATTGGCTGGAAGAAAAGGTAAATGGGAAACGGATATAACATTGACAGAAATGTATAATTGGGATTTTTTTTTTAGATATCGCAGTTTCTTGCTACATTGGAGCAAGATTTACCGGGTGTAACGTCCATAGATTCCATTCTAGGCCAGTGCACGTATTTTGGATTATCGTTTGGTCGAGTAGGCGTCGATTTTACTGGTCGAATATCGGATATATTTGTGCGTGTTATCAGCGAAAAATTTGAACAAGACATTCGTAGGACGACCAAGAAGTTTGAGAAAGACATGGAAACGTTCACCTTGATCAATAAAACGCAACGGCTCGATATAAAAACGGAACCTGCAATTATTTCTGTAAGTATAAAATTGTATCTTAAAAAAAAAAAAAAATACATATATATATTGTTCTATGTAATACAACTATTTCTTATCAGGAAAATCCGCCTGAACAATTGGTAGAATTTTATCCTCTGGCCGAATATTGTAACGGAATAGTAACAGCGTTCAATGAATTGAGACTGTGTGCACCAGTGGCACTCTCTACTTTGTGCACAAAATTGCTGCAGGAATCGTTGCATAATGTAGCGAAAGCTATGCTGCTATTTTACAAACAAGAACAGCAAGTAAGTTGTCTTGGTGTTTTTTTTTCTCCACAAGTTAATTTGGTATGCTTAAAAAATGTGTTCTTTTACAGGCTTTTGCAGCAGCGGAACGAGAGAACATGGTCAAGTTTACGGAATGTTTGAGCGAACAATTGATTCCTTATATACAGTATTGTATACACTTGATTTTTCCACCTGCTCAAATTGCAATGCATTTGGGAATATCGGTCAATGTACTCCAAAAAGAGGTATATATATATATATATATCGCAGTAAAATATATATATAAAAATAGATATATATCTACAATAATGTAAAATTATTTTGTAGGAAGTTACGTATTTAAATAAGCAGAGTATATTAGAACCTGTGGCTGTACTGTTGCCCATTAGAAAGGATCCTTTAATCTCCAAATTAAATGTGTCTAATATACAACCACCATTAATATCATATGATTCAAAACCTTCCATTGCAACAGTGATATCTTTGCCAACAGAAAGTGTGGATTCTACCTCAAAGACTATTGTATTTGAAACTGAAGAAGCAAAAGAGAAAGAAGTTATTCAAAAGGGAGAGATATCGAATCATGATGTACAAAATTCGAAAAATTTTGTTGATAATACAAATCAAAATATTTAATTGTTAATTTTTAACACAATTGCTTGTTGTTTTACATTTGTGTACATATATTATACATAGATATACAGGATGTCCTGTAACTGGTAAAAAACCTGCTAGTGCAGATCATTTGAAGACGATTTTTTTCTCATCGAAAATATCGAAACATCCATAATTTCCAAGTTATAAGCGATTGAAAAAAGACGCTTCTTGCAAACTAAACTTTTGAATTAAAAAATTATCAAAACTACATTCTTCAGTTAAGTTAGTCTTTCAGATTTCGTTTACTTTAATAGAATTTTAATTTAAAGATTAATTACAAAGATATATAATGACAAAAATTGGAAAAATGATGACATCTCTCGATATGTTCGCTGAAGAAAAATCGACTCAAAATGATCTCAAGAATCTGCCGTAACAGGTTTTTCATCAATTACAGAACATCCTGTATACATATATATTGGAAGTAGTGTAAATAAAAAAATTTTTACGACTATGAGCAACTTATTTTTAATACGTGAAAATGCATACAGAGAAGATAAAAATTCAATAGACGAACCTGCGAGAATGCAAAATACTTGAGTCTTAAAATAGACGCAAAGCGATTAGGCTTCACCACGGATATCGAAAATATTATTTATTCTTTCATAGATTCCTCCGTGACTTGACTCGGCTGCGCTGTTTCATTCTCGTTTTTCTTCTTTTTGATCCCGGAGACTATATCGTCGATTCTTAGTAACAGGATTGCGGTCTCGATCGCCGTTTTGTACGTCTGTAACTTTACAGATAACGGCTCCCATATACCGTATTCCTTCATGTCAACCAATTTACCCGTTTCCCCATCAATGCCCCAAGTGGTTCCTTCCGTCGCGTGTTTTGCGCGTAATGCTGTTAGAGTTCTAATGGTATTCGCACCGCAATTCTGCGCCAGAGTCCTGGGAATGATTTCTAAGGCCTGTGCGATCGCTTTGTACGGCCATTGTTCCATACCTGCAAGACCCGCCGCTTTTTCCGTTAATAATCGCGATACAGCCATTTCCACTGCTCCGCCACCTATAAAATAAAGAATTATAAGGTAAGTATGAGATAATTTTGACAAACATAAAATAATAATCTTATACATACCTGGTACGAGTTTCGGATCGATGAGAAGATTTCTAGCGACATGCAACGCATCTTGTAAATTTCTTTCAGTTTCATTCAGGACATCTTTACTGGCTCCTCTCAGAATAATGGTACAGGCTTTAGGATCCTTGCACTCTGTGATGAAACAGAAATAATCGTCGCCGAGTTTCTTGATCTCGAAAAGACCGGCTCCCGTGCCAACATCCTCTTCCTTTAATTCCTCTGTACGATTCACGACGGTGGCACCGCAGGCACGAGCGATTCTATTAATGTCGCTCTTTCGTAGCCTGCGTATCGCGGATATGCCGGCTTTGACAAGGTAATGCTGAGCAAGATCGGATACACCTTTTTCCGTTATCACGACATCCGGTTTCACTGAGATAATATCTTCGCAGATCTTCTTTACATGTTCCTCTTCTAATTCTAGAATCTTCGTGAAATCAGTATCCTTCATTATCTCTATATTCGTCTGAGACTCGCCCTTCTTGTATTCCAATGGGCAATCCAGCAGCACTATTCTCGGATTTTTTATGTAACGTTTCATTTTTGGATGTGTCACATCCTTATTGATCATTACACCCTTTAAGACAGTACTGTCCTCTATCGTGCCACCTGGTATTTTTTCTACCTTGGCATAACGTTTGATGTCGATCTCTCTTCTGCCATTTTCCTCGAGCATTACCATATAAACGGCGTCCAGGGCAATCTGGCACGCCAATTCGGACCAGCGTCTAATAAACTTAGTGCCTATACAGGAATTAATCACCTCGATTAATTTCTTTTTATCATTGCAATCCAAATCAATGCTGATCTGCTCGTTAAGAATCGTGACCATATCTTCTAAGGCCTGACGATATGCTCTTATGATGACAGTGGGATGCATGTTCTGTTCCAAAAATGGTTCAGCAGAGGCCAAAATCTCACCCGACAAGACAATGACTGATGTGGTACCGTCTCCCACCTCCTCATCCTGAGTCCTGGCAATTTCTATCATGGATTTTCCAGCAGGATGTTGCACAGTGATCTCACGTAAGATGGCATTTCCATCGTTTGTCATTACAATACCGCCCATTGGATCCATCAACATCTTCAACATAGCTTGTGGACCCAGACATGTTCTAATGACATCAGCAATTGCCTTGAAAATAAAAATAAAAATAATGAAAATCAAGTTTTGTTAAATTAATGGTATATATAAATATTGTATATATTGTATATATAAATAATCTAAGTTATATTTTTGGATCACCTGCTTAAATTGTATTTTGACTAAATAAGTCAAGATCACAATATTATTTTGTCGAATTTAAAAATCAAACTATATATGTGTCAGATCATATTATAAAAATTTACAAACTATGTACAGGAAGAAATCATTTATACCAATCAATTTATACAGATATATACTATTATAGAATCCTATATGTATAAGTTAAGGAGGAACTAGATGGATTAGTCAAAAGTCAATATACATTTCAAAGGTTCATAAATTTAACATTGAGTAGAGTACTTTTAGCATTTTAAAGTAAAATTAATAATTAATTTAGGAGTTAAAGATTTGCCTTATAGAATATAATTTATAACCTTAAAATTATAAATATTATATCCAATTCTTTTATAGTGCTTATACAATGAAAATTTTATAGTGATTATACCGAAAATTTTATGAAAATAAAAATTTTAATTCTACAGGACAAATATTTAACTTATAAATTAATTATTAATTTTATATTTGAAAAGACTGAAAGTGGCTTGTGTAATGTCAAATTTTTAACGTATCTGATCTGTCCAGTTCCTCTTTAAGAATGATAATATATGAATGAATATAAGTTGATTAATGGTTGCAGCTCAGAATATAATTTATAATTTCAAAATTGTAAATATTGTATCCAACTCTTATAGTGACTGTACAATGAAAATTTTATAGCAATGTATAGAAAATTTCATGAAGATAAAAATTTTAATTCTACACAGGGCAAATATTTAACTCATAAATTAATTATTAATTTTATATTTGAAAAGACTAAAAGTGGCTTGTGTAATGTCAAATTTTTAACGTATCTGATATGTCCAGTTCCTCTTTAAGAATAATATATGAATGAATATAAGTAGAGTAACGATCAGGAATCGCGACTAGATTCACGAGCGGTCAGATCCTTGCCACTTTAGAGAACCGCACGTGGGTGCGAGGAATACCTTATAAGGTGATACTTGGCCGGCTGACACAGTTGAATACTCACCTTGCCCGATTGAATGTTCTCCCTCTGCACTTTCCTGCCGGTGTCCCGTTTCGTGTTCTGGCCTGCAATAATCAGAATATTTGACATGATCACGGTTTTTTATACACGCAAGAAAAATGCCAAGCAACAAATTTAAAAGACGATCGAATAATTTTCAGATCGTGAGATATTTCTGACGCATGCGTGCCCTCCTTCTAGATCCGAGATCGACGATCTCGTGAATGAGGTAACCTTTAACTTACTCAGAACTACAATCGGCGCCGCTCCCGATCCAAACATCGTGTTTACAGCTCTTTTACTTTGTTATTATATGACCTTTCGACAATTGTCGGTGTGTATACCGTGACTTTCCAAAAAAAAGAGAGCGAGAAACGCCGATCGTATATATTTCCGGAGTAGAAAAAGCACACGAAATGCACGGGAAACGGAGACTCACAAAGCACGAATAACGTATTTGATAGAGGGACCGATAGAGTTGTGATTTCGCGAATATCGTAGCTCGATAATGATTGGACAATTATTATAAAGCATGATTTACATAGAGGGTTTTTTTAGAAAATTAATTTTTTATATATGTTATAAGAAAGATGTTTTATATTTTAGTATATTTACGATTTCTGATTAAATGTTAAAATATATGCCGAATAAAACACTTATTTTCTTATTATTACGTCACGCTGGCGATAGTCACGTGTCAGTAAAAAAAAAAAAAAAAAGAAAACGTGTAGTTTATACGATAAATATGTATTAATTTTATAAATTATTAAAAAACATTAATATTTTTTATAAATATAAATATGTATATAAATATAACAGTTTACATTGTAAATCACACTTAAGGCATGTTATATATCGCAGTAAAATAAATTAGCATCAAAGGGAATATTTGTTGATTTTCAAATTTCCATCGAATTTGTTTGACACTTTTCCATAGCATAATTGATGTGATTAAAAAGAATTCCTCGAAATCTTAGGAGAATCTCAATGTATATATTAAACATTTGTATGATAAAAAAATATAGATTATTTATGATCGTTCTAATCAAATTCCAATTAACTTAATCAGCGATTAACTTGAAATATTTTCATTGATATTGGGAGAGGAGTTATTAATTTTTCATTGCTTTGTATCCCGTGAAAAGATAAGATTACGAACGCACGAATTATATTGTGGGAAATTTTGCAATTCTACCAGTTGAAATAATCTCCTTAGATCGTATCGTTTAAAATAATTTATCTCGATGCAATGTAATGTCAACGATCAGCTGCTTCGTACAATCTTGGCGGGCTAAATTTATCCTGCACGTGATTTCTCCTCTGATGAATGACATACGAATGATGTGCATACGCTTGTGTATTATTTACACACTTGCGTTTACACACTTGCCAACGCGAATTGCGACAGTATCACAGACTGTGGCAGTATTGTGGATGTGATGCACAGTGTGATGGAAAGGGGCAGGTTCGCGTCGAGTTTTTGATTAATTGACATCACCATGATGGAGAGTACGAGCGATAAATTTTTCTACGTGTACAGTTCTTCATTAGATACCAGGATACAAGTCAAGATGTAAGTTTCGACATTCGTTTTACGTCACTTTTCGATCGACCTCAGGTTATCGGACGATAAAAGTACATTCTTTCCGTATGATGCAAAGATTAATTATACCAGTGTGAAATATAATCGGATCAGAATAATTAATGCAACAATATGGGTGTATCCGACCGTCTGGTTGTTGTCTTTAATACCAATTGCACATGTAATTTGTAGGATGACGTCCTTGCGTTTAACTTGTCTATTAGACACGTAATATTGCTCTATTATTTCAGAGGTACCTTAGAAGGCAAGAGACACAGACCTGAATATGACGAGTTGCTTCTCGATCCTCTACTCAAGTACTCGGGTTTGTATGAGACGGGTGGGATTCGTGGCGATTTAGCCGCATCTCTTCAAGTATGGGCTGGTGGTAGACCATTAGCTCTGCCTGTACATACAGCCTACAAGCACTTCACATCTCGTTGGAAGTAGGTTGCATTTATAATTTTACATATTGTTAGCATTAATTGTGATATCTTTAGTTGGAACCAGTGGGTGTATCTACCTATCTCTTATACGGATCTGCCACGCGATGCACAGCTATGCATAACTCTGTACGACTGCGGAGGACCTGGCAGACAGCTTCCAGTGGGTGGCACAACTATTTCGCTATTTGGCAAGCATGGAGTATATCGACAAGGCATGTTGGATCTTAGAGTATGGCCTGGAGTGGAAGCTGATGGCAGTATTTCAACCAGTACACCAGGAAAAGCCAGAGATCATGGAAAAGAACAAATGCAGAGACTCGCTAAACTAGTTAAGAAACACAGAAATGGCCAAATAAATAAAATTGATTGGCTGGATAGGTTAACTTTCAGAGAGATCGAATTAATCAATGAGAGGGAGAAAAGAGCATCAGAATACTTGTATTTGATGATAGAATTTCCAGAAGTCACAATGGATGGTGTACCGGTATAAAGCACAATTAATTTAAAGTACTTTTTGTATATAAAAAAATAGTGTGTATATATATATATATATATATATATATATATATATATATAATTATTTTTTCTTTTAGTATTCAATTGTGTACTATGAAAAAGATGGTGACGAAGTTTTTCAACATAGATTGCAACCAGACGTTGTAACACTTCCTGATTATGAGATTTTACAAGTAAGATTTTATTTAAAAAATATCATGCTTCAAGTTATATTGAAATAAAAGAAAAAAATTAATAATTAATTTTTCTTCCAGGAGAATCTTGTAGAGGCAAAACATCATAAATTAGCTCGTAGTTTACGCAGTGGCGGTAACACTCGTGAATTAAAACCTACGTCGACGGTGCGGGACGCCTTAAATACGATATTAGGATATCCATCGACAACTGCACTTTCTACCGAGGAACAAGATTTAATTTGGAAATATAGATTTTACTTGTCTAACCAGAAGAAAGCGTTGACCAAGTTCGTAAAATGCGTTAATTGGAAAGTCGCCGGTGAGGAACGTCAAGCCTTGGAGATGTTAGCTTTATGGGCACCACCAGATTCTGAGGACGCCTTGGAGTTATTGGGACCCGCGTTCACTCATCCGGCCATTAGAAGATACGCGATTAGCAGACTCAATCAAGCCCCAGATGATGATTTAATGTTGTACTTGCTGCAATTAGTGCAAGCATTGAAATATGAAGATTTTGAAAGTATTAAAGCTGCTTATCAAAAAATGTTGAAGGAGAAGGAAGATAAATTGGAGTCAAAAAGTTGGAATACCGAAAAATTGGAAAAAAGCGAAAGATTGGAGAAAATGGAAAAAACTGACAAATTAGATAAAGACATAAGAAATAGTGATTCCACATCTACTCCAGTTACAACTGTAAGTTGTCAATCAAACATTTCTCTATTATTTTAATATCATATCCAACGTAATATATTATATTTCTTTGCAGTCTAGTGAATCGGAGAGTCAGTTATCAATGAGCCAAGAGCCGCTTATGGATCTAGCATCGTTTTTAATTACACGTGCTTGTCAAAACTCGATGCTAGCTAATTACTTTTATTGGTATCTCTCTATCGAATGTGAGGATCAAACTGATCCCGCGATAAGCGCCAAACAAGATACTCGAGTCAGAGAAATGTACGTCACTGTAATGAAAATGTTTTCCATGACGTTAGCACAAGGGAATACCATTTGGCAAAAGAGAAGAGCGTTTCTTTTACGACAAAAAGTGTTCATCGATCAGTTGGTATCTCTGGTAAAAGCCGTTGCGCGAGAAAGCGGAAACCGTAAGAAAAAGACTGATAGATTGAGAACATTACTCACGGATCCAGATCCAGCATTCAAGATTAATTTCTCGAATTTTGAGCCAATACCTTTCCCACTGGATCCCGAGATTTGTATTAAAGGAATTATTCCAGAAAAGTACATACTCAAATTATTCGATTTATTATTTATGTTAATTTATACATATATATATATTATACTCAAACTTACTTTATATTATTTTATTCAGGGCAAGTCTCTTTAAGTCTGCACTCATGCCATCAAAACTTACATTCTTGACAACAGATAATACCGAATACATAGCTATCTTTAAACACGGAGACGATTTACGACAAGATCAATTAATTTTACAAACAATAGCACTTATGGATAAATTATTAAGAAGAGAAAATTTAGATTTAAAATTGACTCCATATAGGTAAAATTTTTTTACATAAAGATACATATTATTTTACATAAAGCAGTCGTTTCATGATTTTTTAAATTATTTCAGGGTACTTGCAACAAGTACTAAACACGGTTTTGTACAATTTATCGAATCCACAACGGTCGCAGAGGTTTTAGCTAATGAGGGATCAATATTAAATTTCTTTCGAAAACACCATCCTTCGGAAACCGGACCTTACGGAGTGGTACCTGAAGTTATGGATACTTACGTTCGCAGCTGTGGTGAATATAAATATATCTATTTTTAAAAAATGAATGACTTATTGTTATTTAATTAATATTCAAAATTTCAGCTGGCTATTGCATAATTACATACGTATTAGGCGTCGGCGATCGTCACTTGGATAATTTACTTCTCACAGCATCAGGTATAATTTTTTAAATAAAAAAACTTTATATAAAATTCTACTTTGTATAATATATGTATTTTTTTTCCTTTACAGGCACACTCTTTCACATCGATTTTGGCTATATCTTGGGTAGAGATCCGAAACCTTTACCTCCTCCGATGAAACTTAGTAAGGAGATGGTTGAAGCTATGGGCGGCGTCGGTTCCGAACACTATCACGAATTCCGGAAACAATGTTACACTGCGTTCCTTCATTTACGCAGGCACGCCAATTTAATATTGAATCTATTCTCGCTAATGGTGGATGCTAGCGTTCCCGATATCGCTCTGGAACCGGACAAAGCCGTGAAGAAAGTCCAGGACAAATTACGATTGGATTTGACCGATGAAGAGGCTGTACATTACGTGCATAATCTTCTGGACCTGTCTGTCACCGCAGTGATGGCCGTGTTAGTGGAGCAACTCCATAAATTTGCGCAATATTGGAGAAAGTAATGAGACGAAACATACACCAATGTACAGCGAATTCATGTAAAACTGTGTTCCTCTTTTCTATAGAAACGCGACTTATTGCTTTATATTGTATATAAAACGACCACAGTATGTTTATAACTTGTTAATATAATTTATTGTATTTTGGGAGTATTTTAGGCAATAAATATTTGATAAGAATTATCACTTTTATTGCCTAATATTATTTCAGCCAAGTTTGATGACAATATTATTAATGAGAGAGAGAGAGAGAGAGAAAGAAAGATAGAGATAGAGAACGATTCTTGAATGTATATAATTATTATATCTTAAATATGTGAAAAAAATTATTATTAAACTTTAGACAAATAATTTATAAAGTATTATATTTCATGCCTTACTTTATCAAAATTTTAATAAAAGTGTGCCTCTAATTGTAACTATTATTTTTTTTTTTTACTCTACGAAATATGATTTAATTGGTAATAGGATTATTAATCGCATAGAAACGACAATATATATTCATTGTACATGTAATCTGTTATGTAAATACTCGTATATTTATTTTATTCTTAATTACAATCGTGTATGTGGTGCACACAATAGAAATATAAATGTAAATAGATTTATATTGTTAGTGTTGAAAATATTAGATTGTTATATATGTGAAACGCAGAGTACTATTTTAATTCTTCAGTATCACTTTTTATGTCATTTATGAATTTAATGAAGTCAAAACATAGCATTGTATACATGTAGCATACATACATATCTCATTTGTATCAGAAAATTTTTCTTTAATAGAAAAAATGTAGTTACATATATATATTTTCTCATCTTACAATACTATATGCTATTTGTAAGTATATGCAAATTTTAATATATATATATCCAAAAAAAAATTATAGAACATTAACAATTCAGTCCATCCCCGAAGATTTCTCAGGTTCTTCTTATATTCTATGATATTATATAGAGTTGATCTGTATTAATGTGATACAATAATTCATAAAAATTTATTTCATCTTCCGATATCGACGTATAATATGTATGTACATACGTGGCCATAATTAAAAAAAACGCCACGTGAAATAAAAACAGATTTATTCATGAAATAACACAAAAGGTTATAAAGAATATAGTATATTTTTTACGACATTTTGTGATAAATCTGTCTTGCTTGAGGAATGCACGATAAATATCCTCGAAATCATGTCTACTCTGCATAATTAAAAACTTCACCTATCGTTAAAAATGCTCCATCTCTGAAATAAATCTTTTTATTTAAGACAATATAGATTCCAAGGTAATTTAGGCATCTCAAACACGATAGATTTTCTGCAATAAAATTTCTACACGCGTTCCTTTTACACATCAATTGTCTCATTAACACATAAGATACACATTATATTAGATGAAATAATAAACATTTTTATTTTCCATATATATGTTGTCTATGTAAACTTTTTATCCTACAAACTAAAAACATAAATCGCTAATAATAGAGACCGATCCTCGTTTCGCTCAGAGCCTTGCACACAATTTAAAAAATTATTACATTGTTCGCATATATAATTGAGCAAAGCGAGGCGTAAACTTATCCGCGAAAAAGTTAAGTCTTCAAATGAGAAAGTTCTCATTTATATCTCGCATCTCTGCCAAAGTATATTGTTTGATATATAATAAGACATATTGTGCCTTTTGCATCAGTATAGTAAACTGGGCAGCACTCAAAGTACAAACTACTAGAAGGATACCAAAACAAAAGAAAATGTCAATTTCGATAAATGTTAAAGTCAAGTGTATTGCCAGAAGCACCATTGGATTCACTACAGGTTCTATTCTTTTTTTTTTTTTTTTTTTTATATAATTACATGAGCTCTCTTTCTCTCTATCTCTTAGTACTGTGTTTTATAAATGAACTCCCTTACGTTATATACGATTGGAGTAGAGCAGTGAAATCTTGGGATGTCGATTATAATTCTTCTCCTTCTTTTTGGTTTTTTTCGAATACTTCACTTGAATTATGATTTTATTATTCGTCGATTATTAACATCTTGTTAAAATCCTGCGATTTTCACTTACTACTACATCGTAAACACACAGAAATATTGATGGAGAAAGCGAAAGTCCTCCATCTCTCTGACATAATCTTTATATTCTAAAGAAAGAATAGTAATATATATTCTTTACATATACAGGTTGTTCCTGTCACCTTCTCAAATAATGATATAAAAGAGATCTAGTCTCACATATTTTTACTTAATACATGTTAAGCTAGGTGTTTTTTATCCACCGTTCGAAAACGTGACACAAAAAATACATCCTGTATAAATAGTTGGTTTAATTTTTACGTGATTATATATACATTTCCTCGTTCATCATATCAAACGTCGATGACGGTAAAAATCAAGATATAACGATATAACGCAATAATGAAACCATATATGTATGTGTGTGTATGTATATATATATATATTATATATATATATATATGTATATATATATATATATATATATAATATATATATATATATATATAATCCTTTCGTAGCGGATAAAATTCTAAAAACGAGTTACACATATTCGCAATTTTTTTTGTTTTTCATTTTAACACGCATAAACACACGCACGCATGGGCGTACTTGTTTGTGTACGTAGGATCTAATTTTACCTAACGATAAACCTTAATACTAAATTTTATCTTAAAGTGTCAGCGCTTACTTAATACATAATAATTTTATCTTAATATTATAATATTTACATTTGAAAGTAGACTAAAAAGTCTGTATGTTGACGAGCTGCGACCGATAGTCTATTTCAAGCGGGGACTCTTCCTCGTTACTATCTTGTCCCCCGCAGTATATTACCTGTCCATAGGCCTGGTGGCTGGCACGGAGCTCTCCACGAGGTCGTGCCTCTCGATCGGCGAGTTTTCCAGCGTGTAGTCCACCGGATATCCTTCGGAATAAGTCGGCGTGGCCTCACCCTGCTGCCTCAATCTCAGCTCGCCCGATCTCTCCTGATAAAAGCTCTGCGATGCCTCGATGTTCGGCGATGAGGATGACGACTGTTCCGTCTTACCGTCCAGATCGTCCGTGGAGTAGTAGCTCTGGCTCGCCTCGCTTTCGGGTCTGCTGGGATCGTAGTAGCCGGACGAGATACTATGGCTGGTGTAATTGGGCGTCTCCTCCTCGGCCGGCGCGAAATAACTTTGACTCACCTCCTGTGGATTGCCCTCGTAGTAACCGCCAGCTGTGACGTGCTCCTCGTGCGGATCCTCCTCCAGTCGGGAATTTGCGTCCTGGTCAACGGACTCGTAGTAACTCGCCGTTACTTCCTGGTGATGGGTGTAATAGCTGGATGGCTCGTTCCGATGATCGCCACTTTCCGTGACGAAATTCTGCGAACAGGTCTCCTCCAGGCCGGGCATAGAGATCGGCACCTCGTATGACGTCGACACGTTCTGCTCGACTATTACCTGGTCGTCGTAGCTGGAAGTTGGCACGGAGTCCACATGGTGAGTCGACGTGATGTCGGGATTCAAGTTGTACGACGAGGAGGTCGGAATCTCCGGCACGCCGTTGTCGTGGATACCGGCGTGCTCCGCGCTCACCGACGTATCTGGTATTACACTGGACGAGGCAATGTTGAGTTCCTCACACGGCGGAATTTCGTAGGACGACGTACTTATCGCGCTCTCCTGATCCTGATCGCGCTCCTGGTTCTCGGGTGTCTCCGGCACGTAGGACGAGCTCGCCGTCTCGTCCTCATTCAATCCGGAATTGTTCGTCGACACGGACGACGTGCCGATACCGTCGGCGCCGATGTCGTTGGACTGCGACGGTATATTGCCCTCTTGACTAATCTCGGCGTCAGTCTCCATGTCTTCCGTCATGTTCTCTGCTTTGTCGACCTCGTAACTCTGCGTGGGAAAACTCTGATCATCGATTGCCTCGTCGACGATCGGTCGTTCCCCTTGGCTTTGTATCTCGTTGAAGGATTGCGTCGGTGCGTTTACGTTGGCCTCCGCTGAAGCTTCGTACGACTGAGACGCCTCGTTGATCTTTGAATGTTCGAAGGATTGAGTCGGCGGTTCCGTCACGACGGTCTCCTCGTCCGTCTCCATTGACTCGTATGCGATCGATTGCGTGGCCTCGCCCGACGAGCTCTCCAGCTTGCCGGCGGACTGACTAGGTAGATCCGCGGAGTCACTGCTGATGGACACGTTGAACTGCTCGTATTGAGATTGCGACGGCGTCTCTTGACTAGCTTCCGCGATCGCCACCTCCTCTTCCTCGAAATGCAGTTCCATGCTCTGGCGCAGACGACGCCTGTCCGATTCTTCCTGCGACGACGGCTCATCCTTTTGAGTATCTTCTGCGCCTCGTTTGTCACTCGTGCTACCAGCATACAACTCTGATTCTACCGCTTCGTCCACCTCCATAGGCGTCACGTCGTTCGTGGCATTTAACAACTCGGCTGGTAGAATTTGCGATGCTGTTCGAGTCTCTTGGTTTGACGTACCAGCTACCTGTTGATCTATCAAATCAGTTTTACCTTCGGAAAACGTTAGCTGCTTTAGCTTGCCTACTGCATCCGCTTCATGTGATTCGGCTTTAAGCTCGCTCGAATCAGTCACTTCAAAACTAATCTGTTCTATGGACTCTATTCTAGAATTTGATTCGGATGTAACCGAGATGGTTTCGTCTATTATCGGTAGACTAGTCAGCGATGTATCACTCTTCTTATTGTCGCCTTTTTTTTCTCGCGCCATTTTCATCGTACTCGAGGCGCTATCTTCCTTAGCCGGTTGCTGTAGAATCAACTCTTCCGTGATAGGAACTTCCTGAGAAGAATATACTTCCTGCATCGTCGCGATCTGTTTTTTGTCAAAACTCTTGGACTTGTCGATCGATGTAACCGATTTCTGCGAAGAAGCTGAAACTTGATGTGTGGATATGATCATTTCTGATGTTTCCGCGATGTCGTCCAATGGCACATGTTCCACGGAAACTGTTGGCGCCTTGGAGACCAGCATCTCCGAGACCGGTACATCCACGAACGTTTGTTCGGCGAATTGTGAATTGTCCGCATACGTGTCATCGATGATCGGCATCGATGGAGTTGTTTGTATCTGTGGATTCTCTAAGACTATACTGCTCGGCATGGTAACCGTGTACGAGACCGATGGCGTGATCGTGATCTCGGTGTTCTGTATATTTTGCGTCTCTGCGGCCGTGATGTTATTCTCCAGATGTGGGATGACCAAGTATTGAGTGCTCGCGGGAATCTTCGCGCAATCAATATTTCCGCTGCTCGCTGCCACCGCTGCCGAGCCCTCGATAATCTCGCCAATGTCCGGCATCGAGTTGCCGGGAATCTGAATTTGCGACTCACCCGTAGCAGATATGTAGGAGATGCTGGGATTCGTAATAGTGATTGGTAGCTCGAGAGAGGACGGGATAGTGGATACTACCGATGTGGAGGTCGAGTCCGTCGACTGAATTGGCAGGTTGCTTGGTACTTCTAGCGGCGTCATGATCGGCTGGTTCAGAGTCAATGAAGTTTCCAATACCGATGGCGATGATATCGGTTCCGTCGGTGGTATAATGGTCGACTGTAATATCGTCTGATTGATAAGACTCGTCTGAGTCAAACCGGTCTGGGTCATGACGCTGCCAGATGCTTGATTCTCTGGCAGGTTGATCTCTTGTTGGAAATCCGTGTTAGCGAGAGCAGCCGCCAGTATGTCTTGATTCGACGTCTGTATGACCTCCGACGGGGGGAAACTTTCAGTTATAATTGTCGTTTGACTAGCCTCCGTCACATTGGTCTGAATATTCGGCAAAACACCGTTGTCGAATTGGAGAACAATGTTATCCAAGGTTCCAGCTTCTCCCAAAGAACTAGGATCTATATATAGGGTTCTTGTGCCGTCAGGATTCTGCGTGGTTCCCTCCAATGACATAAGAGTATTATTATCGAGTGGCTGTATCTGACCTTGTTCATCAATCGTAACTAACACGTATGTTTGTGTACCATCACTGCTTTCTGTCGGCAGGGCCATGATTTGTGGTTGCGCGGCCACTTTCGGTTCTTCAGTTTTTTCGGTCGCATCGCCGCTGCTCTTCTCGGTTTGAAGTTTCTCAATTTTACTTTGTTCTTTTTGAATGATATCCGGAAGCTGAACATCTGTCTTGACCTTCTTCTCTCTATCGCTGATCGGCTCCAGCGGAGGTAACGCCACAGTTGTAATGATATTTGCGTTCGTCGTGACAGTGCTTACCGAATTCATAGCGATATTCAGCAGATTCTTCTGCGCCTTACTTGAGGCGTGAGATTTCGTGGAGGACTTCGGAGGAGTCGCGAGGGTTGTCTGTTTCGATTGGGCGACCGTTTTAGCAGCGATCGGCACGTTAGCTGTCGTTGCGGCGATTGTCTGTTTCGTATGGATACTCTGCATCGTCGTTACAGCTGGTTCCTGCATTTTCTGAACGATAAATTTCTGCTGAGATTTCGTCTGGCGACCAGTTTTCGGAATAATAACTTTTTGCACGGTTGTGGTCTTCATTTTTGACTGCACTTGCTGCGGAACCATGTTTACTGTCTGCTGGCCGCCGCTTGACGAAGCAATGTTAATAGTGGCAGCGCCTGGTTTCACTACTGCTTGTTTACTGCCTTTCTTACCATGCGACGTGCTCTTTTGAGCCTGTGTCCCTGTATTTGGCAGAATCAAAGTACCAGCTGGTGATTTTCCGGATGATTTCGCCTGCGAGCCTGCAGCCGATATCGGCACCTTTGATGACTTTTGCAATATAGGTAGCTGTACCTTTTGTTGCACCGATTGATACTGTACTTTGCCGCCTTTGACCGGACTTTTGGCAGCAATGGCCTTCACCTGTTGGCCAGTTATCGGCGTCAGGATAGTACCTTTGCTGCTGACGATGGCCTGCGGATTTAATATAGTTTTACCAGCGAGAGCTTGAGATACCGGTGTTAAAATCGCTTTCGAGCCGCTTAGATTTTGAGTTTGCGGAGATAAGAGAGTCGCGCCGCCCTTCGCAATTAAAGTCTTTGAGCCAATAATAGTCTTCCCACTCAAAGTCGAGGCACTAATTGGAGTATAAATACCACCCTTGGTGAGAATTCCCTGGGGTAATGTGCCTAATAACGCCGTTTTTGCAATAGTACCTGAAATTGGAGTGAGTACACCTTTGGAAGTGATTATGCCCTGCGTATTAATAATCTTATGACTACCAGTGGCTAGTTTTGATGTGGTGGGTGAACCAGCGACAGCGGTGTCAGCTTTCGGCGCAATAATTTTCGAAGTGATTATACTACTCTGCGGACTGATCGGACATAATATCTGGCCCTTGCTCGTCACGATTCTCTTGCCGCTCAGAGTCTTAGAAATATTTAACGGTACCATTTTGGACTGACCTGACGTCAGTATGACGACTTTGTTACCTTGTTGAATCACTTGTGCGTTGCCTGCTGCTTTGCCGGTGGTCGGAATGGTAATCTTCTGTTGAGTACCGGATTTGCCTTGAACGCTGTAACGCAATTGTTGAGCGCCCGCCGTCTGTACGACGACGTATTTACCTTTCTGTGTCAAGAGAGACGGTGCTTTGCCGGTTGATTGAGCGTTCTGAAACTTCAAACCCTTTACACCGCCAGTGAGCGGTGGTACCAGTGTTTTAACGCTTGTGATGGTCGGTTTCGCTTTGCTTTCTTTTTTCAATATCGCCGGCATGCCACTCTTCTTCTTCGTTGGCGACGTCTCGGCTGTAGTGGTCTCGTTCGCAATCTTAAATTGAGTCTGTTTAGTGGGTGATATTATCTGCGTGGTCGGAGTAAAAGAAAGTGTTGCTGGAATCGAACTGGAAGCAGGTATGATGGAAGATATCACGACGGGCATCTGTTCAATGCTCTCGGGCGTTAACACATCTTCGCTGAGGACAAATGGCATTGAATTGATATCCAGCTCCATTTCCGCCAGACTTTGCGAGCTCTGTTGTATATACTTCTCTGTCACCGGTACGGTTACGATAGTTTGTGTCGTGGGCGCGCTGCCTTGTTCCTTGTTCTGCGTCTCTAAAAATGCACCTGTCTCCTCTGTCTTTAAAACTTGTAGCTTCTTAGTCAGAGACATTTGCGGACTGGTCAGATTGGACTTTATAGTTTTTAACTTACTATTCGAAGGTAAAGTTTCTATCTTCATTATCTTCGCCTTGGGTCCACCCTTTTGATCGCTTTTCTTCATGACATCCATTTCCAATTTATGTTTTATACTCTTCTGTGATAGTTTGTTCGATTTCAAAATTTGCACTGGTTCAGTCAAGGCAACATTTTCTATTATTCGCGGCATTTCGCGCTTTTTTACTGGTACACTGATATCGGATAACAGAGAAGATGTAGATACAGATGAAGTTTTCGGGATTTCGCCCAATTTTTTAACATCAGAGACAGTTTTAGCATTATCTTCGGAAACAGATGTTTTAGACATAATAACAAATTCGTTGGGCGATGAGCCAAGCAGAGTATCAGTAGTTCCGAAACTACTGTCTTTAATTTTGTTTTCAATTGCCATCTTTTCCTCGATAACTACTTCGATATTTTCCAAATTACTCACAACCGATACATTTGATACATTTTCTTCAATTGAAATATTTTCAGAAATTCCTAAAACTTTATTCGGTTCGTCAATTTTTGTACTTTGTACAGGTAGAGCAACAATATTTACTTTAACTTCTTCAGTTTTCTTCTTGGTAGCCTTCTTTTCCTTCTTGCCTTTAGGTGACTCAGTACTTTCAATAATGATCTTCTTCTTATCGATTTGTAAAGTCTTCAAGAAAGCTTCCTGGAATGTATTGGCTGGCCTTTCTTCCAAAAACAAATCTTTGTCTTTTTTTCCTTTACCTGTTTCTGGAGTGAATTTACCTTTATATCTTGTTTGCATAGGAGATTTCTTGGGAGTTAATTGTTGCTCAGTTATCGTTTTGGTTGGACTCTTTGGTGTATTTTCCGCAACATCTGGTTTGGATGCAGCAAATGACTTTTCCAGTGGTTTTAATTCAAACTGATTAACATCTTCTGATTTTTGCAATACTTCTGTCTCATGTTCCTTTTCATTTAATTTATTTAATTTTTCCTGTACTTCAGAATTTTTCAGAGTTCCCTGCTCTTCTCTTTTGGTGTCCAAAATTTTTGCGATTTCATCCGTCATTTTACTTACTGTTGCTTTTATCACTATTTCATCCTCTTCATTTACTTTTTCTTTAACATCATTCTGAGATTCAGACGGACGTTCAAGTTCGATTTCAATCTTATTTTCAGACTCAAGTTCAGTCGCTACAGTTTTGTTAACCTCCACATCTGTATCAAAAAGATCTACTTGCGATGACTCAAATTTTTTCATTTGAGACTTTTTTGGCGGTAACATATCCACACTTGTTTTTGAAACATCTTGCTGCGTTTCAATTTTATCGATGACATCTTCAGTTTGCTCTAGATTTGAAGGCTCCTTCTGATCCTTAAGATTCTTCTCAATATCTTTATTTGGCTGTAATAAATTTATCTTTTCTTTCACTTCTGATAAGTTCTCGACAATTTTATCCGAATCAAGTTCTATTCCTTCCATTTTATTTGCAGTCAACACTGCAGTCATTTTTACATCTTCCGAAGAGATATCTATATCAAGTTTTGTGACAGCTGTTTCATTCAAAGCTGCTTTTATTCGTTCTTCGAGTACATCGCATTTTATCTCTTCAGACTTTCCTTCTTCGGATGTTTCTTTTTTAGAGACGCTATCAAAAATTTCGTGTTTTATATCGATTGATGAGACGTTGGTACTGTTTTCAGCAACAGCTGATGTTTGATCTGATACTTCTATTTCTTCCTTATCCCTTTGGGTGACGAGTCCGCTGCTCTTCTTGTCAGCGTTTTTTGGACGTCTGCCTCTTCTAGATTTAGTTATAATTCTCTCGGAAACTTTAGTTTCACTTTCAGATTGACTCTCATCTGTCTTGAACGCTTTGTAATCATCAGGATCTTGAACATATATATCGGATTCTAAATATTTCTTATTCGGTTTACGTCTTCTACCGCTGTATGATCGATCTGTATCAGAATCTGAAGTCTTTCGTTCGATTTCGATTTTTTCGTTCAAACGAAATCTCTTGCTTCCCTTACTGATTTTTGCTTTCGGACTTTTGTCTGTAGCACTTTTATTAGCCATTCTCGCATTTTTCCGTGGTCGCCCTCTTCCCCTTTTGACTAATGTCTGACCAATACGATTACTTGAGAGACTATCATCAACACTTTGATCCCGATCCAATAGATCAATGTCTGAATTTTCGCTTTGTTCAGGCATAGTCTCTGCAGATTCGGACACGGTTTCATCTTCCGTTTCCGTAGTAAATCGTTCCGATAAAGTATCGTCCGCTTCTTTCATAAACGTGTTATCATTAGATTCTACGATCGTGTCCTCTGAATCAGCTTTCTCAGACTGAAGCAATTTGTCATTGTTATGTTTCACATCTAATGTTTCACTCTTTTTCTCCAATGTTTCATTACTTTTTGTTGGTACATCTTTTGTTGGTGTGATAATTTTAGATTTCTTTCCACTATGCTTTGGAGAATGTTCATTATTATCTCTGTCTTCAACTACTTCTACAATCTCCAGTGCAGCCTCAGAGGTGTTAATATTAGACTTCTCTTGATCATTTTTTGATTGAATATTCTTGTTTTTCTCTTTATCTTCAGGTTGTCTTACTTCTGTTTCATCTTGTATATTCTCATCGAGCTTTTCATTCGCTTTGGTTTCTTTCTTATCTTGTTGATTGTCACTTCCTTGTATTATTTCCATTATTTCATCAGCTTTTAATTCCATATTTTTACCTAGTTCAGATATTTCGGCTTCTCTCTTCATTTCATTTTTCAAAGCTTGACTCATTGCAAATTCCTTGATAATTTCTTTTTTCAAAGATAAATTTTTTTCACCAAATACTCTTGGAATTTTTCGTACGGGTATAGAAGGTTCACTCAAATCATCCTCATCAAAATCGAAACACGATAACCGCGATTTCTTGTCATCTTTGTCAGAGACATTTTTGCTTTCACTGTCAGAACTTGAAACGTCCTTTTTTGGCGATTTATTGGATGTTTCATTGGACACACTGCTAATTTTAATGTCTGTTTCAGACTCGGATTTTTTATCAAAATTACTCAATCGTTGTATCATTTGTATTGATGATAATTCTTCAGTGTCTTTAAGTAATTTCTCTGTTTCCGCTATAATGTCATTATTCTCTGCAGCACTCTCATTGTATTCTTTATCGTCGACACTTGATTGATTCTTCATAGGTGAACTGCTATTCAGAGCATTAATTGTTTCTTCATCTGATTCATCCTCCCAATCGGCTAACAGTTTTTCACGTAACTCTGGATCGGTCTTCTTCTTCTTACTGGCTTTCTCATTCTGTTTCGAATGTCTTCGTTTACCTGATTCCAAGCTACTCTCACTCTTCTTTTTGCTCGATTGGCTCTTATCTTTTCTTACATATTTGCGTTTCGGTGTACTCGTATCGGAAATTCTACTGCGCGATTGAGAATATGTTTTCACCCTCGATCGCGGCGGCGGCGATTCGCCAGATCGATGACATTTTATGTGACATATGATCACATTAACGCGCGAGGAAGTAAAATTACAGAAATGACAACGATACACTGGGGAGCCTGTATTAGTCGGAGTCGATGGTAAACTGGTGGGCTGCTGACGAATGCGAACTTCATGATCGCTTTCACCTCGCAAGAAGCGCGGGTGTGTGATCTTTTTTATGTCCGCGCCATCGCTTCGTCTGTGTCCATCTTCACGCTTCTTTTTCGGAATCTTCTTCTCGCCGAACAGAGCAGAAATATCCGGCTTTTCTTCTGGAGAGAATTTTCCTTGGTTCAATATGTCGGGATCTCCTCCCGTTAACTTTTCCGCTGTCTCTACATCGCCTGGGAACTTGTCCATATAACTGCTACCATCTTTACTTTTGCTCCTATATTTATCTATTAAATAAAATTTAATGAAACTTAATTTATGAAGAAATTACTGAAGAAGGTAGTCTGCTTAGACAATCAAATTAATATATTCAAGAGAAAAAAATGTTATGATGCTTACCTAAACCCTTTCTAATAAATTCATCTTTGAGCGTACAATTGTACTTGTAGATCTGTTGATAGTTCTTTACAAATTCACTAAAAAAATTAATTATTTAAGTTTAAGTTACTACTTTCAATAATTTATTTAATGATATACGCTAAAGTTGAGATTTCTGTTACTTACTAGGTATCCTCTTGAAAAAATTTCACAGCAGCAATGATCGGCTTCTTTTTAAATTCTATTTGTATATCTTCTGGCAAATTATTCAATCCAGTAACTTGGCCAGGCCACCAGCATGCCCCCAGTTTAACCCAAACAACATCTCCATCCAGATAGTCGATTTCCGTTTGCTCACACATCTTGGCTTAATATTTGATCGAGTTCTCTCATAAAATCAACATTGGTAAATACCAAACAATTTCTTATAAATTCTATTCTTATAGAAATATCAGCAATATCGCCCAGGATCAATATATGCTACATGACAAAAAAGTTTCTAGGATTATATTATGGTCTTAATATATAACTTATTGAGAAAAAAACAAGATGCCTTTACAACTACATACAAAAATGTATATATGTAAATAAATGCGAAATTACAGCATTTGATAAGATGTACAAATTGCACTTTAAAATTATACTCTTTTATGTTTTCATAGTTATTTCTTTACTTTCACAGTGTCTAAATACAAGAATCATCGAGCACATTATATGCATAGATTCTCTCCATAGTCAATGTACAATATCAAAATACACTTACAGTCACCAGAAACTGTTACTGTACATCCCTCAAAACGTTCTCTCGCATCTGCAAAACACACAGCAACTGTCTTTCAAACAAATCTTCTTCTGGAGTACTCAGCATACTCCTTCGTAGCTACAAGGAGACAAGGCTAGAGCTTAGCTTCGGATAGTAGATCTCTCTCGACGTTCTCGTGGAAAAGCAGAAACGCACTCGGGGTTACGTGTCTCGGTGCAAACGTTTCTACATCCAACAGCAGCTATGTCGGGCATCTTAGCCCGCGAGTCGCGTGACAAATCCTGTCCGTCTTCGGTTCATGCAGATTCCTGGTCGTCCGCAAAAATCCGTCGTGATTCGTTCCCGCCGATTTAACGCGAATATATACAGGCACGTTCACTGTGTGTGTGTGTGTGTGTGTGTATATATATATATATATGTGTGTACACAGTGCGTCGAAAATTAACGCGAGCGTCGTCCCAGGAACGCAACGGTGGAAGGCGCGCGCGCGCGCGCTACTGGCTCTTTCTCTCTCTCTCTCCCTCCCTCCCTTTGTCCCCCTCTCCCTCGCGCTCACTCGTTCGTTCTCGCGGCACCTTGTTCGGACTCTCGGCACGTAGCACTAGGAGGCCGCCAGAAATAACGCCTCGACGCGCGATTCCGCGCGCATGCAACCACCAAGGGAAAAACAGGCGCCAGCTGAATTCAGGCTACGCCGAAATTCTGACGAAGGCAACGTAGTTCAGAAGGCGCGCTACGTCGCTCGCGCAACACAACATACGTAGTACATGGTCTCAGTTACCCGACTTGCAACGGGGCCCCGCACGGTGGATAGATGCGACGTCCGAATGTCTGAATGTGTAGACCGAGTACCTCCCTCTCTGTCTCGAACGTGTTGTCGCAGACCTGCCAACTGCGCCGCGAGTCACGTGCGCGCGCGTTTCGAGTTTGACTGGACTTGCAGGTTCCGCAGGGTGTGCGAGACGATATGCTATTCCTCCAGAAAATTTTTATAAATCGAATCGTTGATTAATTTGGAGCGAAATATGTGACAGCTGATTATAAAACGTGCTTTTATCTCGTACAGATGCAAGAATGTATTTAGATATTGATTAACATCCGATATGTATACATAATAATATATAAAATATATATGTATATACGTATATGATAATGAGTCTGTTGTTTCACTCATCTGCACTTTTTACATCTGCACTTTTCTATAATATTTTTGTTTCCTCTCTTTCTAGATAAAATTGATACGTCATTTGAAATAGACGGAAGAACACATATGCTGTGGAACAGAAGATCATTGCATTTCTTATATATGCATCCGTTGATGATGCGCGGCAATAATGAAACTGATATAAGTTCTGTGACGAAAAGGTAAACATTTGATAAGGAGAAAGACGTTTAACTTTCATCCAATTGGAGGCTGCAAAGTGAGTGTGTTTATAAATAAATTATATGATATATTGCATGTTCGTTGATTATAAAATTCACATTTTAATATGCGCCTGAAAACATAATAATAATATTATATAACTAATTTTTATTCATTAAATAAAAATGCAGGTTATATATTTATGCACTTTCAAGATTGTTGAATTTAGACATGTACATTAAAAAATTTTTTTCTCGCGAAAAAGAATTTTTACGTGTGTGTATGTGAATCGTTTATTATTATGTATTATCTATATCTAATACACATGATATTAATTATTTTCTATTTTATCTTGCTATTATATTTTATTTCTCATAATCTACAAGATTTTTTTATTATGCAAGAATTTTTAGCCAGATGGTATTTGAATTTTATATCGCTAATTTTTGTTGAAAATAACATTTGTTTCATTTTCTAATAATATACACAAAATGATTCAGAACGAGTGTGTAACAAACTTTGACAAATTTTTCGAGAGATTATTAAAAAAATGTTATAATTTAGGTCCTACTCTCCACACTCAATATTCAATAGTTTTTGTTTTTCAAAAACTATTTTTCACCAAGCATATTATTTTACACTATATATATATAATAGCAGCAAAATTTTACAAATTCTTTAATTACATGTAAAATATATATTGAGATCTAATATATGTTATTTTTTTTATTCGGATTCAAAATGACCTGCCAAAGTTTCTTACATTCGTTCTGAATCACCCTGTATTATTTTTTAATTTTGTTGCAAAAATTTGTAATGTTTGAATAAATGTTTTAAAATTAATAATAAACTTTTAGAGATTTGGCAAGTTAACAAGTCATTAATATAAGTTTTACAAGTATATATATATATATACTCAAAAAATGATAAAAATTGCATAAATTTAAAAGAATTTACTTTTAATATAATTTTAATATAATTAATCTTAATTCTAACTTTGATATTAATATAATTCAATATTCATAATTATATATACATATAAAAGATAAGAGAAATACAAAAATTGTAATTTTCTTTAGTTTTTTCTTGATTTGTGATAATTTTTTACAACAAAACATCGATACGGTAACTTTCAATCTATATTTATATAGTCATAGGTCAGAGTTCGTACGCATTTCGCGATGGCGCGAATTCGCTCGAAAATATATATGTATCATTTTTCATCCCGGTGCAATTGGCCGGCCTGTGTCGCCGGGTGGCGCGACACCGTTGATCGCCGCGACGTGGCGCTGGCGTCGCAGTTCGCTTCCGGTGATACGTCGTCGACGTATTCGGCAGCGCCAATTTTTCTCGGCGCGCGTTCCGTTTTCCGGTTGCCCCGCCGGTTTTTATTACCGCGATCACCGCGATTACAGGGACGGGGGTTGTTTTCGATTCATCTGAGATTCGCTGCTTGATTTCGCCAATTTTGCTCGCCGAGCTCGCCTCCGCCCTGACATCAAATTGACGTGTACCATTCGCGACGTCGCTGTCAACCTGCGTCGACGTGCGTTCTCGTTAGCTGTCAGACGGAAAAATGGCGACCGCCATGCCATCGCGATTCGCCGTCCTTAGTCTCGAGGACGACGATTTCAAACCGAAGAAGACTCAGAAGAGCGCGACGACGAGTAAGACTAATGCAAAAAGCAAAGGCGACAAGTCGAAGCAGCAGCAACAGTCCCAACCGCAGCAACAGCAGCAACAAGCAAACAAAAAAAAACAGAACAAAGTACGATCCATGCGTCCATTGTTGTTGAGTTTATGTTTTTAATTAACCGGTGAAACGTTAGCCGGATGTGATGTCATGGCGGGAAATCTGAATATTTCAAATTTAATTTTTTTTTTTTTTTTGTTTTTTGCCAACTGGATGAGTTTTATATTTCTTTTTGGTTTTAGGGAAAGAAGAAGAAAATTAATAATGATGATCAGCAGTGGGAACAGTGGAAGCAAAAAGATACGATGGTAAAATATAATCTTTGATGGAATTGTATATGTAAGATTTATTTATTTAATAGTTTATTTTTTAATTGCAAAAACTTATGATACTTAAATAAGTATTTTAGAAAGCATTTGTTTTTTATTTATTAATAAATTTTTAGTAATTTTATTAAATTATCGAGTTGCATTTAAAAAAATGATAAAAGGTGCATAAATTTTGAATTTTAATTTTTAATATTAAAATAATTTAATATCCATAATTATAGTTTTAATTTTATTTATAATATTTTGCAATTATTTATAATTTTATCTTGTATATCATGTGATTGTTAAGGCTATCGAGGAAGCATTTGAACAGGAATTACACCAAGCCATCTTGCTGTCAAAATTAGCATACGAAGAACAATTAGTCAGCACAGCAAAGAATGAAAAAGAACAAGAACAGATTAAAAAGTCTGGTAAAAAGTCAAAAAAGGCGACTATGTCTCTAATAGAATTCAATAGTCTGACATCAAGTCCAGTAACAGCACCAATTGAACCAAGTGAAGTTGTAGACAATAAATCAAAAGGTGATGATTTATGATAAAGTAATGAATTAAATAATTTGAAAATGGATAGAAAAAATATAGTATAAATGTAGTATAAAAATATGGCATAAAAAGAAATAAAAAATATTTAAGTGATAATTTTTCTGATTTTTGTAGAAATTGACGCAGAGTTTTTCGAGAGGGTAGAGAAGGAAACGAAAGAAGAAATAACAAAGGGAAAAGAAAAGGATATGCTGAAAGCTAGATTAAATAAAATCGATGACGATATAACGTCGGCACAATTAAGAGTAGAGATTGAAAAACGTGATGAAATAATCGGCCAATTGAGAACCGAATTACACACGCTAAAGGAAGAGTTAACACAAGTTAAGGAAAGAAATAAAAAACTATATCAAATATTGTCACATGGCGAAAGTAAGTACTGCATTTTTATAGAGCAAATGATATACATTGTCGATACTATAAGAATATATATACATATGTTATATATTTGAAATTATTTTTTCCTTTTAGTGAAAGATAAAGCATCTGTATTAGCTGAAGTAGCAAAATTGCAAGAAATACGGGACGAGTTAACATCCGAAGTAACTTCTTTACATGCTCAATTGGAGCAAGAAAGATCTAAAACACGTACATCCAGTGCAGACTTGAAAACATCTAAGCAAACTGTAAGACAGCAATTTAATATACCATGTAGTTTTATACATATATGAATATACAATATTGCACTTATGCATCTTGTGTATTTCAGAATAAGAAAAGGCCGGCCAATGAAAATGCCTAATTCGCTTTTTGCGAAAAATTGTACCATTGTGATCTAATTTTTATTGATGCTACATACATTAAGTCATAATCTAAAGAAACATTTGCAAAAAGAAAAATCTCGATCTCCTATAATATATTTTATATTTACTTGTTAAATGTAAGTTTAAGATACAACTAGATGACAGCTCTTGTTAGCTCGATTGTTTCACAAATGTATAGTATGAATATAAGGTTACAGCCTATATTAACATTACAACTTTCCAGTTTCGTTTCTTTTTGAAAGTCTGCAACATGCTTTATTTTTTGTTTTAACTGTTTAACTGTAAAAATAATCTCTTATTTGCAAACGGAGTACATATGTGCGTTTTTTAAAACTAAGCATTAGTTTATTGTACATACTACAGGATACTATGGTCTCGCATATAGCGAATGATTTACAAAGTGTTGCAGCCAAGAAATGAATAAGAGAACGTTTTTTTTTTCTTTTTAAATTTGGCAATATTAAATGTTGTGAAAACAATTTTACTATGTTTATAAATAGCGCATTTGGTTGGTGCATTAATGCACACTGGTGCACATTAAAAGTTATTAGTACACAAATTCACAAAACATAAACATAAGTAATTAAAACAGAGGTCTGCAAAGGCTCTTCCAGAATAAATATTTTATAATGTATCATCTTCCAAACTGCATATATACTAATATACATGTGTGAATATAAATATAAATATAAAAAAAAATATATATATACACACATTACTTAAAATATTTTGTAATAAACACCTTCTACATAATTCTACTTTTAATCATTGACCATCTCTATTTATTTTTTTTCATATTTTTATATGATCAATTAAAATATAATTTAACAAACGTAAAGAAAAATCTTGATCATTTCATTTTTATCAATTTGTACAAATATAATTCTATAATTCTTATAATTTTTTTCTAATCAGTTTTCAAATATATTCTCTGCGTAAATTTAAATTTATTAGATTTTCTATAGATTTTGTAAAATGTATATGAAAATAATTTTACTTATAATTTACAAAAAATATGATATAGGAAATGCGATCTTTATTTTAACAGATATATGATTTAAAGTTAATGCTATGCGATTTCCAAATCGTGAATTTCAGTCTCGCTTTATACGATTGTCATCATCTCTATATCTGCCAATTTCCAGTCCTTTCAACCATTCCAGTGGGCGCTACATCCATTCGCACGATACTAAGCTTCATCCGGATTATACGTGCGGTTGCGCATTTTTATGGAAATTTTTTTTGTTCGCTTTTTCTGCCTCGAGTTATTCCGCGTGAATTTTTTTTCGAGCTCGCTCCCGGCGACTTCAACATGCAGTTCGATACGTTATACGTTTCGCGATTCTTTCTTTCTTTTTTCCATTTTTTTGTACGGCTTTGCTCTATTCGTTCTCTTCAGCGTGCATAAAAAAAAGGTTTTCGTATTCCGTGTTAGCTTTAAATATGAATTATGTTTTACAAGGAAAAAAAACAGATGGTCCCTAAGCGAATAATAAAAATTAACAATTATATATATATATATATATATATATATATATATATATATATATATATATACATATATGTGTGTATATGTAATTCAAGTCTTCTACTTTTAATATAAAAAATAAAATCTACAACTCACTGTCAAGTACGATTTTATTGAAAAAGCATGATTTTTTAAAATAGATGTATCGTAAAAATCACAACAATTTAATATATATGTGTCGAATAGATGGCAATTAATATGATGGTTTAATTTTACCGAATGACTGATATGTGGTAGCGACCTGAGGTACAAGCGCGTACTCATCTTCTGACTGAAATCTTGACCAATAAAAGGGGCATTAGCGCTAAGTGGACGCCTCGCCTACTCGGTCATAGTCCTGTTTGCTACTTGAGAGCAGAGGGTGGAAAGTGTGAGGGACATATTTAGCGACAGATATAACTCGAATTTGTGACAGCTTCTGCGCCGATCAAAAATTAAAAAAAAAAAAATAAATTAAAATAAACACGATGATTTTTAGACGATACACATTTGCATACTTTTCACAAATTTCATTTTGTATCTTTCACAATTTTCTTACTAAATCTTATTAAAAAAACTATATTATATCATCAAATGCTAATAATTTATTAAATTAAACAATTCTTCAAATATGAAAGATAACATTTGACAAGATCTGAGATTAATTCGATGATCTCTTTGTGTTTCATATTAATTAATTGTCGAAATTTTTCCTAATGATGTTTGCGTTTTCATTTTTATTTTTAATACAAAATTAATTTTTCGGGAAACAAAACGCGACTTTCTCGAATCCATCGCTGCGCAGGGAGAAAGACGAGCGTAAGAGGGAAGGGAGAAAGGGTGAAAGAGATAGGAGTGGATGGATATGAAGAGGAGGGGGAAGGAAGGAAAGGGGGCGACGAAAGGGAACATGGTAGATTGAGGGTTTTAGGACGCGTAGCGGTATAGGGGGTGACAGTGGGGATTCATTATCTGACAGTCTATTGTCATTCCTGCGGGCTGAGATTTTGCTTGGGCCAAGAGTACCGCGCGGCATTACTACTTTCTCTCTCTCTCTCTCTCTCTCTCTCTCTCTCTCTCTCTCTCTCTCTCTCTCTCTCTCTCTATAAATGTATATGTGACAAAATGTGTGTGCGATATCTTGAAAAAAAACATGTTTGTTGAAAAGTCGAGGATTTCAGTGGGCTACATTTCTTCTTACGCAAGATGACAACGATGCACATCTCTCTTTCTCTCTCGCTCTCTCCCTCTCTCGTGCGCGCTTTTAACCCTTTGAGTCATAAATTTTTCTAATTGTCAGTATTTATAAAATTTGGTATATAAAGGTTTTTTTGGGGAAAAAAGGAGGATTTAACAAAAACAACACGGTGGAAAATTCTAAAAAAATTTTGAAAAATACTTTAGAGTGTACTAAGATTATAAAAAAATTGCCGTATTTATTGTCATAATAGATTAGTAGAAAATGCATTTTTTCGTAAAAAAAAGTACTAATTTTGACTGTTTGTTTATATATAATATTTTTGCAATTAACAATTAATGACTGTTGATATTTTTTTTACAGTTATTGATGTTCTAGAGACTCTGTAGAAACAAAAAATCCGGTATTTGTTGATCAAAAAGTAGTTAAAACAACAAAAAATTACGAAAAAAAAGGTGGGTCTCTGGGTGACCCGCTGTGACTCAAAGGGTTAATTCATTCATGATTCACGAATGATACCGAACTCGACGTTTTTCGCTGATACCGATAATGGAATGCGCCAAGCTCCCCAAAATCCTCCTTATTACTGACTATCTTGAATTTTTAATTTTAATCTTTAATTTAAATCTTATAATTTTAATATTTTAAATTTATAAGCAACGATATTATTTAAGGATGTTTTGGCTGTATAATAGAAGCAAAAGCTATCAAAATTAAAAAAAAAACATTTCTTACTTTTATATTGGTTGAAAAATCAAATAAATAGGTCTGGATTATCTGGAACTAAAGGAATTTAAATATCAGAAAATAAAATGAATATAAAAAAATAAAGTAAATTTTTTTAAATTTAATTTTTAAATTAAAATTATTTAGGAATTACAGAAGCAAAAATTTTTGATGGTGACTACCTCCTGAAATCAACTGCAAGAAATGAAAAAATGAAAGATGCACACATACACATATTTGTGTATGTGTATGTGTGCACACAAGCGCGCACACACATATATATATATATATGTACATTCATACAATATAAAGTCATTAAGCAATGATCATATTTTGTTACAATTTTTAGTAAACAACTTTTAAACGAGTAAATGAAACTAAATCAAATTTTGAACAAATATCTATTAAAGTTTTTTAATACATGTTAAAGTTCTTATTTCACTGGCAATTTTTTCCTTATCAAGTTTGACAATAAGTGTTAAAAAAATGCAATTTTCCATAAGAATCAGTAACTTTAAACTTAAATAATTTTCAAATCGTTAAGAGAGTTGTGCTCAAGTTTTGCACAGATACTTAGAAGAAACAATCAGCGAAATTTTCATACTTTTGTCGATGTTTTGACATATGACCAATACATTCTTCACAATCGTCCCTCGCTTTCTCAATATTCATTCATCTACTAATAAGATTTGAGTTTTTAAATTTCAATATACGCTTCTAAAGAATGTCGAACAATTTTTGGAATTAGTTTCGCGAAATTAAGTTATTGAGAATGAACAAAAATGATTACAAAAAATTATAAGAACACAAAAAGAAAGAGCTCGAACGATTACGTTAAAGCTCTCAATTGCTTTTATTTTTCTTTCATCGTAAAAAAATATAGCATATTCATGCAAGAAAGGCCGGTTGTTATTTATCGAAAACGCGAGATGGAAAAGACGAGCGGAAAATTAATTCGAACATTAGGCAGGAAAATTAAGGGGCCATGGAAGGCTCTCGTTGTCGCGATGTTATTCATCCGTGGTGCGTATTCGCAGTATCATTAACGCTCTTTCGTGGATATAGTGGCGCGCGCCAAGTATGTCGTCTTTGTATACGGATACAGTAGCAGTCAAAAGTATATTACATCACTTATATAGAAACAGAGATGCCCTTACTTTAATGAACAAAAATATAAATATTATTAACTTATATTTTATTAGTGTTTGTTTTGTACTTTAATATCGTAAAAATTAAAAAATTAAAAATTATAACAGAAATATTAAATTCTTCAAAGTAGTGTGAAACCTATTAATCAAAAACAACTGAGAATATTTGCAAACATGCTGAAATTAAATATCAGTAATTTAAAAAAAATGTCAAAAATACTATGCGCGGCAGTATTTAATAGTATAATAAAAGTAAGCTATTTTTTGAATAAAAAATATTTCTATTATTACAATTTTTAATTTCTTCGATATTAAAGCATAAAATAACGGTAATAAAATATAATTTTGTAATATTAATGTATGTTTTAATTTATTAAAGTTTTAACAAATCAGGCAATATTTTTGAGAGGTACTGTATATATTGTCAGGCGATGAAATTAAGACTAACGAGGAAAGTATTTCTCGCGTCGTACAAAGGGGATGATGACTTACCCCGATGACGGAAAGAACTAGTTTTCTGCGGAGGATAATGAGATCGCGGTCGCAATCCGCGATCTTTGCGCCTCATCGTTCGATCGAAATAATATCCGGAGAGAGATAAATCAACAAACGGCATCTGTGTAATTTGATACAATCAGGAGCGAAGATACTCGGGAATCTCGGCAGCGCGAGGTCTGATTGTACATCTGTTTTGCAAAAGCAGGAGAAGTAGAAGGGGAGAAAGATGGAGAGAGAGGTAAGGTAAGACTGCAGACTGCAGGTGTAATTCAAATAGATCGTGTTAGTAGTCCAACCTAATGCTAGTCCATGTTGTTATAAATTTCAATTATAAGTAACTGTCCCAGTTGTAAGTCACTTTTGCTTTTTAATTCATTTTATTAAACAATTAATTATTTAACATATTTATTATAATTAATAATTAGTAAACATATTTAAAAAGAAACATTATCATGCCATCTATTAGTAAAATATCACATTTTTAACTTAACTATAATATTGCAAAAAATTAGAAAAAGAATTTTTAACTGGCGATGTTTTTGTTTAATTTGCAATGTAAACGTCAATAGTAAGAAAGACTACATATTTCATAAATGAAGTAAGTAAGTTTAAATTTCTCTACAAAACAAGAGATATATTGTTTCTAAAGGATTATAAGTGACTTACAACTGGGTCATCAATAGACGGTTATCAAAATTTAAATAATTATTTTATATACAAATAAAATCCTTTTTATTTTTATTAAATATGATAGCTAAAAGCTTAGAGAATTATTATGTAAAATATATATTCGACTTATTGTATTCCTTTTTTTAAACATAAAAAATCGTAGTCAACAATCTTAAATGACTTATAACTGGGACAGCTACCTTATAGTACTCAAATTCGTCCACGTTTAACAAGCAATATCATGAAATGCAACGATTTGTACGTTGTTTTAAATTCTGGCTGCTTTTATATGAACTGTCTTTGTAGAACAGCCATTTGTTTACAGAAAATTAATAGGTAATTATGTATATTTTTAAATAAGAAAATTTTTAGACTTGTATGGACACATTTATTATGTTTTATAAAAAATAATATAAGTAAAATTCTCAAAAATAATAACAATAAATAATAAAAAAATAATTAAAAAATAATAAATAAATAAAAAAATAATAATTTTTCAGGGTTTGTATAAAACGTGTTCTTATTAATTACACTGTCATTTGAAATTTCATTCATCTTTTTGTTTTTTAGCTTTCTAAATAATCCCTAATAATCCCTAATAATACAAAAGTAATTATTAATAAATAACACAGCCACAGAAACTCAATATAAACACTGCAGGAAACGTCAATAAAAGCACGTGTCATTCATAAAACAATTGAAATAAACCAACCAGAATCCAAAATGATGTACAAATCGTTACATTTGACAATAATTTGACAATAAACATTTCATTTTTAACTATGATTTAAGAATGTGATTGCATTTTATAAAATGTCTATATTAAAAAAAAAAAAAAAACGAATTTTGTAATCTGGCTACGACAGGTATATTTCTTTCAATATACAATATGAATTTGAATATGACGTCATAAGGAGATATTGTATCACGAATATCCTTCCCGAATAATAGTTTAAGTTAAGTTACTGAGCGATGACAATCGTCTGGACCATTAGACCTTTGAATACCTAATATGTCACTAGTCAGATTACATTTGACCAAGATCAAGTAGATCTCGCACAATATATCAAACGATCAAATCACATCCATATTCAGTACACGGTTCGGCAAATTGCCGCTTAAGATAAGATACATCTCCGATCGGTCCATTGGGTGAAACCTTACATCGTAAGCTTCGATCCCTTCGCGACCCTGTCGTGTGTTGACAGAAAATCTAATCAGTCGCTTTATAAAGAGAGATATTCAGATACATCTCCCGTGCGAGTATCGCTGTCGCTCTTTTACATCATAATGATGTACGTTAAAATCGCCCATTCCACGGCAAGCTTTTGCCTTTACGATTCTGCCTCGTTATAAAACGAAACCCCGCGAGTAGAGGATCGTAAAACTAAAAAGGTCGCGAAAAAAAGAAGAAAAGGCTGTGGAAAAAAAAGAAAACATAAAACGTCACGCGTAAAAAATGCTGGATCTCTGCGTGTAGACCTCGCGACTTTGATTATCGCACGAATTCGAATCGAAGGGGAGATATTTTTACACCCCCCTCCTCCCCCGCAGGGGTGCCGATGCGACGCGTAGCGTCCATCCGTTCGTCGATGTACGCGCACGCGAAACGATTAAAGTTTTAGAAGTATCGATTCCACTACGGCGTTAGCCGTTGACAGACAGAGGGATCTCGTCAAAGAGCATAATAATTACTGCGGGCCCGTAGAGAAGAGAGGTTCCAACCCTTTGTTCTATAGTCATTTTACGGAAAGGGGGGACCGACGTGCGCGCGGGGAGGGGGTGGGGGGGGACGCTGCCTCGCCGCGAAGGGGTCGTTCGCGGTTGGAAAGCATCCGTTTCTACCGCGCCATTATGTAATTGATCCGGGCCTTTCGTATGAACGCGATCTTTCCTCTCGTGTATGAAAACGTGTTAGAGAGGAAAGAGAGATTTCGAACATTTCGGAATCAACCGCGAAACAAAAAGGGACTTTCCCGTATCAACTGTATGTAAACGAATTTCGAGAAGAAAACGAAATTCTGCTTTCTTTCGTTTTGTCATATTTTATTTGGAGAAGACTAAGAAAATGTATAAATTTTCTTTCTTTTTTTCTTTCCACGCAACAATTATTATTTATAAAGATGACTAGAATTGGTCTCGACACATAAATTTATGTTAATTTTGTTGTTAATCAATGCGAGAAAATTTTTAACATTTAGCTCATTCTTGTATCGTTTTTTTTTTTAATATTGAAATTCTAGATGACGCGCGGATATTAAGTTAGAAAATCCGCTCGTTATAAAGATCTTTTTGTGCGTTCACACACAGGCAGGATGAAGGAAGGAGAGGGGAGGGGAATCGGGGGTTGCATCGGGGGTGCGAGCCGCGGGATTCCCGAATTCGTCAGAGAATCATAATTAACAGGGGTCGATGCCTTTAACGATGGACACAATTAGAAAATGGTACACACAGCGCAGATTCCTCTTTCTCTCTTTTTCATCCCCCGTCCTTCTTCTCTCTCTCTCTCTCTCTCTCTCTCTCTCTCTCTCTCTCTCTCTCTCTCTCTCTCTCTCTTTCTCCCTCTATCGCTCCCGTCGATACGGTACGATTAACGCGCCCCCTTCATTATTCATTTTCGTTTATATATTCGCGACGACGGCCACGGTTGCGCACTCCCTGAAAAGACAATCAAATGGGAATTATATCACCGGTCCCGCGAATTCGCCCTCTTGTCGCGCGCACACACACACACACACACACACACATACACACGCACGCACGCACGCGCGCGACAGTAGATATTTAATTAAAGTTGTTTGCGCGACCAAGTTTGGAAACTTTGGGGGATAACTTACCGTCCGGGAAGCAGCCCGGATCGCATCCCCGGGGAAGGGGAAGGAAGAAAGGGTGGGAGGAGGGAAGATCGCATTTAATTGTCCCAGCATTAAATGCGTCCTTTGAGTTATGCTCGTCATCGTGTCACCGGAACTCGCAATCGGGCCGCATGCATCACCGTGCGCGGGCGCGCGACGTGAAATTTATTAATGCCCGTCGTCCAATTAATCCTCTCCCCGTTTTTCGCCCGAACGGGCGCAACGGGAGAGAGAGAGAGAGAGATCATTACAGGATAAATATAATATAATATTCCATTTTTTCTCACAATTCTGTCTCCTCTATTTTTTATATCTCGCGAGAAAATCGGCTAAAATTCATTCCCGAGTTTCACAAATGATGCAACTATTGTCATTTTTGTTTCCAAACTAGATGCCAGAAATAATCTTTAAAAGGAAAGATTTTTCGAAAGGGAAGGTCGTCACAGATTTTGCGGGAACGAGATAAAAGACAAATTGGCGGTATATTCGCGTGGCGGTGGCACGTCCTGAGAAACGTGAGGCCACGCGAGATCCCGGTAAACGTATTCGTGTCAAAAGCAGCCCCGGTCGAGACCCGAGTTATCCTCTGTGACCCCACTCTGTCATCTCGAACTTACCTCGTCTCCTTTCAACCGCGCGCGCTCGTCGGGATCGTGGGCTGTTATTTCATACGTAATATTCTACCTTCTCTCGAATATTCCGTCGTTATTTTTTTCTTCATCTCGTGAATAAAACGCGAATTATATTATCGAATGTACGCTCCGGCAGCGTACGGATCTTTATTCCGATACGGTGTGTATATGTGTAAATTAAATTCATATTCGAATATTCTCTGATTTCGGTTCGCGTAAAAAATTTTTTTTTTTAATCCAGGCGGCGTTTAATTTATAGAAATTGTATTTTGCGTAAGATCAATAATAGACTTCGTCTGTTTAAATTGTAGATTTGATCTCTTTTGGATTTTATCCGACCATTATCAATTTTTTTCTGATTCCTTTCTCGATGTACGTAAAATAATATTAGGAACGAGATGCATTCACGCGTGACATCGCTATCACACTCGCGATTGTGCTTTATTTTCACCCCCAAAAAAATCTCTGGCACGATGCACTTTCAAGTCTCAGTCGTATACTTCGAGTGCAAGTGCATGCATGCAGAGAACATTTTGCACTCACCGTGATAAAGCTTCTGTCGGTTTTACGATGTTGCTCGTCGGATCGCGTGAAAGATCTCCGAAAGCCTGCACTGGCATTCGCAATGCGCTCGGATTATCGCGCCGATTATTCCGTCAATTAAAACGCGAACTGTCTCTATTAAAAAATTATATAAAAATTATATTCCCTTGAAAAATATTTATCTCCGTTATTAACAGTATAACATCAGGTTATACCGTGCTGGCTTGCATGTATGATACCATTTGGAATTCGATACTTATCACAAATCCGACTCACTCGATATTTTCCAAAATGTGTTTCTTTTAAAATGACGATATAAATGATTTTTAATAATACTACTGTGTTGAAAAATATCACTTTTGTAATAATATCGAATAAATGATACGTATACATATATAAGAGAGAAAATCATTATTTATTCCATATATAATATATACCTTCATATTGCATTTTATTTCTACATTTGTATTTCTTTATTTTAAATTGCGATAAGAGTCTTATCGCTAATTTCTAAATGAACAGATTCCGATAGCTTGGAATATGTTTGGTTCATTCACTTGCGACAATTCAACGTGCAAAAAGCGCGAGAGAGCTGTTGTTCTGCTGGAAGAAGAAGAAGAAGAAGAAGGTATCATTGATATCGATAAATCTGCAGTCGCAGACACATCTCGATTTTGAAGTATCGAGATGGCTTTGAGAGCTCATCTCGCATCTCTTGCCTCGGAGGGCAAAGCGGATCCGCAGGATACGTATCCGGCAACCTGCCGACAACAAGGACCCAATACGGGAAACGCGCGGCGAAAGCCGGGGAAAGCTTATACACGCGCGCGCGCGCGCGCGTACGTGTGTGCGTGTGTGCGTGTGCTACGCATGCATGTGTGTCACGCCAGGCGTGAATATGCGTGCGTGCGTTGCGTACGTGCGTGCGCGTGGGTCGCGTTAAGCGTAGCGTATAGCTCTATGATTCTCACCCATCTCGCCTCGTTCTATCCACCCACTTTCAACCCCCGCGGAGGAGGGGAAGGGGGAGGGGGAGGAAGCGCGCGAGGGAACGCTTCGCAGCCCCTTTCCAGCGGCGCGCGCGCGCCCGCGCGCCCGTTCCCCTCCCCTCGCGCGCTGCCGCGTCCCCGGGTCCACCCCTGTAAACCGCCCCATGTCGTTCCCCCCGACGTCGCACCACGTCGTCGCTGTCACCGGGCTGGCAGTCGCATCGTATCGCAAACAAAAGACGAGCGAGCGCGCGCCACTCATCGCTCGCGCTCGATGCGACAGCGAGTGACGTCCCCCAGCACCCTCTGCCTCACCCTTGTCGAGCCCACAGGGTCCGGCCACCCCCGTACCCTCGCTGCCCGCCTCGTTTGCCTTTCTCTCTCTCTGTCTCCCTCTCTCTCTCTCTCTCTCCCCTCTCACTCTCTCTCTCTCTTTCGTGTGACGACTTATTCTCCTCGTTGCTCCAATTCACACCCTTCTACCCGATCCGACTCGGATACAGAGTTAGATGGAGAAGGAGAGACGGACACGATTGGAACGACGGGGGGACAGAGACGGCGGCAGAGACTACTACTCTTCCATCCACTCTGCCTTCCATCCGGTCTCTGTTGTCACCCTCTCCTCACCCTCCTCGTCGCTCTTCCGCGGTTCTACTACGATTCCTGCCTGCCTGCCTGCCTGCCTGTGCCTGTCCCTCAACCCTCCCTCTGGCCTACTCTCTTCAAGTCTGATTCTCCCGCTATTCACCCCTCTCTCTCTCTTTCTCTCTCTCTCTCTCTCTCTCTCTCTCTCTCTCTCTCTCTCTTTTGTGTCTCCCGTTTGCTGCCCCCGTTTTCGCCTGCTTCTCTTATACCACCCCCTTCCTCCCGTCAAAACTCAAACCATCGACGACCACCACCATCATCCTAGTCACCCACACGCCGCGACAGGCAGGCGTACACCCAGAGTACAGCAGAGCTATCTGTTGTTATCACCAGTTATTTGCATCCCTTCGTAGTCGGTGGGGCGGCCGGCGTTCTCTATCGTTCTGCCTGCTTGCGAGAGAGGACGAGTAGTGGGTATAGACGGGATGAGAGAAGAGGAGGGGGGAGGGGGAGGTTTGAAATTCTCGGGAGCTTTACTTCCCGGGAATATTACGCACCCCGCTGCGAGCTCTCGCTGCGAGCGCGCGACTCGAGTGATTCCTCATCTCTCGCCCTTTTCTCTTAAAACCGCCCGCTCACCTCCTCCACCTCCTTCTCTCACTGCTGCTGCTGCTGCTGCTGCTCCTCCTCCTCCTCCTCCTCCTCCTCCTCCTCCTCCTCCTCCTCATCGTGTCTCTTTTGCGCGCGTGGGACAGATGCGCAACAAACGGGGATAAATCTCGATTAAACGAGCGCGCATGGTCGTCAGCCGACTCGCGCTCGACTGACAATGAGATCGCGAGTCAAGATCTATGATTTGAAACCAATGCAAATAGAGATTTAGCTGATTTTTGTGCTTTAAATAGAAAATTTCAATCAAATTGAATGGAGCTTAGTTATTATAAAGCTTATCTCATTCTTCCATTATATCTTTCGAAATTACGAAACTTGTTTATATTTAGATGCTACGATGCGCTTAATGGGATGCAAGATTACCTGAAGAATGTCAAGTATCGCATCGAAATTTTAATGAAAATTTCACGAAGATGTTCAAGACGTGTGATCAAGATAAATAATAACCGTGATTTAATGCGCATTCGTTAAATGCACATTATTACTATCACTTTCACCCTATTATCCAGTCCTGATGCGCTGAAGCTCGGATTAATTAACGAGGGTTCGGAATGAATAATCAGATTTCAGAGCTGCGTCCTTGAAGGAGATGCTCTATCGAGAGCACCGGACGACGATGTCCTCGATTTTCGCACACTGACAAGTGTGAGAGTTGCGGAAGAGAAGAGGAGGGGGGAGGGGGGCCGAGGGGGGCGGAGATGTCAAAGAGATCCAACTGTAACCGCATTGTGCCAAGTACCCTATATCGCCTCGGCGAGAGAGAGGCGCTCTCGAATTCCGCCTGTCGAAGGAAGGGGAGTTCGAGAGGGAGAAGAACCAGAGGAACGCGATAGAAAAGGAATCCGGACTGATGGGAAAGGTGCGGGGGCGAGGGGGAGAGGGGAAGGGAAAATGGATGCCGAGGAAAGAGCACTGACGAGTCGTCGCGGTGTTTAAAATTCCCATGAGGCTTCACGGTTTCGCGTTCTCTTCGTCGCGGGAGAAGAAGCCGGGCCGACGTTAGGGAATGCGGGAGAAAGAAGCGGGAAACGGGGGAGACGAGAGGGCGGGGGGGGTGGTAACCGAAAAGAGGTGGTGTGATGTCGGTGATGGTGATGGTGGTGGAGAGAGCGACGACTGGGAGAAGGGTTGCAGTCGACAGATTGCCGCGGGGACAAATAAGAGTGTATCCAGTCGCCAAACGCGACGAGGCGAATTTCGGGTAAATTGTTTCCCCGTACCCTTCCTCCCCCTCTCCCTCCCTTTCGCCCCATCCTCCCTCCGTGCTCTACCTCTTTGTGCTAACTCTTCGGATACTCGAGGCGACTGGTAGAAGAGACACTTGGTACCGAATCGAATCGTCGATTGAAATTTTAGGGTGCACGCTCTCGTGAAGAACGGACTATCTCTAACTGCGGATTCACGGCCGCTTCCGAAATACCACCCTTTCCCTTTCTCCTTGTCTCTCTCTCTCTCTCTCTCTCTGTCTCTCTTAAGAGCCAGTGAATCTTTGCCTCTAATTTACTCAGAGGCACTCATCGTCAAAGGAGCGATCATTAAATTAGAACTGAATCGAAAACACAAATTAAAGAAATAGGGGAACGTGGGGTAGAACGGTCAACATATAAGCATTGAGCAAGTTTTCAACATATTAAACAAAAATAAATCGATCTTTTTTTACTAAAAATATTTTTTGGAATATCCACTATAAAAAAAAACACAAGTTTATTATAAAATAATAGTTTAAATAGACGAGATTATTGATTTAATAAAAGCTTAGATTTTCGTGATATGCTTTTCATGAGGGGTATAATGGACTACCTCCAAAACTTGTTTATTTCATTAACATTCATGTCTAAAACTTCTTAAAAGTTGTATATTATAATATGATATATAGAACATAAGAATATAGATTTATATTTTTAAATGATAACTATAAATTAATAAATAAAAACAATTCTCTTGTTATAATAAATATTTTTTTCTTCAAAACATGGAAAAAATATCCTTTAATGTAATAATTTTTGGTATTAATTTTTGGTATTAATTTTTGGTATTAATTTTGAAAGCATCTATGTATACTCTCTTTCTTTCTCTAGTATAAAAATAAAAAGTACAACATTTCGTGGGCTAATATTTCATTAAGCCTCAAAACGTATTTATTTACTTTTGATCATATAAAAAATTATAATTAATCAATATTTACATAGACACAGTATAAAATTAATAAGAAAAGATTATTTTAAAACATAAATGTATTTCGGTAATAAAAAATAGAATTTTATCATTGTTCACCTTATGTAAATATATCGAAGAATTACAACTCAGTCGCGGAGAGCACAGCAAGCCTATTAAATAATTTATAATAACTTTCAACTAAAAATATTGCGACCACTGATAACAGCAGGCAAAAAGAGACACCTAATAGCAATAATTGCAATATTTCATGACATGGTAGCATCTCTGTAAAAGGATATCGACTTTGCACCATTGTACCCCGCGGTGCCGTTCTACCCCACGTTCCCCTATATATAAATTAAATATATCAAGTTAAAAAAATCAAATATCAATAAAATATATAGTTGAAAAGAGATAGTTGACATGATAATTTTATATGACAAAAAATAAGGCGATAAAATAATATATAAAGCTTCTTCAGCCAGTAAATTAATTTATTCACCAATATTCGAACTCTCAAATCCCAAGTCTCGTTCGCATGATTCTCCATTCACGTTAATGCGATTTTGATTCGCGCGTAATTTTACGATAATGTAAATTAATCTGGAAAAGATAAAACTCATTGTCAGAATCCGAGATACTCGCGCGGAGGGAGGGGGATAACTTTGAGAAATTCTTTACATAATTAATGAGCGGAACGTGTCGCGGGTGCGTGCAAGGATTTAAATCCCCCATCCTCGCTCCCGAATCGGCCGTGAAGAGGCGGCCAGAAGGGTAGAAATGGAGCGCCTGCTTGTAGTGCGAGCGAGTGCTTTCGCGCTTCACTCCCCTCGCGGTGGACCAATTAGCATCGTTTCACGTACGATGTGACGTAAGTGGTCATCCGGCCTGTGTGTCGGGCAAAGGGAGCGCGGCTGCGCGTCGCACAGGAAAAGTCTTGGTAAATAATAAATGCGCGCAACACGTCGCGATAAACTTTTGGCGCATTATTTATCTCCCTCCCATTAATCGACCGCTCGTGTGTTGTAAAAGAAACTAATTATTATTTCCCCAAGAAAAAGTTCCAATAATGTTGTCAAACTAATAGCGAATTCGGCTGGATTACACTAGTGCGCACGCAAATTTACATTAGTATAAGTAATTAAAAAAATAAAATATAATTAATTGTGTAAGAGTTGTCATACAGGGTGAGGAAACCCTGAAAAATTTTGAAAAATATAAGTTTTACAAAAAAAGAATCTAAGGCACGATCAATTCATTTTTTTCGTTTATTTCATATTTTATATTAAAAAGTATCATAACAAACTTTAAAATATTTCAGAAAATTTTTAATTGAAAGAAGTCTTATCATAGTGTTTTAGGAAGGCTCTCAAGGTAAGTTACAAAAATATGCATTTAAAAATAGGATATTTCATTTAAAAAATTAAAGGTGACCTTCATGTGACCTTCAAGCAACTGTCAAATGCTACATATTAAAATAAGAAATATTTTGAATAAATTATTTTTGACTACGATACGTAATTTTACAAATTTCTTGAATAATTTTAAGATTTCAACTATCAATGATACATCGCGGAAGGATTTTAAAAGGAACTTGAAAACTCTCTTTTGGTGAATTTATTACTTTTTATCCTCCCATTAATCATATTACATTACAATACAGAATACATTCTTAGTTACTCGCATCATTTGCATGGTGGAAAATTTTAAACGTTTATAAAGAAAAAAAAAAAAAAAAAGAAACATGTATACTTATATTACTCGGCGAAGATTTTTATCTCGCTGTAGAAAATCTTTCGTCGTGAGCATCGAGCACGATGATTGTACTCTTTCGATCTCCGATGGATTTAACGGGGAACCCATGTGTATTACATTCGCGCGCATGCATATACTCGTCTCTTCTACCTATTGAAAAGCACATCGCTCATTGAGGTGCGTTTCCATGCACGATTTTGCGGGCTCTGCCGCGCACATTACGCATCGAGGGAAGCCTCGATATCCTTTAAAATCTAAATCCGACCGCGAGGGGTTCGCTCGTCATCGATCCCATTGCGAAATTTACAATGTCGCGCGAGGGATCGATTTTCCCTTCTCGCGGATACCTATCTGTTGCCTTCCAAAGAAAATCGATGTCTGATTCGATAATGCTTTGTGTGTCGAACATTATTTATACAATAAGATATCTTTTTCTCAGATTAACAAAGAAATTAGGTCGTGAGATTTTAACTAAATTATCTGTCAAACTTGTATAAGATATTTAAGAGTTACTTTGCAAATGCAAAGAAACCTAGTATAATGTATAACGGTGTTGGTTAGCGGAGGCTTTGATAGTCTTATCGTATTTGTAAGATGAAGTTTCGCGCATTTCATCCTTTTATCGTTCATAGCACGGAGAGCCGCGGGGCCCTCTTCCCCGTCCCCCCCCCCCCCCGCCCTCGATTCTTGACAAATTGTGCGACGCATACACGTGAGTTTTTCAATTTCATCTGGCATTAGAGATCGGCGTGCTGAATCCAATCCCTTCGCGGTGACGTGCAAACACGTTCCGGATACGTGCATACGCACATCCACGCGCGGGGAGAAAGATTCTTCTGCCCCTCCCCCTCTTCCTCGCTTCCTATATCTGTTTTCCACTTTTTTTTCCCTCCGGCAGGGCTACCGCGAGAGCCCGAGAGCCTCATCCCCCCGCATTACTCTCTCCTTTTTAGTCTCTCCTCTCCCTCCTCTCATTCGCGTTACTCTTTCCCTGTATCTGTCTATCTTGCTCCCGTTTCATTCTTCGCGCCAGCAAACGCGCTGTCCCTCCCCCGCCTCCCCCACCCTTTCTCTCTCTCGCTCCCACTTCGTCTTTGCCTCGAAATGTGGCATTCAACAGGGCTTCCACGCTGCTTGCGGTGGTGCGGAATCCGCGCCGGTTTGCCGCTACGCGCGTGGCCGAGGGGCGGAGGGTGCATCGGGGAAATGATGCGCAGATTGGCCGGATCATCTCAAAAACCACCACCCTCCCGCCTCCTAGCCCACCTCCACCTCCTCTTTCATCCCCTCGTTCGTCCTCTGCCTCCCGCAGGCAACGCTTCCCGTTACTCTCGCACCCTCGTCGCCGACAGTCGCCAAGGGATGGAATACAACCCCCACCGCCGCTGCCACCGCCGTCGCCGCCGCCGCCACCGCCGCCGCCGCCGCCGCCGCCGCCGCCGCACCATCACCGAACAACCATCCCGACAGCCACGCAGCCGTCGACGACGAGTGACTGAGTCCTCCGATTATTATCTCATTTGCCGCCACGGCCAGCAGCACGCGCCGGACCACCACTCTGCGACAGGGATCCATAGATCATAGTGATTCCGGGTGACCGGTGGATCGTCGTCCAAAGCGGCACCAACTTCAAGGACTCCGCTGCTACTCGCGTGTGCAGGTGAGTGCAACTTCGGAAGATAAGACCTCTCTTAAAATATCCCGAATAAATTCGCAAAAATTTCACGAAATATAATTTTTGCATCCGCAATATTTTTAGATAGATTTCTGATAAATTTTTTTGAAAATTTTTTCAGTGTCTTTGGAAGCTATCTAATCAGAAGTGGTTCGTGATTTATTTCTTGTTACAGTGAAAACTGTCATGTGGATTAATTGTTTTTTTTTTTTAACGCAATTTATATTTACGCAAATCGAGATTCACTTATTAATATATAATATATTATTTCATTTGTGTGGTAATAGCATGATAATATTTTTTTGATCATTAAAGTTTGATTAAATGAGGTAAAGTATCCTTCGCTGAGATTTCAAATTCAGACTGGATTAACATTCCTTTCGCGAAGCGATGCAACTCTCTATAACTCTATAGCTCTGTAGCATTTAATGATGTTGCGGTTGTATCGCTTAACTGGCCTATTGCTTCCCGTCAGACATCTGTTGTGCATGTCGCATATACATGATAATGATGAGAACGATCGCTTCTACAAACACTGTTTTCTTTTAATGCAAGAATGCGACGCGTGTTAAATGTCACAGTAGCCACAATAATTCTCATTGCGTGACAATCGTGCGTTTGGCATTATATCCATCTTATTACAAGAGTAATATATCTCCATCTCTGTCTTATAATCTCCATAATTATTTTTCACATCTTCTCTCAGTTTACTTCATCTTCAGTCGAATCAGAAGCAATATATATTCGGATACCATTTTCGGATCTCTTGAAAAATAAAATTCCGTCAACAGACAATTTTATTTAAGATTAATATTCAACTGTGCTTATTTATTTCTTTCTATCATTTATTTGCACGTTACCGCGACTATATCTTATTATCTGTACAATTTTTCTCCACGGCTTTAAAGAGAGATTTATCAAAGGGCGTTGAATAAATAATGTTAAATGATAATAATAATAATAAGGAATCTGTCCAAAGACTGCAGGCTGTAAAGCCTTCCAAAGTGGCGGAGGATCGTACAGTGTCAGACTGTGATTATGTGTATTTCTCGGGGTCGTAAGATCCCCAGGATTCTTCCCAGAGTCGTTTGGCGGACGCATTCTCTTCGCGTGACACAGAAAGCAGGATGTTTGAATTACACAGAGAGTTCAACCGTAAAAAAAGCTCGGATTCTACTGCGACCGGCGACTTTTTCTTTCATGCAAAACGAGAAGATTTTACCATGAGAGCGTCTCGCAGTAAAAATATTTATGTGGATGGTAAAAGAATCGCGCGCGTCTCCCCTCGAAAAGAAGTTAAAGAAGTGAACTGTACTGTATAAAGATAGTCGAAACAGAGAGAAACGTTCTTCAGACTTTAAATATATATATATATATATATATATATATATATATATATAGTGTCATTAATTGTAATAAACGATTTATGCAAACCTAAATTTGGATATATTATGAGTTTTAACGAGATACTTATATATATATTACATATAAACTGTTGCGTTATATCGACATTAAAGATCTTTACACAATGGAAGCATGTAAATGTAGAAAAATATAAAAATATTTTATATGGAAAAAAAAGTGTCTAAATTTAAAATGAGTGAAATGCTGAGCATGTTTTGCAAGAGAAAGAGATTACTTATGGCGGACTCATCACATTTTGATAATTTTTTATTTCTTTATTTTTCGATACATTTTGCGCGATATACTTTTTTTTTTTTTAAATTTAGATTTCCAAAAATAAATTCTCAAACGATGGAAGATTGATATTTTCGATCTGCGTATTTATGCCGAGAAATATTTTGAAAATTGTCCCTCTCTTTCTATCTTTCTTTTCTAGAAATAATATTTAGACAAACCAAACTGTAGAAAAATATATAAAAATAGTTGGAGAGCGACTGAAAGTATCGAGAATACTGATTAGCTTGGACGCGGAAAAAACGCGCAGTCGTGACATATAACGATGCAAAATAAAACACACGGCTGTAATTGAGTGACGACAATTGTATCAAAATATTTCTTTTACGACAATTTTTATAGGAAATACCGGTGGAACGAAAAATACAAGTGCCATTGGCGATCTTTGAAATGAAGATAACATGCAAGACTTTAACACAATGGAAGCATGTAAATGTAGAAAAATATTATAAAAATATTTTATATGGAAAAAAAAGGTGTCTAATTAAATTTAAATTGAGCGAAATGCTGAGCATGTTTTGCAAGAGAAAGAGAGAATCTTATATATATATATATAAAATAGATATTAATAGCAAGAAGAGAGAAACATATATTGTTCAGTTGAACCAAGAGGAGGAATTCAAATAGCAGAGGGACGCTTCATTATTTGATATGCTCTGCAACTCGCGATGGAGATAGCGACGATAAAGAGTGAACGTCAAAAGGAGGTTACAGAGATGGAAAGAAAAGAAGAGAAAGGAGAAAGACGTAGGATCAAAAGAGAGAGAGAGAGAGAGAGAGAGAGCGTAGGGTAGAATCGTAGAGCGACGGGGTGGCAGTAGAGAGTCCTCGTGGCTCCCCGAGCGAGGGAACGCAGGAAAGGGGCAAAGGGGGGAGGGAGACGGAGAGGGGGAGGGATGGCAGGCCGATGGAGGTAGAGCAGCGCGAATGCAAATATTCGCAGCGACAGAGATTGAAACAATCCGCCAATTAGAATCGTCGACGCGAACGGGATTATGCAGATTCGCGCCGCCCGTCCGCTGCCGGTGGCAGCTGCTGGTAGCGCGAGCGAGCGAGCGAGCTTAATTCAATCCGCCGAGTTGTCTTATGAATCGTAAACCGGCCTTCCCTCGCGCGTCGCGTGAAACCGAGATTGTCTCTCCACGGGGACGAGGATGGCAACGACGAGGACGACGAGGACGAGGACGACGACGACGACGACGACGATGACGATGACGCGCCGTCGGCGACAGTGGAGTGATCTGCGCGCTCCATTCGCGTCGCCCACTTGATACGGAATAATAATGTAACGCCGGCCCCGTAAAGTCGCTTTACGGTCTTTAGAATAGCCGGTATCATTGTCTAAACGAATTTTCCGCGCGGAAAAAAAATCGCCCACATTCCCAGGGAAGATTCCCAAGTAGCACATATTCGTTTCAAAAACGTTTCACAAATGTTTCTGCGAAACGTTTTAGAACCGGCTTTTGAAATAGATCTTTTTTGTCTTGTCGAAAAGATGATGAAAAAGACATCTTTTCGTCGACTAAAATTAATTATGACTTTTAGAAGACATCTCTTAAAAAATGACTTTTTTTGTAGGTAGAAAGATATTCTTTTAGACATCTTTTAGTTATCTTTCTTGTCAGAAAGATAACTTAAAAAAGACATCTTTTCGTCATCTTTTAATTTTCTGTGCTATCTGGGCATCGTCTTAATAATGTGTATATATATAATTTTGAATTAAAAAATTAATTTTTGTTCTATTTATAGAAACGTAAAAAATACGTTTCTTAAACCATGATTTTAAAAATGTTTCTTCTTTGAAACGTTTCTTATTGGTGCTTGACGGTTAAAAAATATTGGATACGTTTATAAAACAAACATGTGCTACCTGGGATAAAATTAAATAAATGAGCTAGGTATAACTAATTGAAGAATTGTAATTTTTTAAAGCACCGTTGAAGTAGCGAAGAGGAGAAATTTTGCGAGAAGAAATCGTGGTCTTGTCATTGCAATCGCAACTTTGACATGCACCGCGCGATACGGATGGACGGAATTATGGCCGCGACGTTGTTGGAACGGCGGGCGCCGGCGACGGGCGCGTATTTATCACGAAGAGTAAAACTGACAGCAGTCCATTTCCCGTTCGTCCTGCCTGTCTGGCTGAACATAATATCTCCTGACGAAACAACGTGGACGCCGTTTGTTTGGGAAACAATGGACCGAAACAATGCCCCGATCCCTCTCTCTCTCTTTCTCTCTCTCTCTCTCTCTCTCTCTTTCTCTCTCTCTGGACGCGCGAATGCACGAACGACTCCACTCTCTGCTTTCCACGCCCCGTTGCTCTTTGGTCTTTCTGCTGCATCGAGAGCCTTTCCAGGGACCTCTGTTTTCTGTCACCAAGAAAAATTTCTTCGACAGTTGCGATCGACAAATTTATTCATCGCGATCAGAATCATCGTCAATTATATATGATTGTAAAATTCAGAAGTTAAAGTTTGTTGCAATGATTACTGAGAAAACAACATACTACCATGTTGTACAAAAGAATATAACTGCAAAATAATTTTTTAATTATTTTTTTAAGTAGATATTTATAGGTTGTCCCAGGTCCCAGATCTGCTTGTCCAAAGTGAACAAGTGTGAATTCAACCAAAACAAGGAACTTGTCTATCTGATATTTTGATCAAATTTTAAAAATAATACTTCCCTAAATCAAAATTTAATAAAAATGGGTATTGCTACTTGTGTTAAATTCAGGTATAAAATTAAAGGTATAAAAATCATTACTTAAATGATAAGAAATGCTTTGGAATATTTATTTCAACGTGCCTTTCATATTGTGTCTTTAATATTTGAATTTGATAAAAAATAGCAATACTCTATTTTCCTTAACCCTTTGAGTCACAGCAAGTCACCCAGAGACGCACCTTTTTTTCGTAGTTTTTTATTGTTTTAACTACTTTTTTATCAACAAATACTGAATTTTTTGTTTCTACAGAATCTCTAGAACATCAATAGGTGTAAAAAAATATGAACAGTCATTAATTGTTAATTGCAAAAATACCATATATAAACAAACAGTCAAAATTAGTATTTTTTTTACGAAAAAATGCATTTTCTACTAATCTATTATGACAATAAATACGGCAATTTTTTTATAATTTTAGTACACTGTAAAGTATTTTTCAGAATTTTTTTAGAATTTTCCACCGCGTTGTTTTTGTTAAATCTTCCTTTTTTGATAAAAAATATATAAAAAACAATATTTTCTGTTCTAAATTGAAACAGTTGTATCCTTTTTTGAATTTTTTTCTCTGAAGGTTTTTTTAGATCGCAGAATCTGAATCTAAAGGAAAAAAAATTTAATTTCCAAAATTTAATATAGGGATTCAATATGGCAGAAGTAAAATTTTGAAAATCTCGTCTGCCATATTGTATCTACCACCTTGAATTTTGAAAATCTGACAACGGATTCGTAATCAGCGACCTCAACCTTTACATACCAAATTTTATAAAATACTGACAATTAAAAAAATTCGTGACTCAAAGGGTTAAATTTTGATTTGGGAAAGCGCTTGTTTTGAGATTTGAGCAAAGTGCTAAATAGAAAAGTTTCTTGTTTTGGTTTACTGAATTCACCCCTTCAGTTTAAACATCCAGACGCAAATCTGAAATCCTGTATTTGCAGCGCAAATATTCGAATCTTGTGAAATGATTCTTCGGATATGCTGATATCAACTGGGATATCTGCGTTGACGAATCCTTTGTCGCGAGAATTCTCACTCGGCAACGAGAATAAAATTCTTCGCGAGAATTCTCTCACTTGGGCGAGACCGAACGTGTACTTGACAGAAATTAGTATTCCTTAATGGATGACGCGATACCCCAAGCCCAAGTTCTCATCCCATCACATCCTATCCGTAGACACCCCTCTTCCTTGGTCTTAGACTTAAGGCCGGGAGCCATTCAATTAATTTCAGAAGACAATAGTAGCTCACTTCCACATCGGCGAGTCGTCCTTGTACGTTCTTCGTACACAGTCATTACATCATCAAGAACGCGCTATTCCATTGTTCACAGAATATTCTCGATTACTTATGTATTGTAAGAAGAGCTAAAAATACGGGTCCATATTCGCATGTTTTAATCCCTCTTTTAAAACTCATGAAAAATCTTCCATTTAATCTTCACAAGAGATGTGAGAAAAATATCATTTCAAAGTAGAAAAATATCTTATAACGAAATTGCTGAAGGCACTAAATGATATAATATACTAATAAAAATTATATAAAATTATTAGGTAAAAAATTAATAACAAAAATATAGTCACAAAATTTGCTACCAGGTTTCAATTAATCTTACGTAAATCTTTAAAGTCCATGAATATCCAGTACGTATCGTATACCATACCTAACATGATATCATACATAAATGAACGATGTACGATTAGAAACAAATTAATAGACAAAAAGAAAGAGATGCCGAATGAGTTAGACAATTTGGCTATCATGTAAAATATTGCTTAAGGGGTCATGCTCAGTCAGGAAGCTAAAAAATGTGATTTGAGAATTTTTTTCTCAAAAACTGTAGGATTTTAGTAAAAAAGTTTTTATATTTGAGAAGAGAGTATGTTTTTACAAATTTCATATATAATTTTTTTATTAAAAAATATTAATAAATAAAAAAGATATAACAATTCTTTCGAAGGTCCCTTTGAAAAACTGTTTTACGGTGATTACTACAGCTCATATCTGGATCATCCGAAATAAAAAATTCGCAAAGATTTATTTAATATATTAAATTATCTAGTTCTTGAACAAACAATTTTTCGAAATATTGATATGGGACAAAATGGCAGACGTCTAAATTTGAATTTCTGATTTTGGATGAAAAAATCGCTCGTTTTTTGTCAATTAAAAAAAAAAACTATATCTACATCGAAAAAAATCCTTCGTTCAAGAAGTAGTTTTTTGTATCTAAAATAAACCTGTAAAATTTGAAACAGTATAAATAATAAGAATAAACAGAATAATTTGATACAGTAGTTTTTCGAGTTATCTTGGTCATCGATTTTAAAAATGCGGTTTTGAGGAAAACACGTTTAAAAACAGGTTTCAAAACAGGTTTATACTTAAATAAAATATTTACTTTTTAACTTACATAGAATCATTTCAGGCCCGCGTAATAAATTTTCGAAATAAGTTGTAGCCTCTAAAACATCAAATTGATACTTTGAATGCTTGTAACTCCGTCAATTTTATTCTGATTAATTTGAAGCTTACAGGGAATATTCTAAGATGTTATACTTACAGAAAATGTCAAAACCCAAAAGTCGATTTTTTTCAAAATTCTTGATCGAGCATGACCCCTTAAATAAATTTAAAGACTCGATGAAATAATTTGACATGATATAAATCTTGCGAGGATTTTATTCTTCAGCCGCCAAAATGACGACGACCACAGGCGACCCGTCGACTTTGAAGACCCCGGCCTCCCTGTCGGGCGGAGATCTCGTTTCTCGCCTGCTGGCGGCCACTCCTCCGTATCTGTACAACGTTCCGTTGACGCCTCACAGCTTCTTCTTCAGCGAGATGCTACGGTCCTTCGTGCAGGCCAAGACGGAAACAACGTCGGCCAATGGCAATGGCGGCGGTGGATTGTCCAACGCGTCTCGACGTCGCAAGCGATCCTGGAGAGACACCCGCGATCGACCGTTGGAGCTAACGACGAAGGAACGGTCCCATCATCATCATCACCATCATCACTATCATCCGCACTCGGACACCAATAAATACTACCATTCCACGGCGCAGCAGCAGTCCGTTCAGGTGCCGTCGGAGACGACTCGTTTGGAGAACGAGACCGGCAAGCGAGCGGACACCTATCCTGACGCGACGTCGGAAAATAAGGCTGGTGCGTTCGATCAGAAGCCCAACTTTGGCGGGGACATTCTTAAGCCCATCGATGAGAATAAGACGGACTTTTTGCCACGGCAGCACGGCAAGAACTTCTTCGATCATGAGCGACCGCGGCAGCACTTTGACGCCCAACTGCCGGAGAACGTCTTCTCGAGTGGCGGAGAGTCGCGGAAGGTTGTCAAACCGGAGGACTCGCAGCAGCTGGAACGCAGTAGCAGGAACTGTAATTTTGACAGCGGTAGGGGTTACGCGGAGGATCGCGCGAAGAACATCGTGTCCAATCAGGAGATCCAGGTGCCAGCAGGTCTGCAGCTACCTGATCAGAAGAAGCTCGACTTCCCGCGCGGTCCGTTTCTTCCCGGTTTACCCGGCAGAGGATGCGAGGGGGTTCTCCAGGGCGTCAAGAGCTTCGCCGCTCTACCTGGAGGCATATCTGGCAGCCCGGCTGAGTTTTTACCTGGACCACTATGGTACCCGCCGTATCCGATGCCGCAGTCTTATCCTGGCATCGATCCCCTGCACTTTTTCATAGACTTACGCGTCTCCGGTCACATCTGGGATCGCAAGCACGCCAATGAGCGGCAATTACCCTTCAAGACCAAGCATTGCTCGGCCTTTAGCGTGCCACAGTCCAAGGAATACAGCAATCGGCCGTTGAATCTCACCCGCGACGAGGCCACGACGTCCAAGAGCCTGGACGAGGAGAACACACGAGGTACCAATTATATCTTGAAGCATCTCACGAAAACATACCAAGAGATACAGCAGACAAGGATCTCCAGAACAGACACGTCGATGGAGAACGACGAGGACTCGAAGGAAATACACCAAGGTAGGAAACACTGTGCCATTCTTTTCGTTTCGAACTTTTATACCGGGTGTTTCGGTAAAGTTAATAAAAGTGAATAAAAATAAGATCTGAATAAAAGTTTACCTTTTATCGATCAAAGGTGTTTTTCTCCAATATAATTTTAACGAAATGAAGCAAGAGTATCTTTTTTTAAAGATTTTTAAGATTATTTTTTTCAGATTTTTAAAGAGTCTAAAAACAAAGTCTAAAAATAAAAGAAACTTACTGTTTCAACATTTTGTAAATTTGAAGACTTTATAGATGGTCCACTTCTGGCTTTCCGACATAAATCAAAAAATCTATCACACTATATTAAAGATCTTTGCTTAACGTAGAAATAATTATTATAAATTATTAAAATCTTCTGTAAAAGTTACTTAAGAAAAATGCTAGGAAACACTGTGTCATTCTTTTCATTTCGAACTGTTATACCGGGTGTTTCGGTAAAGTTAATAAAAGTAAATAAGATTTGAATAAAAGTTTACCTTTTATTGATCAAAGGTGTTTTTCTCGAATATAATTTTAACGAAATGGAGCAAGAGTATCTTTTTTTAAAGAAGATATTTTTTAAAGATTTTTAAGATTATTTTTTTTAAGATTTTTAAAGAGTCTAAAAACAGAGTCTAAAAATAAAAGAAACCGTTCCAAAATTTTGTAAGTTAGAAAACTTATAGGTGGTCCATTTTTGCTTTTCCGACAAGAAATCTATCACATTATATTAAAAATTTTAACATAACAATAATTATTATAAATTATTAAAATCTTTCGTGCGTTGTAGAAAAAAATTTTATAAGAATTATGGGGTTATTTTTATCTGCGCCCACGAAAGATCGCTTTACTGAAATAATTTGTATAATTTGTATATTTGTTATTGATTTTTTATTTTTTAATCTTTTTATCTGGTTTAAAAGTAGGCATCTAATTCCGAATTCACTATTAGTTTCGCTTATCCAACATGTTGAAAGAATTGTCAGACGTCATCTCCATTATTTTAACGAAAGAAGGAGGTTTATGATAAAACATTCGTGTTGCTTTTCAAGCCGGCGAGGATATCGCGAAGGTAGAAGACGCCGGTAGTACCCCAACGAGTCCCGAAGAGGAGAGGAAGGACCTACGGGCTCTGATCGGTCTTGAATTAGTAGTGGATTACGTGAAAGAGCCGAAGAGCGACCCGTCAGCTGAGCAAACGTCACAAGTAACGGAATAACTTGACTTATGTAACTGATGACAGACGCGCGCGCCGGACGGTCTTACCATTTTAATCGCTAACAATAAGATAGAGAGCCGTAGCATCGTTTTTTCCATTTTTCCTCTCGTTACACATTTTCAAAGCTGCACTCGCGATCGTAACCTTCGTCTAATCTAGCATCTCTGCCAAGGCAAGAGTCCGAACTAGACCGGATTGCTCCTTTTACAACTGTCATATATTTCCATGCGATGATTGTGAGGGAAAAAGAGAGAGGAGATATTCGCTAATTTATATAATAGTTATGATTTTTGCAAAAAATTTATTTTCCGAAGAATTTCTCTCGCGTGTGTACTTCCAGAAATTTATTTAACTTTTAATGCTTCAAGCGTCATATCGATTGCACTTTTGACAAGAGAATACTAGAGTTGTCCGACTTGATTCTGTGCGTGCTGAGAGACCAAAGAAGAAGTTACTGATCATTTCTCAGCGAAATTGAAGGGTAAAGACTATCGGAGTGGACAGCTCCGATCTGAATTCGACAATGTGATATGTAATGTAAATATTATAATAGTATATCCCAGTGTATCTATATGTTATATTGATAGAAGGTACTCGTTGTTGTAAATTGAACGTAATAAAAAGCAATGCGAGATTCAACTGTATAACTGTCTCGTTCGATCCTTTATATCGGTTTGCCTCCTGGTGATACGGCGACAGTTTAGATTTTAACGCGCGCGAGTCATGTGCTATCGTGATTAGCAATAACGCGAAGCTCCAAGATTACTTCACCTTTATTGTTGTCGTTTAATTTCATCAATTTCCGACCTCCTTGAGAAGGAACGAGAATGACATCGTCGAAGTTGCCTCGTCTGGTCGCAGCGGGCTCGATTAATTTATACGCGATCGGTCGATCTGCGTCTCTCCCTAATTCGACGTATGGTTTTTCCGGTGTGACAAGAGTGTACACCTAACGAAATAGATATGACACACAATCTGTCAAACTCAAATTCACATGGAAAATTGAGTGTAATAATACACTAAATAAATACAAGGATATTTTATTAATTTAAATAGAAAAAAAATTTAAATTTTGAATTTTAAATAAATAGAATTTTTCCAGCTTATTATTCACTGACCTTTCTGGTTGGAGATACAACGTTCTCGGTCTCGACTGGATCTCCGGCGGAAAACGCCAGGTCCAGATCGCGGGAGGCTTGCTCGCCTGGATAGATCGCATTATTTCGCACATTCTCCAAATTCTCCAGATAATAAACTCTGCCATCGGCATAGCTTGCGATAAAGACGGCGACCGCAAAGAGAATAATAGCGGTCTTCATATCCGGCAGCAGTTTGCTCTTGAAGATGCGACAGTTCGTGATGATAATGGAACGAGAGTTTCAGTTTGCCACGACGAATGTCGGACTTGTTAATCCGCGATAAGACGATTATCGCGCCGTCGAAGCAATTAATTAAACACGTGTGACAAAAAAAAGAAAGGGAATGACGTTCTCGCGTGGACGGGATTAAAATGTTCGCATTCGCAAGTGGATCTTTCCTGCGGATAATATTCCAAACCAGGGATGTCATCTCTCCACCAAACACTAACAATAAGCATCCCGCTTTTGTTGCAGGGTGTAATAAAAAGAGATAGGGTATATCTCAACAAGTGAGATGGTGCTCGATGGTTGTGAGTAAGCCTTCAATATGCATTGATATGTGATTAGGATTTTAAGACTTGTTGTAAAATGTTCTTCCTGAAACACTTCATATATTGTCATCGGGGATAATCCTCCACCCTCCGTTTCTTAAAGGGTCGAGGGGTATGCACAGGGGTATGACACGCGTTATTGAGGCGCGACGAGAAATTAAAAAGGACTTTTTCCAAAAGGATCGTTTCCATTCCGAGCGGGGTAGTTGCATCGCCGGTCCCGGCCATCCTGAATAATGCATGAAATTTGTTCCCCGGAATCGAATCGCGCCTCGTCAACGGCACGACGACAAGAGAGCGGGCATAAATCTAAATAATTTCAACCCTCGAATTTTTATTATTCCTATGACTACGATGGCGCGCGCACACACACGCACCACGTATACACATACACGTACACCTTCTCTTACCCCTCTTCTGCGATCCTTGAATATGCATGCGTCGCGCTTTCCACACTTCACCAGGAGTGTCGAGCCTTTGTGCAACTACCTGGCCTATGCACATCGCGCTTCTTGCATTGACCTCATACATGCTCGTTAGCATCACCGTTACATTGTACAGACGTTTTACAAGAGCGTAATTCGACGGGGGTTTATCAATTTTGCTACTGGTTCCCTCCTCTGACAGTTTAAAATAATATGACGTTTATATTCCAGAGCACATAATATTTATGATAAATATTTATAAATATTTATATATATTTTTTTTAAATATACAGTCGGACCTCTTATCTTACGACCCTCTATTGCTACGAAACCTCTTATCCTACGACAAAAAATCCTCTCATGCTACGACCGCGAAAGGGGAATTATACCCCCACTCTCAAATTTTTGTCGCAGGTTTAAGAGGAAGATTCCAGGCCGAAAATGTCGTAGGATAAGAGGTCCGACTGTATATTATATATATACTTTTTATATATATTTTATAAAAATATTTCGACATAGTTTTAAAATATAGATGAAATATTTTATATAATATTTATAGTAAGTAAAAAATAAATATTTATTGTAATTATTTTTTGTAAATATATTTTCCAAATATTTGCTAGGATATTTATGATCTATTCAATCTAAAATCTTCAAAATATTTATAAAATATTTAAATAATTATTATAAATATTTTGTGCTATCTGGGATAAAATATGAGAAACGCACGTCATCAGAGTATAAAAAACACGCCAAATATCTCTTGTCGAACATTTATACGCACTGATAAAATGTGTCTCATGTAATATTTTACTCAAGAGAATTCGTTATGATCCAGATATAAAATATTTTAAGGAGGATACAAGTCCTAATATTTTCTTACGATCTGTCAACGCGCGTGCGATTATCATGACAATTTATTTTCAATCTAATACGAGTATGATCGCGAAAAAAATTGTCGTCGTTCGTCTTAAAAAAAATCTAATATCGAAATTTCTCGAGAAGTTTGTCATTACTCACCCGGCGGATCGCGATAAATCACAGAAGGAATTAACGAGCGGCGAAGATGACACTTGGTCCCCTTCCTCGGCTCATCCTTTTCCTTCGCCGTTTCCAGCCCCGCTGTGAAATATAGCCGGTAACTTTTCTCATACTTGAGAGTTTTCCTCCGCATAGTGTGTACCATACCGGAGAACGACGTAAGAGAGTGGGGAAAGGGGAAGTTATGAAGTAGTCGCGGGATGAGTGCTATAACGTAACACCATGAGGAAGAGAAGGGAGAGACGATACATTTGTCCATGATGTTGATATTAAGAGCGATCAAGAGGACTTTTCTCAGACATTATCACTTTTCTTCTTTCCTTCGAAAAATCTATGGTGTTTTATTAAATTATGATAATAAGATAAATCGAAGATATACTTTTTTTCAAACAAATAAAATATACTTTTTTATAATCAGAAAATGTTTAAATACAATTTATGAATTCTTAAAATTGTTTAACGGGACAGAAAGAAAGAGAAAGCGCGATATAAATAGTTAATTAGCTAAAAGTAAGGAACTAGATGATTTGCCATGCAAAATAAGTTTTATAGATTTTTATTAGTTTGTAATACTGCGCAATTTTTGATATTTTAAACTATTTTTTCTATGAGACACACATATGTCTCGTGTAACAATTTTATTATTTTAAAATTACGATACAGCATTTCTACTATTTAATTTACATGGCTAACCTTTACAATTTTCTACTAAGATCCTTTCTCAAGGACTGAGATTAAATAATACATAATGATAAACATATACAAGAAACATGTTCAGTCGATGCAATCAACGATAGTGTATGCGCACTCTTACGAATAGAACGAATTTAAATGCCGTTCCATATTTGGCAGATCGTCGAAAATATAGACGTATCATGTCTGTAATGAACTAAGGGAGAATATATTCAAGAAGAGAAATTTCTATATCTGCGTGCATACGTGGACGCAAAAGAATACTCAACAATATCCAATCTACATCCGAGCCCAATCGTAGATTTACACTGACGCACATACAAGATTGTACGTACACAATATTAACAGATGGTAGAAAATAGCAGCCCTTTCGTCGTGAGCGCATGAATTCTACGAGTATTTGGCAGTTTGGATTTCGATTTACGAAATAATCTGCCTTTTATTTGGTTTGCGCGACAACCTTCTTACAAATCTCATTGGTATATTCGCTGCATTTTGCGGTACCGCCCAAATCACCGGTCAGATATTTCGCTTCTTTGATGGTATCATAAGCGGCATGCTCAATGATTTTTGCGTGGTTGTTAAGACCCATATGCTTCAGCATCATCACTGCAGAGAGTATTAACGCTGTGGGATTTGCTTTATCTTGGCCAGCAATATCAGGCGCTGTTCCATGCACCTAGAATACAATTGAGAATATTATTTCATAAAATAAGATTGATAAAAAGTTAAAAAAAAAAGAAAAAAACGCGTTTTGATAATAGTGGCCATACCGATTCAAACAGAGCTCCATTCAAACCAATATTTCCGCTTGGTGTGAGACCGAGACCTCCGACGAGTCCAGCACACATATCGGACAAGATATCTCCGTACAAGTTTGGCATAACTAGCACGTCGTATTGACTTGGATCTTGCACCATATTTAGGCAAACTGTGTCCAAGTACTTCTCTTCAAACTTGATAGACGGAAACTTCTGCGCGGCTTCTCGACAACATCTCAAGAACAAGCCGTCCGACATCCTCATGATATTTGCTTTATGTACAGCAGTGACCTATAAAGAGATTTTTAGTCAATATAATTCAATTAGTCCAACTTTAGCATTTTTATACATACCTTTTTCCTATTATTGTCTGTGGCATATTGGAAAGCAAATTCTGCTACCCTGAGAGAAGCCTCTTCTGTGATTAACTTAATAGACTGTACAACGCCTTCTACAATTTCGTGCTCTATACCTGAATATTCTCCTTCTGTATTCTCTCTAATAGTGACGACATCGACATTATCGTATAATGTCTTGTACCCCTCTAATGATCGACATGGTCGCACATTAGCATATAAATTAAATTCCCTGCAAATATAAACAGATAAGTAGACAGATATGTAAGACATGTGTATTTAATCTCAGAATATAAGATATGTAAGTAGATAAAGTGTAAAATATTTCAAATAGATACGGTGTGAAATATTTATAGATATCGCGTATTATCAAAGTATAATTATGTAATCATATATCACTGCAAGATACAGCTGTGCTAAGATTCAGAAAATATTTTCAGAGTTAATTTTAACTACGTTTGATTGCACAAGAATCGTGATGAAAGTGACTTACTTTCTGAGTGCAAGGTTGAGAGACCTATGACCTTTCCCTATCGGAGTCATCAAAGGTCCCTTTAGACCAATTTTATTCCTATTGACAGAGTCAATGGCTGCTTGTGGTATACCAAACTTGCCATCGGGACCCTTTACTGGTGTCACGTCAACTGATTCCCATTCTATTGGTACCTATTATTTTAGATACAAATTTTTATCAAAAATAAAGGAACTTGCTTGTTGAGCTTAAATATTAATATTTAGTTTACATCAGGTCTGGATAGAAGATGTAAAAATATATTGAGAAATATTATAAATAGAGTAATCATGTTATGCAATTCAAGCTACCTGAATGATTGTTGTAAGTTGAGTAAAGTATTGCAAAGATGCTTTCATTTGTTATAAAAGATAATTTTTCTCACTTTTGTAAATTTTTAAAGAATATAAATATACAAAAATCGCAAAAAATTCTTCTCTTTTGTCTTATTGTTAATTTTTCAGTCTCCTATATGCTTTCAAAGTTTTGCCATTTAAATTTGGAACAGCCTGTATATAAAATTATTATGATTTTAAATATTTTGATTACAATGACAAAAATTGATTCTTCGAACTCTACAAATTATACAAAGCAAAAAATTCATTGTTCACTTAAGATTACTGATAAGTATATTTAAATCACATTTTACAATTGAATCATTTAAAAAATTTAAATAAATGCCTTGATGAAGTAAGTTGTATCACTATATAGTGCAAATTGCAATTATTCAATAAAATAGCGACACAAAATGCGAATATACTTCACCTTGCCAGCATCGAAGATCTTTTGCACCGCGGCAGAAATTTCAGGTCCAATGCCGTCCCCAGGGATGAGAGTGCATTTGTGTACCTGGCTGCTGTAGAGCCGCGCACCGGTGAGCTTCAAAGAGATCTGTTAGCATTGACATTTGATCGTTAAAAACGATGCTCGAAATATATACATATATATATATATACAAAATTTCGATCTGTGTAACTTTGCGTGACAAAGAAAAATAGATCTGAATAATCACGTGAAGATCATTAAATTTTTTATTTAAATGAATAAATTCGCCGAAATTATACCGATTAGAATCTTCGGAGGATTACATCGCGACGGAGAGGAAAAGACGAGAAACGGGAAGGTCGTTACGGAATTAGAACATTGAGCTATATCGTTATAAGAGAACGCTATAGAGACGAAGATAGACGTGTAAGAGAAGAGAAAAAGAGAGAGAAAGAAAATGGAGTAAAAGCGAGACGGAAGAGCTAAGATACGACCCGCGAGGAGTTCTAACCTTGCTTGGAGCTGAAAGGACGCGTAGAAACGGACGGGATGACAAATCCTTGAATAATTTCGCGGATAACGTGACTCGTGATTCGCCTACTTACTGCTGTGCGAATCCACTGGGCTGCCATCGCCGGCGAGGTAATAGATTGGGAAAAAATATTATACACGACTCCTCTTGCTCAAAACTTGGCTCTGTGATCCGTGATCCGTACGGTTATGAAGAAGGGACGTTTTCGTGCGCATGCGTGACTTACGTCATTGAGCATGTAGTCGATTTCAGCAGACTCGTAACTCCAACAAAATAAGGCCCAAAGCAGAGCAGAAAATATATTAGGAAAATATTAATTGTTACTAATAATTATATCTAGTATATTTTTATTATGCTTAGTGCTTTTTTCTAATATTTAATTAATTATAATATTTAATATTAATTTTTTCTAATATTTATTTGATATTTAATAGGAATAGGAATAAATATTGAATATTAAAAAAAAAGGAAAGAGAGAAGATATCTCTTTCTCTCTTTCTTTTAATATTTAATAATTATTCTTATTATTTAATATTATTCTAATATTTATTAATATATTAATAATTGTATAATATTTAATAATTAATATTAAATACTTTTTTCTATTCTTCTCTCGCATCCACTTAAGCCCGTATCAGACTACGCATTAAAAATTGAGATTAAAGATTGAAGATTGAAATTTGACCAATCAAGACAAAGCAATTTTAGTTCCTTTTATTCTGATTAGTCGAATTCTAATCTTTAATCTTCAATCTTCAATTTTCAATTCGTAGTGTGATACGGGCTTTAGGAAGAACGAGGAACGTTTTGCGACTGTTCGTGAACGCGAATTTGACATCCGGTACGCGACTAGCGATTTCCTGTGACGGCCATTTTATACGACGCTCGATGTACACTCGATGTACTTTTGACAACTAGTTTGTAAGCTTGTGTTTAGAATATTCACGAGAACCGGCTTTCGACAATGATAAAGACGGAAGAGTAAGTACGAAATTGATCCGGATTAATCGCGCGATAAAACTCGTTAATTTGTCTGCGAAATCGTGCATGTGTGTGCGTGTATTGCAAGATGCAATGTATTCGCGATGCAAATGCCATTACGATAAAAATATTATGTTTCGATATACCTGATTTGTAATAATTTTCAGCACTGTAATTGTACTTCTATTAGGCGTAAATAAATTGCGAAATTCTATCTTAGCTAAGGCCATCTTATTCAGCTACTTATTTTTTCTTATATCTCTTTTATATGTGGTTTTTTTCTTATATTTGTTTAATCTCGTTTATATTTATGTATGTGTCTGTATATATGATGTAAGAAAGATTTGATGTATCATGATAAATTAATTTACTATATTCATGTATATACATATATATATATATATATATATATATATATATATGTATATACATATATATATATATATGTATATATGCAATTACTTTGCCATATGTGATTGTAGCGGTCAACCACAGAATAATGATGACAGAGACAGAAGTAGAGAGCGTGACCGTAATCGAAGGTCAGATAGACCAAATCGTATAAATTCAGCTAGCCGTGACCGCAGCAGAGAGAGAAACGATCGCAGTGGCAGGAAAGCTTCCGACAGGCGGATTTATGTGTCAAACATTCCTTATGATTTTCGCTGGCAGGATTTGAAAGATTTGTTTAGAAATGAAGTTGGCAAGGTAGCACATGTAGAGCTTTTTACGGATGAAAATGATAAACCCAGAGGATGCGGGATAGTAGAATTTGAAGATTCAGACTCAGTGAAAATAGCAGTAGATAAAATGCATCGATATGACATCAAAGGGAGAAAGCTTGTTGTCAAAGAAGTAAGTGAAAATATTTTCTAATCATTTAAATAATGTTTTAATAATTTAGCATTTTCACATTAATTTAATTGATTTAATATTTACTTTAATTGTAATTATTATATATTGAGTATATTTTTTTATATTTTTCAGGATTTTGACGTAGAACGCGATAAGTATGGTCGTTTAGCCACTGGTCGTAACAATGACAGAAATCGAGATGATAGATTCCGAGATCCTCCTAGGCCACAAGGGGGTGGAAGGCAAAATATGTCTGCACCCAGTGGAGGTGGTGGTGGTGGTAGTAGCGGTGGAGGCGGTGGTGGCGGCGGTGGTGGAGGCGGTGGGGGTGACAATAAATTCGGAAACACCTACGGTCTTAGTACACAATTCTTAGAGTCCCTAGGCATCAATGGTCCTTTGGTTACAAGGGTTTTTGTCGCTAATGTTAGTATAACACGAGTATATATTATACGAAGGATAATATTATTCCTTTAAAGCTGGCAGAATCATCTGTAGATTCAAATCGAACGAATATTGGAATATCTAATACTTATCTTGTACTAATTTGTACCAGCTAAGATAATTTTGTAACTCTGATAATTCTGTGCAGCTTTGAAAAAAACTGTAGCACTGCTAGCTTCCTGTTAAACTGGCAGGACTAAACCAAAACAAAAAAAGAAAAATATAAGACCAGAGATCCGATCCAGAGTACAAAATTATCTTCACTGATATAAATTAGTATAAAATTTGTATAAAATTAATATTTATGCAGTGAAGAAATACATGTTCTATTTATTTATTTAGTTGGATTATAAAGTCGATGAGAAGAAGCTGCTTGAAGTTTTTAAATTGGCGGGAAAAGTATTGCACGTTGAATTGGGGAAAGACAAGGATGGTAAATCTAGAGGTTTTGGAGTTGTTGAATATGATCACCCAGTGGAATCAGTTCAAGCCATCTCGATGCTTCACAATCAACAACTGTATGACAGACGTATGACCGTTAGACTCGATAGAGCTAATGAACCTGACATGCCACCCAAATTGCCAGAAGGTACTTGCGTATTCTTGGTTTTTTTTTTTTTTTTTTTTTTTTTTTTTTTAATTAAAGTAATATATGTTTGGTGTTTTTATATATAATTAATTTATTTTGTAATTCAGGTTTGAAGGGAATTGGCATGGGACTCGGAGCTGGTGGTAATAGATTGTTGGACGTAGCTAGAAACATTCCCAATGTTCAAGCAAACAGTCCACCAGTGGTAAATCCTATTTCAGCGCCTGTTTTAGCGGCAGGCGCTTTTGGCGCCGGTTTAAACAATGTCGTACCTGCACAATTAGGTGAGTTCTACATCTATTTTCATAGATAGGTTAAAATCTCGATATTGAGTGCGAACAGAAGATCGTGTCTTTGTTCACAGCATCAGCATTGTCAAATACGAATGCCGCGGCTCTTCAGGCTAGTCTTGCCGGCGCCGGTTTGGGTGCCAATCTCACTACTAGTTCGTTGTTGAATTCATCATTGACGAATGAATTGGCTTCGAATCTAAACAATTTCGGCGGTGGTGTAGGTAGTTTGAGCGGTCTGCAGGCATCTTTGGCCGGTGGACAAGGAAACAATTCATTTACCCCACGTGGACTATCAAAGTTGGACAATGATATAGGATTCGGCGGTAACAATGCATTTGGCGGTTCCAATTTCGGTGGCAGTGGCAGAGATTTCGACGGTGGCTTTAGTAGAGGAGATGGCGATCGCGTTTCCGGCGGTGGTGGCGGTGGTTTTTCCGGGAATCAAGGTCAAAGTGGTGGCGGCAACCGACAGAACTCCAACGGTTCACGACCGATGTCAGATACTATCCTCATAGGAAACGTATGTGCTTTGCTTTAGCGTCATATACTTTCTTTCAATGTTCTTCACGATTCACTATAATCATTTTTCTTGTTACACAGTTACCTCCAAACACAACATGGCAAATGTTACGTGATAAATTTCAAGATGCTGGAGAGGTAAAATTTGCAGAAATGAGAGGTGCTGACATGGGCATGGTACGATTCGCATCTGAATGGGATGCTGAGCGTGCTGTGAGTATCCTTTTACAAAACAATATGAATATGTAGAGAATATTTTTCTTAACGAAAAATACTTGGATTGAACATTAGTCATTTCTCTTTTTAATTTTATATTTTAAATGAAGTATGAGATCTCCAAAGTAGAAAACAAGGGGAGACGGTCAACTAATGATTGTCTACTAATCATTCATTATTACTTGGAAAAAGAAAATATTTGTGTTATATGAATTATTTTCCTTAATAATGGTATTTAGCTATGATGAATCGATCACGCATCGATGGCAGAACGATTGATGTGCGCCTATACTAAAAAGCCAAAAGGTAGTCTCGACGGATTCAAGGTAATGTTGACAGAAAAGATCGTATCGCCGAACTTTCGATGCTTAACCATAACTTATTGACGCAGCGTAAGGAAGCTGGGTGTTTGTGTGTCGTCTGCAGGATTGTTCTACTCCTGGTGACAATACTAGAAATTCATCCTAATTATCTGGCAGAGAACTTAGGACAGTGAATGCGAAGTATCTATCTTCAGAAGATCAGCAAGTTGTTTATGTGATGACTACTCAACGTTGAAACGGTCGTGTCGACTACTGACGATTACCCTCGCATCCCCTCTTTTTACCGTCTCAACTTTTTCGATTCTACATTGTTTATCACCAAATTATCGTTCCTTTTTACAATGGAAGTCTTTACTCTAATTGTTCACTTCTTAAATCAGTTTTTTTCTAGCGATCGTGACTATAGTTGCTTAGGCTTAGGTTTCATGATGATCTTACTATAAATCAGTAGGTTTCTTTTCAGTGTGTAGGTTATTTACAGTTACTATTTACAGGTTATTTACGGTAATTAGCGAATCTATAGTCTGTAAGTCTTTACTTCTTAGTTATCATGACGAGAGATTGATCGGTTCTCCATCGTTCCGGTCTAAAGTGCTTGACGCTTTGCTCGCTTCTGGGCACAGCTGGGCTCCATTACTGACTTACAAGGAAGGGATTAGAAATCGAAAGGATAATCTTTCGATCGTAAACATGCACTTTTAACGTTATAAAATCGTTATTCGCTCGAACTAAGATATTCCCGGCTTGCGAGATATGATAGGTACGTTCGTTTACAATCTTATTTTATGCAGATCATATCGTGGATTATATGTGTTGGATTTTTCGCATTGTTCGTACTTTCTTATACGTAACAAAAGGTACATTGTGATGTTTGACAGGGGACCGCGCTTCGTCACTGCGATTTCTGCGAAGTCATACAATTTATTATTATTATTATTATTGTTATTATTTTGTTTATTTTTTTGCTGTACCACGTTTCGTGCTACTGTTGAATCCTTGTAAACGATTTAACAACCTAAGTGCAGCATATGAGAAATCTTTCCTATAGTTCATTTTTTTAGAAAGGATCCCCTCTCTGTTCACATTGGCTTCGAAACTTTGGCGAACGAATGTTAGATGCCTTTATAAAACTGGATGACTAAATTTGGCTAAATTGTTCAGCGTTTTATGCACCATAATATGTTTACCAAAAAGTAAATTTAGTTTTTTGAGATGTCAAATGTCGATTTTTTAAAAATCTTATCAGTATGTGTAAATGGAAGAGATTTGAGAGTTGCTTCTAATAGAACGGATGGGATCAAATGTTTTCCGGGATGTTATTTTTTGGTAAACATAACTCCTCTCTTTCGCCATGTAGATCTCGAGGAACATTCTGTGCATTGTATAACCATTCTTGTATAACCACAATCTCAGTGATTGAATAAAATCCAAATCCGTTTTGACTACAAAAAAAAAAAAAACAAAAAAAAATACTGGTCGTTGTGTTTTATTTCTGTGCTGTTGTGTATGAATTTTTATTATAATTTTTTTAAACGACGCCACTCTCTTGTGTCGGTTCGGATGGATCTTGTGAAAGTGAGTTTAGCACGTATGTTTAAATGTAACACGTTAAAAAAAAGTGTTCCATAAACGCGTTGCATTTAAACAAATACGAGTCTATTCGTTTATTTTTAACATATCTTTAAATACAGATCGCTCTCCTGATTATCTTCCGCATATTGGGACATCAATAATCTGCGCAGAAGGAAAAAAAAAATGCTCGTTTGCACACATCGCAGGTGAGATACTTTTTAAGAGGCTTTTCTTCCCCGATTTTCCAAAGACATTCCGAGAAGAAGGAGAGAGAGAGAGACGATTGATGGTCATCTACCCCTGATTATCAACACAATTTTCTGTTCTGTCATTAAAGATGTTTTATTAGACAATTTAAAAGCGAAGCTCGCACCGAAATTCATCCGTATGTGATGTCACAAATAACGTTCTTCATCTCCAATAGCTTTTAATGGTATTTTTACTGTGCGGATGAAAATGAGCTTGATCGAGGAATTTTAATAGAAAAGGTGACCGAGAAAGGGATGATTAACACGGGATGTGATTTTCATCATTTTCTTCAACGTGGTGCGGGTGATTCTGTGTATGTAGAACTGTAGAATCATGGACGGCAAAAGATCTTCTCCGCGTGATATCAATGATTTGTATTCTATTCCAATGTATAGTTTTTATTACAATCTCTGTGTCGATCTGTATCGCATGCGGGAAACTTCGCATCTTTCCAAAGTCTAAATACAATAATTCTATGGTAAGTGTGTGTGTGTTCCTAAAATTCCGACGTTCCATCTGCGATTGATGATAGAAACACACTTTTTTAATGACCGAATCGTTCTCTCCATCGGTATTTAAATTAAATTCCCATGTGTTCGATGAGAGATGTGGTATTGTCCCCTTTTTTATTATTGATCAGAGGGCTGTGATACAAGAGTTATCCTATACCTTCGCCGATTAATAGGTCCGCCGATTTCAGAGGTCAGGAAGTGTTTGCTGTTTTGCCATTGTATTTATCGCAGTATAAATTTTACGAGAGAAACATTTTTCTTTCCCATAAGATAGAATAATGACATAATACGTATATACAAATTATCGTAGCGTAAGGAATACACTTTTTTTTTATTACACTGGGACATATAAATATACAACGTGGATGTCAATAATTATTTCCACAGGTCATGATCGAGAGATACATCTGTCCCAACGTGACCCAAATCAGGTAAGTTTTAACAGCCGACAAACAGTCACCTCACGCAAATATGTTGTTCTTCCAGGGAAGCTATCGCGAGCGACGTCGAATCTTGCGGGACGGTAAGTTGCATAGAATAAAAAAAAAAAAAAAGAGTAAATCGAAATCTTATTTTTACACTTGCATTTTTTTTACCTCGTCTATTTACATCATAAAAGAGACTTTCGATATATGGGTCAAGTGTAAAGATATCATCTTTGTAGAGAATGCGACGTCCTAAGTGTAACATGTCAACGGTGAAGTCAATAATTTAGACGCGGCGTGAATGTGTTAGTGATAAAGTAAGCGATTTGAATGCAACATGTAAAACCTATAAAATCGCGTAATATATACACGGATCATTTCGTACAAATTCGTCTTCGACAATTCGACAACCGCGTTAAAAAGAAAAAAAAAAGGTATTTTGTTTAAGTAACATGATTCAATACCTCGAAAGCAAAAGGCACCTTAAACATCACACGCTCGTTTATATATATATTGTACATAATTCTAATATAGTTTATATATGTGTATGGATTATCACATTTTTTAAATAAAGGCGAAGAAAAACTCGTCACTTATGAATGAATGAATCGTCAATTCCGATTGCTGTCATTTGCCCTAGGATATTATAATATTAATGAACCAACAAAATGTCAACTCGTATAATATTTTTTTTCAGACGTGCTGGAACGGAAGATATAAACGCAACACACGATTTTATGTCTCGCAATCATTTTTTTCGTACGCAGAGTAACATGTAAATATAGAATTACATTATTCATCGTTTATCAGAAAACTTTTATTACAAATCCATGTTTTTCTTTTCATTTGTTTATACAGTAAGGTAAAAAGTCATTTCTCTAAGGTTACACACTCTTGAATTCAACGTATATTTATCGTTATCGCTAAGCAATCGTCAACGTGGTATGTATATATATAATATGGCTCGCGCGGGGTTTATGTATAAGGGAGAGGCCTTTAATTAGCCGACGTAATAATAAAATCACAATATTCAATATCCCCACATTCAATACAACCGCGTTACAATGCCGATGAATACTTAAATTTATTCACAAAGATTTAGTCTTTCGTATCATCGCACACTCGACACCAAAGAGATCTATCCAAATTCATTATCGACACTCATCTAATTCACTAATCTCAACGATCCTAACGAGATGGCAAACAAGAAATTGTTAAAAAAAAAGCGTACGATTTTATTTCAATGAAAATATTGCCGCATCTTAACACAGTTTTAAATAACAAATATAATAAGATACTTAGTTAATATAAGCACCAAAAAGTGCATAGAGAAAATTTATGAATCAGAATAAATATAAACGAGATTTAAATTGTCTTGCATTAAAATTTTTCCATTCTTTTCAAAAGTATTTCAATATCAATCATTATAATCATACTATAGTCATATTAAATTGACATATATATACAATCTTTTACTTTATCAGACTTTCTTTTAATAGGGAAATGCACACACACATATAAAAACAACTTTTTTTTATTGTCTTTCTAGAAACTTTTATACTTCATGTATTTTTAAAAACAATTTAATTATAAATTTTTAAAATAAATTAATTATAAAGTGCAAAGGAAAGGATATCAATCGTTTAAAATTTTGCGCCAATTCTTTTGAGAAAATCTTGTTGCAAAACGTTTTACATCAGAAAAAAAATAATTAAGAGATCTTTTTGGGATCATGTGTGCTTTATAGTACATTGGGTAAGAGAATTATACTTTACGGGATCTTTTATTTTTATTCCGATATGTACTATATAAAAAGAGGAGGCTCAATGATAGAATAAATGAATCGTTAAATGAAATCTGATTCATCAACGTTCGAAGTTACTTCTGTTCTCGTCAAATTTTCTCAAAATCAGTCGATTGGGATGCTCCCCGCCGTGATATATTTCAATATCGGCGGTGTCGCGTCCTGTGCACGTGTACTTTCCTTTCGATATTGCTAGTGCATTTCGACAAAAGCGCGAAGGTGTTGGGGTACTTTACTAATCTTTTGAGTCTGCCTGACTACTCGGGCGGCAAGACAAGCGAGCTTGGTGTATTTCAAGGGATAAATCGAATCGTAAAGCTCTTTATCGCACAACAGCATCTCGAATGTCATGCCGTCGTTGTTGACGGCATCGAGATGCGCGCCGGCGTCAAGCAAATCGATCGATAAGGCCGCTCGCCAAGGACGCAACAACGCAGTTAGATGAAGAGCTGTGTTCCCGTCATTGTCTTTGGCAGTCACGTCCGCGCCGACTCTTAGCAAAGCCTTGGTCAAATGTGGAGATGGAAATTTGCACGTAGGATACCTGCCAACCAGGGCACCATCTTCGCTGTGGCTTAATTGTAACGCGTCGCGACCCTGAAAAAACAACACGTAAACCCGAAGACATAGATATTATAATGGTTGCCTTTACTTTCTCGATTCTTATTCGATATTCATTACTAGCGGTCGCTCACCTGTTTGCCTTTGGCATTTATTCGGACTAACTTATACAGTTCCTTATGTAAGGCGATGTATTCTTCACTACCCTCCTCCCCGGTCTCACGTGTCAACAGACATGCCAAGTGCAGGGTGATTACGAGGACTCTGTTCAAGAACGTTAGATCGCGTTCACACGCTAAGTCGCTCATTTTATCCAACATTTGCTTTCCTTTCGCTACTTCGTTAACCTGCAAATAATTTTTTACAAAGTGTAATGAAATAAAAAAAAAGTAAAATAAAAGTCGATGCAGATCCAGTGCTTTTTGTTATCTCGATAATGTCAATCTACGTTATCTACGTGAAACACTGATCGAGCCATATTTGCAGACGACAACGTCGTTTTCGTACTTACAGCTTTCTCGAAGACTTTCAAAAGATCTTCTCTTTTCACCGGTGGTACTCTACGACCTCTGGTTGTCTGTCTGCCTTCTTCGCCTACCATGAAGCTAAAGAGTTCGGTGAAACTGAATAGAGAGCTTTGCGTCATCGGATTTAACGGCTCCAGCATACTCTGCTGCATATCGAGAGCGTAGTTCCACAACTCGATACAGCGACGAAATTTACCCGCATCCGCGTAAACCGCCCCGCGATATCTGATGTAATAACTCGTGTCCGGATGAGCCGGTCCTAATATCCGTTCTCTAATCACCAGTGCCTGCATGCGCATCTCGTCTGGATCCGCCAACAAATCATCCAAGGCCTCGGGTTCGACTACTTCTCGGGCGAAATCGTAAGCGGCTACAAGGGGCAGGCATTCAGGTTTTGATATCATTGGGCCGTCTCCTCGATATCTGAGAAAAAATATTGCAAGACGTTAATTATTTTTAACTGAGAAAAACAAGATCAAACTTATAATATCGCGTTAAACAATTCAAGTAAAATAAAATATTTGCTTTCATGTTATATTTGAAAAGTATTTTCAAAATTATACCATATGAAAAATTCCAACATAAGGCATGCGGTTTCTGAAGTAGTCCACGGACATGTTAGACGCATATATATAAGTACTATTAATATAATGTGTAAGTGGTTGTGTTTGTAATTATCACGAGAGTTACATAAATTCAAAGGTCATCAGTCTGAAGAATGCGGGAGAAATTCTGACGTTAAAATCTTAGGTTCTGACTGGTCATTACAATATATAATTAATACGGTAAGAAAAATGAAATAATATCAAAACGTATATGTAACTAAATGTAAAAGTGCATACAGACGATCAGAGGTGTACTCGCTTATGCGTTAGATTGAAATTCATAAGATAACTAAAACATGCATCTAAATTAAAATTAAATAGTTAACATTCACCAAGCCCAAGCTGTATTAATTATACATTGTAACGACCAGTCAGAACCTAAGATTTTAACGTCAGAATTTCTCCCGCATTCTTCTGACTGATGACCTTTGAATTTATGTAACTCTCGTGATAATTACAAACATAACGATTTATTAATCGTTATGTTATTTGAAAGAAAAAATCGAAATTTTGTGAGTTTATCTTTACCTCTCGTCCATAGCTCGCTTCCAAAACTGGAGAGCGCCTATCATGTCCCTTTTCTTGTCCACGTACGTTGCCCCAAGTAACTCCAGCGCGTCGATGCGCTCTTTCCTGCTGAATAGTTGCGGAATGCTTATGAGGTATTCGACGATATGCGTGTGACCTAAGAAAGGGAGGCGAAGAAACGTTTTTCATTAGTGCTCGCTTTTTTCCCAGCTGTCTTATCATCGCGGAACAGATCGCTTCAGATCAGAGCAAAATAAACTATCTTAAGGGAACCTTCGAGTGATGCGTGGAACTTTCTGCTTTAACCTGTTACTGCTGCCGCGAGAAGTGGCGTCATCCCATACGAGTCCACGTCCATCTGAGCGCCGTGCTCAACAAGTATCTTCAATATCTCCAGGGATCCGCTCTCGGCGCAGTCGTGCAACGCCGTGTTGCCCTTCACGGACTTACGGTTCGCGTCCGCCTTCAGAGCGAGTAGGAACTTTGTGATTTTAACGTGACCCCGGTAGCATGCAATCATCAGACATGTGTGCCCGTGTCGATTTGCCATCTCGATATCTGTAAAGTCGAGCAGAGCGTTTTAAAAATTTGATTACATAAAGTAATTTTTTCTTTTCATATAGAAAAAAAAGAGGATTGGAAAAGTCCAGTGGAAAAGCCATGATAAATGGTCCGTTTTTATCGTCCTGGATTTTATCCAATAGATTCAACTGATAAAAACTGTAGAAATAATTAATGTGTAACACTAAAATATTTATATAACTTTATGTAAAAATATATTTTTGCTTTAATTAATAAATCATATTAATTACTACAACTTGAAAAAATAAAATGAATATAATAATAAAGTCTTTTTCAAATTAATATGTGAAATTTTTAAAAAACAAAAACTTTGGAAATATAAATATTATTTTATATTAATTTTTATAGTTTATTAACAAAAATGTAATAGTAACAGAATTAAAAATTTTTATTAATATAGATCTGATTTGTATTTACTTCGCAACATCTTCTAACAAAAACCAATTTATTTGCTTACATCGATTCCTAATCTATTATGGATTTTATTTTTGATACAGTTTAAATTAGAAAATTCTCTCTCAATTAAATATCAATAAAAATGTTTTCTATTTATTTTAATAGAAAAGACCAGTTTTTGCTGAATTTTCCAAATATCGGTTTTAATCACTGACATGAATTTTATCCGAAAAATGTGGAACTTTGCCAATCCTGGGAAAAAAATCGTGCTTGATCGAATATTTCATGGAATATTCCGTAAATATAATTTTATCGAAATTATATTTTCGCAAATGGTTCAGACTTTTCTACAAATCACGAAATCTTTTTGCGCTTTGCTATTATTTATTCAACAATTGCGTTTTGGAATTCATTGTTAGACGACTGCCAATATATGTATAGTCATCCTTGTTCACCGAATGTTAGACAAGAATGACGACATGCTAGCAATAATGTTGGAAAATTTTTATTATGCATCTAACTAAGTGTTTAGTATCATTTTAATCATAGAAATGTCATTAATCCGTTAGAATTATTTTCGAAAATAAAAATATTAGAACTAATTAAAGTTTTTTCTTATTATATTAAAATATAGTGACTAAAGTACATTTTTAAAAATTAGAAATTATATTTTTGTATATCTATAATAAAAATCATTCATTTTTTGTTTTTGGAGAATTTAGCTAATTAAAAAAATAATAATTAAAAATAGTAGTTTACGTAACTATAGCTGAATATTCTCAGCTATAGAAAATATATATTTATAAATTTATATTTTCTTACCTGCACCATGTTGTACTAGAAATTTCACGATGTCATAATGTCCGTCGAAACATGCAGCGCGAAGAGGGGTAGAATTCGTTTTCGTAATCGAGTTCACTTTGGCGCCTCGTTTCACCAACAGTCTGACTAGGGCCAAGTGACCAGCGGCTGCCGCGCACCACAAGGGTGGTGCGCCCTCGATTGTCTCGCCTTCGAAGACCACTGTTTTCGAAAAGAAACGTTGAAAAATATATAATATTTTAAATATAGGGTAAACTAGGGTATGATGGCCATAGCCTGTAATTTTTTCAATAATCCCTACATAGTGCGCTTTTTTAGTCATTATCAAAGATAATCGATATTTACAGTAATTTATGTGCATACATTATTCGAAATAACGATATTGTGAATCTTACACCATATTTTTACTTTTGACTACCTGCAAAGTTTTTCATTTGTCCAAAACTATTATAAATAATCGAATAAATTACAGTTAAGCTATCATAATTGACGTTAGACATATTATAAAGATATGTAAATTGTTATATGACCTATAATTTTTATTTTCGTTTACACTATTTTTTTATAAATATTATAGCCATCTTGCCGTCACTATGGTCATCTTTTCCTTAAAAGTTGGGTAAGATGGCCAATGCTTATGTTGTCCTATTTTGATAATATAAATTTCTTTCTTTTAATTTCCATAATATTACGTAATTTAAAATTCAGTGAAGATAATATGCCAAACACTATTAAAAAATAACAAAAATAAAAGTATGTTTTTTGCATTTTAAAAAATTATGGCCATCTTACCCGAGTTTACCCTATAATATCTTACAATTAATAGCAAAAGCGAAGACTTACAGCCACATTGCACGATGCCAGACAACAGGCAATAGGAAGTAACACAAACAAGAAAGAGAGAGATGATCTCTTCTTGCTTGTGCTATTCCTATTGCATTGTACAAGGGGCTTCACATAGCGAAAAAAATAATCACACAAACGTAGACGTAAAAAAAAAAACAAATTAAAAAAAAAATTTTTTAATATTATCATTCTTTATATTTTTTCTTAATATAATAAACAAACTAAAGTTCTTATACTTTTAATTTATCTTTTTTCGAAAGTAATTTTAGTGGATTCATGAAACTTTTGCGGTAAATTACATCAAACATGACATGATTTGGATATATAATTTTCAATTAGATACATAACAAAAATTTTTATTATTTATCTAATAATAAGTGTTTAGTAACACGTTAAACATAAAAATCTCATTAATTTATTAAAATTATTTTCGAAAACAAATAAAAATATCAGAACTTTAATTTTTTCTTATTATGTTAAAATATAGTGACTAAAGTACATTTTTAAAAATTAAAAATTGAATTTTTGTATCTATAAAGACTATTCATTTTTTGTTTGGTTTTAAAGAATTTACCTAATTTAAAATAGTAATTAAAAAAATAATAGTATACGTAACTATATAACTATAAATTTGAGAATGTGATCTATATTTGAAATAATGATAATTAGTTCATTTAATGTTATTAATGATATTTCACTCAAAAAATTTAAAAAATAACAAAAATTAACTTACAATAATCAAAATATAAAGATGTTAAATATTTTGGAGGAAAAACCTGAGACTTATTTTTACCTCCCAAAAAAAACTGTATTTTATGAGGAAAAAAAAAATTTTTTCCTACTTACATCTTTACACAAACATAATAATCGTAAATAAAATAATGAGTATACAGACTGTTTTTGATTGTAACGATCCTAATCTTTGCTATTTATATATTTGACCAAAAATCGATGGTAATTTATTGACATTACTTTTGCGTAGTTGAAAATTAGCCTCCATAGATGAATAGAACAAAGCCATTAATGAAAGAATGACTGTGGTCTTACCTGACCCAGGCTGTTCTACGTCTGCCCCGCATTTTTCAATTAGATATTCTGCCACATCATAATGTCCATTCCGACAAGCCATGACTAGGGGTGTTGCGCCATGGGTTTTGGCACCGACTAGTTGTCCTACCTCATCTTTACCGCGATGCTCCAGAAACACCTTTAAGGGAAAAGAAGAAATCACATGATACACGTGGGTCACAACTTTTATAATATGATATAATAAATTGCGTCGTAGTTATAAAACATTTGTAGACAAAGCGATACAAGTATTAAAATAAAAACTAATTGAACTTAGTTAACGACTTTTCTGCAAAAAGGAATCAACTCACAGAAATAAATTGAGATTGTAATATTTCGTGTAATAGAACAAATGTCAAAACTTCAGTTTATTTATCTTTGTAAGTTGTTAGCTTCTTGCAGAAAATCGTCCAAGTTAATTCAAGATTTATTTAATTCGTCATATTTATATATTTATAATTGATATTAAATGTTATGTTTTCACATCGAATCACTCTATAATTAATGTGTACTGGAAATAATATTTAAAAATGGAACAATATTGACAAGAGTTGTTACTATTTTCATCACAGGATGATAAATGAATGAAAACAGCAAATTTACAAATTTAATTTGGATAATCGCAAGGTGCATTCTGTCGAGAAAATATGTCACTTGAATGAATCAAAGCTCTCGCATCGACTTACGTTAGACAGTACGGAACCCGTGTTGGAGTGTTTAACGAGCTAACACGTTCACGAGCAAACGGATGTGCGGCGCGAGATGCGTGCGGGTAGAGATTTCAAAGTCGACTGGTTTAAAAGGATTATCGTTGCAACGCACACATACACGCACCGAAAACCTCGAAGGTTCCTCGAATGATAAATATTTAAATTCCAAAACCCCCTTTTTTCTTGTTCGCGTATGTATCGTCCTACGTTCTGAAGACTCTTCTCTTTGGTTACGATAATTTTTCTCTTGATCTTTCACAACTCTTCCATTCAGTCCTCCTTGTGAACTTTTTTTGTCAATACAGCCTCAGTCTATCTTCTTTTAATTATTGTACACAAGAATTTATGGAAACAAGTCGACTGTTTAGACGTCGTTTGGAGATAATATACCCGCAGTTATACTCGCTTCGACGTTCACTGTCGGTCTAAACACCACGTGGCTGTGGCGCACGTTTCATTTAAATGTTACGAGAGACGGGATCCTTGCATCACTGACACCTAAGAGATCCCCTTATAGACTTACGAGAAGATCATGCAACGAACCGCGAAGTGACAAAAGTTTTAGTCCGTCCTTCGCAGTTACACGTGAAAACGTATTTCGTCACCAAGTGCGCGAGATGTTAAGTATGTACCACGAACTAAGTGCTGAATAATTTTATAATAATGTACGACAACACATTAAACATTGAGAACAATTAAATTATTAATAAATTAAGTCTCGTAACTTCAAGAGGCAAATCAAATCAAGCCTCCCACGAGGCTGATTGAACGATAAACTCGCTTCACCTAAATTATCAAGCTCGAAAAAATTTTTTTTGTCGAAAGTCACAGATAATCAGAGCAATCCACGCGCGTACCCGCATAAAAGAAGACTGAGCACAAAAGTCGAACTCCGAACTCGCTGTCTTCTGGAGAAATCATCATTCTCCGGCCGTCGTGGATGTGCAAGTCCCGTTAAATGAATAATCGGAGGCCCATCGTGACAAGTGAACTTGCCACTTACGATGGTTCGCTCTACTGGGGAGGAAAAGTGGGGGCGATACTTTTTCGCTTTGTGTTCTTTCTTGTCCTTTTTTGTCCTCTCCCTCTTTTTAATGCTCCTCCTTTTCGAAGAGAAGACCTACATACTTTTCGTGAAAGCCTTACTTTGCTATACTAAAAAAAAAAGTAGTTGTTTTATATGTAACTTAGTATTTTTTTCTTTACTTAAAAATTATTAATTAAATAAATAAATATAAATTCATTTACAAAATTTTGATTAAAAACTCGATACTTTAATATAAAAATATATGATTTCTTTCTCCTTATAATGTAATTTACATTATAATATAGATCAAATTATTATTGTTATTGATAAAAAGAGAATATAATTTTACTATAACAAATTTATATATATAGTTTTGAAGAAAAAAAAACATGTTTCTATAAAATTTATTAATATCTAGAAAAATAATCAGAGAGAAAAAGATAAACATAATTGTAATAGTCAAATTTTATGAAAAAAGAAGATAAAACCGGATTTCACTCTTTTTATTAGTAAATTTTTATTAATAAAAATATAATCTTGTCATTAGACATCATCTTTTTTTGTTGACTTTAATTCCCTTTTAAGATACAGAATTACGTTTAATCAATTAAAAAACAAATCCATATTATTTTAATCTCAATAGAAATGAAAAATTCAATGTTTATTCGAGATCAACACAACATCTTTACTATTTTTATCTTATTCTTTTACTTCGGTCGAATCCACAGAATGGATGCCGTTATTTGTGTGACCGATTTACTTTTTTCGTTCGTTTAATTCATTCTGCTTCGACTCCCTACTCTTCCCCTTAATGTCGCGTTCTTCTTTGGTTCCTCGATAAAATGTAGGTAACAAGGTCAGCTGATGCCGAAACGAGCTCGTAAAAGATGAGCTAAAACATTCCCCTTTATTTTCGTTCTAAAAAGAAAATGCGCGCTTTACGAGCGTCTTTCCATCGATAATTTTCCACTTTAAAGAGACACGCGCGACAGCTGCGGCAAATGGTTAATCGTAGCAATCATGTCGGACAATCAATAACAATGACGAAGAGGCACCGAAAAGAATACATGAAGATTGTGAAACCGGGCTATTCGTATTATGTGACGAGTTAAAACGCAATAGAGATGCAATGCTTCTGCACAAAAATTGCAACTCCGGATTGCAATTGCGTGAAATTATGGTGTCGAATTTTCACGATGTCAGGAATAATATTTTCGCAACGCAAGTAACGAAATATTAAAAATGGAACAACTGCTTCGATTAATATAGAAAGAGAGAGAGAGAGAGAGAAACAACAAATTATTTTTCGTGTAGTAATTCTATTGTTATATAACGTTTGTCTCGTGGAAAACGGGCTATAACCAGCTTTTCGTCGGCTTTTTTCAATCGGCTGCTATTGATCCGTTTGCCATTTTTACGGTGGTTTAGAGAGAAAAAGATATTTTAGTACAGTGTTTCGGACCTCTTTTTCTTCCATACTAGCCCGCATAACAAAATCATGGAGTAGCGGCAGGAATGGGCGCTATTCCATTGGTCATATCAACGTGCATCATTTACGATCTTCCAGTCATAAATTTAACGTTAAAGTCAATTAACGCTAGGTGCAACTGCGGTCAAGCACCGGTACGCAACGAACACGGTATACATTTGTCTCGCGGCTGAATAATGCATGTGCAGTTGTTGTTGCAAGTGTGTAAGACACGTCCCACTTAAATTTTACGTTCGCCATTTCGAAAGGTTTAGTTTGCCTACGTCGCATTACGAGAAGTAGCACAAGTCGTAAATAGTGTTCTCCTCCTTCCTCAATTCATTTGCATTGTATCGACCTGACAATCTGTTAAATTCGTTGATATCGAAAGAATACTCTGATATGCTCGGACGCAAAACAAAGTAAACGTTTTAAATCTTACAATGTTTTAACAACGTCCGCGACAACGTTGAAGGAGGTTTACGAGCTAACTGATTCTATCATTGACAAGAGAGATAATAAAATATGAATGGATAGAATCAATAATAGTAATTGACATGTTTCTATAAATCATCGATAATAACTATCTGTAAATTAATCTCACGCATCAAGAATGATACATGAGTATTATGATAGGTATTATTAACACATTTGTTTCTATATGATAATTATTTATATCATATTTTATATACATTATATATATTTTACATAAAACTTAATTTTATTATATATACATAATATAAAATAAATTTTAAAGTCTTATATAAAATATAATAAATTTTTATATTATATATGAAAATTTATAAAATTTTATTTTATTTTATTTCATATAAAACTTGTTAATAATACCTCTTAAATATTGCTCGTATATATCATTATACAGAGTGGCCCTAAAGTTTGGAAACGGTCGAATATTTCATAAAGTATGCACTTTAGAAAAAAATGTTTCAGACAAAAAATTATAATGCTTAAAAAGAGGCATTTTGATGACAAATTGGACTCTGGGCGGCGCTGTCAAGATTAGATCAAGTTAATTTTACTTTTTTAGATGAAAATCCCTTTTTTATTAGATATTTTTGCAGCTAATATCGAGACGTTTTCAAAACATTATAATAAAGTTCTTTGTATGAAACGCTATTCAATAGTTTCCAAACTTTTGGCCCACTCTACATATCACATTCTTAATATAAATTAAAATCATAAATGATTTATATGATTACATTTATATCATTAATTCTATATTCACTCATATTTTACTATATATATATATATACATGTTATGACTGGCGTTCAATTTAAATTTCGATTTATTATACTACATAAGCACATTATTCTATTTTATATTACACTACGACATAGGTTTCTCCATTGTAAGTGAATTTCATTTAATTAATTGACATTGTCATTGTGACGTTCTTTTGTGGTTCTATTATTAGTTTTTTTTTTTTTTTTTTTTTGTAAAATGATTATACATCACGTAGATAATAACTGATCATAGAGCACATCTACTGGTTAACGAACTAGGGAAGGGCGCACAGTATCAGCTAATCATAAAGATCAACTTATGTACCAATATAAAAAACTACAATCACAGAAAACTCTACAGAACTCTCTACATGCAGATCAAAAATTTTTTATAACATCACGCTATGCGATACATGTCTGTAATTAACTCTTTTTACATCATATTTATTTTACTTTATTGATTAAATTTATGCGCTGAAGATGATCAGAAAAATCTGATCGAAACGTTCGCCTGACTGTTAACACACTAGATAATATTTTTAAAGTTAAAAATAGTTACGAATTTACTACATTATACAATTCATGAATTATATATTATTTATAAATAATTATATATTTATGCATAAATAAATTTGTTTTATTCATATAGTAATCATATAGCTCTAAAGCCAAATAATCTTTGTGTATTTTTATATATATATATGTGTGTGTATGTGTGTGTGTGTGTGTGCGTGTGCGTATGTGTACAATAATTCATGGTTACGTAAAACAGACACTTTATGACTTATATGTTATGTAATAGATAATAAAGTTAAATAAGCCTTTATATAATTTATAATTTTTTATACATTTTATTATAATAGATACATGATCTCTCTCTCTCTCTCTCTCTCTCTCTCTCTCTCTCTCTCTCTCTCTCTCTCTCTCTCTTTCTCTCTTTATTTATTAAGCTTTACATATAAAATATATTTTGTATTGTAATCAGCTTTTTTGTTTCAAACAAAGAAAAGAAGTAAACTCACGACCAATTAAATTAGATTTGAATTGGCGACAAATGTAATTTATGTGAGAATGCTGTGAAAACCTATCATGCTCGACCTCGACCGACTTGCTTCACACACAGTAATTGCAGTATAACATTATGTTATTAGTTGCGCGCAGATAGTCCAGAGCGGCGACAAATAGTTACCGCGAGATAATTATACGATTACGACATTCGAGTATTAAAAAATTACGCTCGCTCGGATAATTTCGCGTTGGAGACTTCGTCGGACAATGTTGTGTATAGCAAGCGATTATTTATTATCATAATCATATCTAAAGGTAAGCGCACAGATCTGATCGATAACGATTACAAGCGACACACGACACAATTGCAACGATTTAGAAAATGATTGATCGGCTGAAATGATTATTCGTCATTATCGGAGAAACCTGCAAGAAAATTGGATAATGCCTCTCACATGAAACTTTTGTGATAAATTACGCCAAACACAACATGAATATATATATATATATATATATATATATATATATATATATATATATATTGAATATATATATAATTTTCAATTAAACAAACATTTTTATTATGTATCTAACTAAGTGTTTAGTATCATTTTTAACATAACAATCTTATTAATCCATTAGAATTATTTTCGAAAATAAAAATATCAGAACTTTAATTTTTTTTTATTATATTAAAATATAATATCTAAAGCACATTTTTAAAAATTAGAAATTGAATTTTTATATCTTTAAAGATCATTCACTTTTTTGTTTTTGGAAAATTTACCTAATTAAAAATAGTAGTATACATAACTATATAGCTATAAACTTGAAATTGCGATTTATATTTAAACTAATTTATATTAAAAATAATTAGTTCACTTAATGTTATTAATGATCAAGAAAATTGGATAATGCCTCTCACAAGGCAATTTAATATATTTTTCGCTACTCAAAATAATCGCTCGATAGATTGTTGATTTCCGCCAATATAATAACGTGGATACATTCATTAAACGTTCTCAAATATTTTACGGAAAGTTGTCGAGCGATTAATTAACTTGGCAATGTTGTATGAGATTTGTTTCGCGAGCATGAATCTGAAAACCTCGATTAACTAGAAATAAAAAATCGTCACTTTTCTAACAAATTATTGTTTTGTCATACAAAAATATTGTAAACATAAATTTTGCGCAACGTAATTAAATTATAGACATAAATTACAAAAATAATATTAACAACGAGGCGCAATGTTCTTTTGTTAACATGACGTTCGCGATGATAATGACAATAACTTGGCTTGTAATACAAGTAACGCTTTGTCTCTCGAAAGATCATTCATCTATCAGATCATTTATTTATGCGCGATTACTAGAGTTTGATAATATCATGATAATTGAGAACGTAACTAATAAAAAGAAACAGAACAATCGTTGCAATATTATTATTATTATGCACAAATAATATATATTAAAGCGTTATAGATTGCTCGGACAACTTTGTAAAAATAATTCATAACTCACAAGGAAGAACTATACATATATTAAGATGAGAGATAATCATATAGTGTAGCTTTTGTATCTTTTTCTGTTTTGCTTGAAGCAACGACACGATCGAATTACAAATTAGGGTCGGGGGGGGGGGGAGGAGAAAGGAGAAAATTTAATATCTCAAAGCAATTTACATATCTTTTAAAAGTAATGTATATCTTAAACTTTGTTTCAGAAAAAGTTATAGTTTTAAAACAGGTTTTATCCGTTATTTAGTATTGATTTAATTTTTTTTTAAGTTCAGGTTCTTGTGAGTCATTGTCGGACGAAAATACACTCTAAAGACACTCGTGCACGCGCCTTTCGTCAGTCTATTTTTCACTGGAGACTCTTTCTCTTCTAATGCGAAAAGGAAATTATTCCGCATCATCATCACCATAGTATCATTGTCGGGATTTCCAACTGTTGTCGGGGTTGTTGTACCAATGTCCCACGAATAAAGAGGTCATCGCTTATAAATAATTAATCCAAATATTCTTAGCTGTAAACTTGACATTTCTCTAATAAATGTACCTCCTTTCACGGTCGCTTTCATCATAGCCAATCATTATATTAAATTATACGATATATATGATAATTATATGATTATATTAAATTATGTGATAATTTTGAATTATTTAATTGAGAAATATTTAACTGAAAATTATATACACCACGCAAGAAAATTAAACGGCCACTTTCTTCCATATAAAAAAAGGCCGATTTCAAGTGGTTGCAACTTCCTTAAAAATAATCGGAATAAGATCAATGAAAAAGTATTTCAAAGCTTGAAGTTTCTAGTTTTAGAATCTATAAATGAATTTCAATTATTTCTATTCGTCACAAAATTACATTGTAAGAAAAGGACGTCCGTCGATTGAACAAATTTTTCAAAAGTCTTCCAAGAATACCGAATTAAAAAAAATCCTGACACAATTTCATTAATTGGTTGTTAAAGAGCAGATTTTTAGCTTTATGGATCTATTCTGTAAGAAGATTTTCGCTCTATAAGCTCTGTAACTTTGAAAAATGTAAAACTGTAACGAAAATGTTATTCTATAACTATAATCAATCTCTACAAGATGTTATATAGCTCTGTAAGTGACATTTTTCTCGCCATAAGCGTTACATTTAGAGGTTACACTTCTTCTCCTTCAACTTTAATAGTTTTCAAAACGCAATGAATGATCCAAATTTTGGAATATTTTTGTATCTTCTGTTAGAAGAAGATTACAACAGGTAATTTTATTTATATTTAATAAATACAAACCCAAGTGATAACTTTTATTATTATTTTTCTAGAAATTATATGCGCTTGGAGAGAAAACTCTTACGAGATTCACAAAATCCATTTCATTTACCCGAAGAACTTAAGAATTTATTAAATATTTTAGATTAACCAAAAATATATTTCATGATATAATAATTCAGTTAAGACCACAATAAGAGGATCAAAAATACCATTTCATTTAAGTTAACTGCACTCTCCGATCGATTCAAACCGTTCAGTCGAAAATTTATTTACAAAGACTACTTAAAATATTGTCTACATAGTACAAAGTTATAGAGAATGTAACAGAATATCAAATATGTTATGCTTACAGAGCTCCGGATCTTGCGTAATTATAGTGTAATGTAAGCTACATAGTTTATAGAGATATAGCGTTACAGAGCATTTTTACAGAATAGATCCATTAATTTCTTTTTTTTAACGAATATTCTATGATTTTTTTTCGCCGAGATATTTATTATTAAAACAAAAGCGAGCTATCGAGCTTGACTTTGAACGCTTTATAACTAGTGAAAAAATAATCATTAAAAAAGCAATTTAAAATATTTTAAAGTAAAAAATTAGCACTTAAACAATTTAAAGAGAAAAGTTAGCACTTAAAATGCTTCTATGGTTTTTTAAATCATTATTCATTTTTAAAGCATAATTGTGGGTTAAAAATCAAGTAAAAAATGTACTTTTTTCTTTTTTTATTTAAATCAATAAAAGTTAATGAAAAAACGCTAAAATTTTCATAAACGTTACAACATTTACAAGTAAAAAGCATTCCAGTTACTCGTACAAAAAACTGAAGTGTTTTTTTCTGTAAAAAAACTTAAATAAATGATTATTGTACGATCATTTTCTCACTAGTTATATTACTACTTCAAAGTCAATAGCTCGATTTTTCTTTAATAATGAATATCTCGGCGAAAAAGAATCGTAGAACATTCGTTAAAAAAAGAAATTAAAGCTAAAACTCTGCTCTGTAACCCCTAATTAATGAAATCGTGTTAGGATTTTATTTTAATTCGGTATTCTTGGACAAATTTTTGAAACATTTGTTCGATCGACGGACGTCGCTTTTTTACAATGTAGTTTTATAACAAATAGAAAGAATTAAAATTCATTGAAAAATTCTAAAACTAGAAACTTCAAGCTTTGAAACGCTTTTTTATTGATCTTATTCTGATTATTTTTAAACAAGTTGCAATTATTTGAAAATTGGTCTTTTTAGATGGAAAAAAGTGGCTCTTTAATTTTTTTTGCGTAGTGTATAAAGAGCTATAAGAATTGTTTAAAGAAAAAATATTTCCAGCTTGTCAATAACAAAACAATATGATGTGAAGACAGAGTTTATAATTTTTATAATTTTATCTTCAACATTTATTGTTGTGAAATATATTTAATTTCTCATTTTCAAATATAATTTATAAATCTCTGCAAAAATGTCAAGATTTGCAAAAAAATGTTAATATTTACAAAATATAATTTCCAATTTTTTAATTTATTTATTAATAACTATACGTACATCTATACATATTAGTGCATAAATAAAACGAAATAAAAAATTATAACAAGTATCAGTATTGCAAATCTTAAGATTTGTAGAAATTTTAATTAAATATAAATTATAATTTATATTTCATCGCAATAAATAGAGGTAGATGTGTTACACAATACACATATACATATATACATATTTAAGATAAAACTACAGTTTCCAGCAAAGCATATTTTATTCTCCGTATTTATATAAAAGTAGAGAAATCTAAAAATAATAAATAAAGCTGCAGTTTTATCAAAATATGCTTGCTAGATATTTTTACAATCATTGCGTAAATATAACAGCGCTTGACATTATACAAAACAAGATTTTACGAATTTACGCAAATTATTTGTTTAAATAATCAAGAAATTGAAATATTTGTTTAAATTGTCAACAATTTGTTTAAAAAATTAAAATATTTTATTTGTTTAAATAATCAAATCTTTTTTCTTATTTATTTTTTTAAGTATTTTCTGACTCCACACAATTACCAATAAATTGTTCATTAAACTTACCCGCGTGAACGTTTCATCATCGTTAGACACGTGCTCCATTAGTTCCAACTGAATATTTAGATGTACCGATTGAGACGTTAGCGAATAATTGAAATCACGTAATGAGAATTCGAGATGCAAAAAATGTGAGCAAAATATACAAAAAAATTAATTTAATTTTAATGAATCGCTTATTATTATAATCCAACAACGTCGAAAGAAATATTCACTTATATTATTATATTATATACACAATCGGAATATAAATTTGAAATCTTATCGCGTAAGTTTCCCAGCATTTATGAGATGCAAATGCATGAGTTAATCTGCGATACGCGTTTGACAATTATCAGACACACAAATATTTGATGTGAAAAAAACACACAAATCTTAAGAAACGAATTTATAAGATTTATTTAAAAAAGTGAAGAGAATTTATTTTTATGTTTATGTATTATTATTAAAAGAAAATAGGCATTTTCGTCTTATTTAGACAAGCTTTTTTATCGATTACATTTATATGAAAAATAAAATTCAATTTACAAGTTAATTCGAGAAATAACTGAGATAAAGATGTAAAAATGAGATTGCAATCACACAAGAAAATGATTTTAGCTTGATTTAATCACCGAGCGAAGGAAGAAGCGTGCGTTTAGTTTAAAAACGAGGCAAGGACGACGAACAAGCTAAACGTAGGCTCAAATTATCACTGAAGTGACTTCCTTAAAGTAAGTAAGGATCTAGCGCGATTTCATAAGAAAGAAGGTAGGAGGGGAGCGATGTTCAATCACTAGCGCAACGTTGGAGGTGGATCGACAACTGTTGAAGTCAGGGATGTATTGAGCTTGAGAAAGTCGTCGGTTCAAACAGGTTCGATATTTAAGATGCACCGATATTTTCGTAGGATCTCGCGTATCGAAAATAAGATAATATCACAGAATAAAGTGATATTATTTCTATACAAGTTGAGGTAATTTATTTTGTCTTTTAATCATTTCAATTTTTTAGTAATATCAGTATTGGAAATTGATATTCATTCTTCTGTCACAAAAAATATCACGTGTTACAAATCAAAATTAATATCAAATTTTGCAATATATATCACTTTAATTAATTAATTTGCAACACAATAATGATGCATTATAATTATTATTTTATAATTCTATAATAAAGTAATATTTTTTGTTCTTTGTAGAATTTAGAATTTCATAAGAATTATTTTTACAATAAAAAAAAATATATAAGATCAATAGTTTAATCGAGCAAATTTTCTGGTTTGCTTGAAAATTGCAAAGTTTGAGCCATCACTGCCGGCAAGTCAGCGATTGGCCGAATCATACAAACGGTCATGCGGCCAAACACCTCGGTGCAGCTTTCTAATTGTTCTTCCTGATCGGCTCTTACCGGCAGCGAGCGATTATATAACAAGCTGTCACACCGGAGAAAAGTCAGATAATATTATTCGAGCGATTACGTGGCGCACGCGCGCGCGCGTGTTCTACGAGAAATTATTATGGTAAGAAACTCATACACGAAGCTCGCGTAATCTCAGAAAAAATTATGGTTTTTTTTGAAAATGATACTTACAATGCAAATATAATTAACTTGACATTCTTCATTCTTAAGAAAATAATTTTTTAAAACGCCAATAATTCATATATTTTTTTATTTTCCTATTTTTCGACAAAAATAAATTTCGAGAATCTTTAGAATCTAGCAAAAAATAACTAACTTTTAGCATTACGTTTTTTTTTTTTTTTTTTTAAGTACAAATTTTTTTTTTATACTTGTACTCTCTTTGATCTTTATCATTATTAATTTATAATATCTTCAATTTATTCTTTGACCTTTATTTTCACGAACTGTGACGTTTATATACATTTATGTATTGTTTTAATTATGAAGAATTGAAAAAGATCTTAACCAGACATTTCAATCCAATGCTTTAAGTTTGTCCTCAATTAATAATTAAAACAATACATACATGTCATAGTCAGTACTTTGTAAAAATAAAGGCCAAATAATAAATTAAAGATATGAAAACAATCGGTATTATAAATAAAGAATAATGCCGTATTATTATTATTTTAGAATGCTATAATAAAATAATATTTTTTTCAAACAAGAAACTATAAACTTGGCAAATAAGAGCCAACACGCAGAAAATAATTTTTGGGGTAAGGAGGGATTTATAAAATTCTCAAAAATGAGAATTAATAATCTTGGAAATATACCAAGAAAAATATGTGCTCTGTGTACTCATTAATTTCATAGAAAAATTATTATCTGCGAAATCGACGTATTAACATCTGTATTGGCTCTTATTCGCCAAGTTTATAGTTTCTTGTTTGTTAAACATTAAGAGTCTTATATTCGCAGTAATTTAGTAAATACTTTTTTCATCGTAGAATTTAGAATTTTTTGGATTGCTTGAATATATATATATATATATATATATATATATATATATATATATATATATATATATATAGAGAGAGAGAGAGAGAGATTGCTCACTCTTTCACCTGCTGTTTAGCTCTGGCATTGGGCTATTATTATAATTTACGTTCTGAAAAAATAACTCATCAAAATAATATTTATAAATTAAATTATCTACACGAGACTTTTCAATGCTATTTGATGCCAGCGCTATTGTATCGCGTGCAAATGTAATCTGAATGATATTAAATAATGATGGTATAAATAATGTATTTGCATTGCATAATACAAGGGACCTCGAGGAGATGCAACAGGTTATGCTAATATGCACTTTTAATGTAAATATTAATTCCTGTAAACTACATATAGTTTGAAATGTGTAATCATTGTACTTGGCATCGTTCGATGTCATATTTATATCGGAGTCTAATGTCAAACTTCTGACATATTTGTTATTTAATTGATAAAATTACCAAATATCATGGAAATCGCAAAATTACGCTTCTTAATTCAGTAAAACTAAATAAAATCACATCATCGCAAGTCAAATTAAAAATAAACTTTATAATAGGAATGAAATAAATTAATACATAAATTATTAAATTAAATTAATTTAAAATACAAGATGTTCTTAAAGTGACTATTTTGCGAAATAATAGGAATTATAAAAAAACACCTTTAAAATATAAAATAAATACAAGATATATATTTTTTTTAACAATAATAAAACCATAATAAATAAAGCTTCTTTACATATATGTATATACAGTCGGACCTCTTATCCTATGACATTTTCGGTCCAGAATCTTCTTAAACCTCTGATTCTACGACAAAAATTTGAGAGTGGGGGTATAATTCCCCTTTCGCGGTCGTAGCATGAGAGGATTTTTTGTCGTAGGATAATAGGTCCGACTGTATAAAGAAAATACCTATATTTTATAACAGTAACTTTAGGAATACCATGTATTGTAATGTAAAAGAAAATAATTTATTTCATAACAATTTAAATAAAAATCAAAGCATCATAATTATCAAAATGTGTAAATAAATCAAGATGGGGTATAATTAAAAATAATTGCAAAAATGATTGTAAACAATTAAAAATAATGCGGTGCTACATCAGGAAACGATGCATCGCGAGTCGCGTCGCGTATGTAAATGAAGTGTAAAGAAGTCGACTGGCGGAAGAAGCGAAACGAGACGCAGGATCGACGGCGCCAGGGGCACATAAGACCGAGTTATGTCAAGTTATATACAGCGCGTTTACTTTCTAACCAGCAACGTTACGTGGACTTTCGACGAAAGTATTATGATTGCAGTTGCAATAAGTAGTGATATTATCGATTATAATTCACTACTTACGAGGACTATTGCGAGATCTATTACGAGGCCTATTGATTAAGAATTGATTTAATACATACGTGTGTGCCAATGCAATTCACATGTAAATCAACGTACACTTATAAATTAAATTAACATACCCTAATATGTACGTATTTTGTAACTTTTTATTTTATAATGATAAATAAAACCATTATAAATAAAGTTTCTTTACAAATATTGTATTTTAAAATTAAGAAAAAAAGCGAGATACAAAAAATCTTAAACACCACAAGCAACTTTCGCTCATTTTTAGAATTAGTGTATAAAAAACAAATAAGAATTTTTACTAACAATGCCTGAAAATTGTTTATTGTGTTTGTTTTTTTTTTTTCCTTTTTTTTCTTAACTTCAGACAATTTGTAAAAAAATTTCATTATTTGTGCATTAGTTGTTTATTCTTTAAGATATTTTACAATATTACTATATAATTCATTTGAAATTACACATTTTATATATTTACTTATTATTTAAATATCATTGTTCTCAAATCAGAAAGCCGAAAATATTTAATTTGTCACTTGTATGTTCACAAAATAAAAATTAAATTCTGTTAAGTAATGTTATTTGCAGAAAAAAATAATAGCATCAATCGGAACTAAACAAATTCTCTGAATGTATAATTTGCATATCCAAGAAAACAGGAATAAGCGAGATCTCGATAAATAATTAACTAAGCAAATGCACGGGGAAGTATCGTCAAACAACTATCAAAAAAATGTAAGTCAAAGAAAAACAAGAATTTTATCATATTGTCAATTGGTATAAATTTAAAACGTTCGATTAAATGATTTTATTTTCGCTTTAACCCTTCTAACATAGGTTTTAACCATACACTTTAATCCCAATAATAACGTAAAAATGACATATATATACAGGGTGTCCTGTAATTGGTAAAATTCCTGTTAATGGCAGATTCTTGAGATCATTTGGAGCCGATTTTTCCTCATCGAAAATATCGAGGAACGTCATCATTTTTTTGCAAGTTTCCAATTTTATATCTTTATAATTAAGTAATAAATTAAAATTCTATTGAAGTAAATTCTATCTGAGTGATTAACTAAAAAATGTAGATTTGGTAATTTTTTAACTCCAAAAAGTTTAGTTGAGAAAAGCGTCTTTTTTTCAATCGCTTATAACTCGGAAATTATTGATGCCAACATTTTCGCTGAGGAAAAATCGCCTCCAAATGATCTTAAGAATCTGCCATCAGCAGGTTTTTCACCAATTATAGGACATTCTGTATATGTGTACATAATGCAATATAAGGTACATAATTTACTTGAAATTACAATATTTATAAATAATCATTGGAATTCCAAAAACATCTGCATTACTACATTGTTGTACGGTTACTCAACACAAAATTCACCCTTGTCATTGTTATTTCCATATTTCCAGACATTGTGATACCTGTATGCTTCTGAATTATGATTTTACACCGTATCATGTAGCAATGCGAATGAATACCGGAACAGCGGTGCGAAGTTCATTCGATTCATTAAGCCTATTGATCATTAGCATGCCGTAGTTGCTAATTACCTGCTCAATCACTGTCCTGATTTGGAACACTGGTATTTCGCATTCAGAATATTTATTCCACGTATTTATGATTCATGATGCCAGATTTGACCGATTTGGTAAAATAATCGATCATTTTACATATTTTCTTGAAAATGTCATCTCGATAAGAGATATAAATCTTATCTATTAATAATCTTCGAAAAAAAAGTATATTTTCAGAAAAATTTTATTGTATAATTTTATTTATTTCAATAAATTACTCAATTCCAAAAAAAACTTGTCTTGATTGTTTATTGCGAAGATTGTATAATTTAATCTTTCATATCATATGATTGGAAAACATATTCTTGCGATATGTCGCAATTGCAAATGAGGAAATTTCCGAGTGGATGACATGAAATGTTGACACTCCACGTATGAATGCGATTCTATGAATCATTGATAATGATCTCATGCAGTGATTTTCCGCGATTCAATAAAAATTAAGTGGATTTTTCGCGTGTGAAGAGGAAAATGCTAACAAAAAGACGCCAGTAGTCCGTTTTCTTTATAACTTGTTTTCATCTAAAAAAGCAATCATACGCATATTTTCCGCATTTATGAATATGAAGAACTTGTAAAACATGTTAAAAATCAATAAGGAAAACAGGAATACGTGATGAATAATGCGTTAGATGACGATCAACATCCGACTTTTACGTCGCGGCGAGAGATCATGCAATCTCACGTATTATTGCATTAAACGGCATAATATGCAAATTTCTTACGCTATTAAAATAAGACACAAAGATTCTCTTTCAAACTACCTTCTTACTTTCTTTTTAAAACAAACTACCTTCTTACTTTCTTTTTCTCTATTATTTTTCAAATATTTTTTACATTAGAAATACACATATATAATATAAACTATACAAAAAAATTAAAGGCCCACTTTCTTCGACATAAAAAAAGACCAATTTTCAAGTAGTTGCAACTTCCTTAAAAATAATCGGAATAAGATAAAAAAGCGTTTCAAAGTTTCTCGTTTTAGAATCTTTCAATGAATTTCAAGTCTTTCTATTCGTTACAAAATTACATTGTAAGAAAACGACGTCCGTCAAACTTTTCAAAAGTTTGTCCAAGAGAATATCGAATTAAAATAAAATCCTGGCACGATTTCATTAATTAGGGGTTAAAGAGCAGAGTTTCAGTTTTAATTTCTTTTTTTTTTAACGAATGTTCTATGATTTTTTTCGCCGAGATATTCATTATTAAAGCAAAATCGAGCTAATGACTTTGAACGCTTATAACTAGTAAAAAAAAATAATCGTACAATAATTATTAAAAAAGCAATTTAAAGTGAAAAGTTAGCACTTTAAAATACTCCTATCATTTTTTCAACCATTATTCATTTTTAAAGCATAATTATTACTTAAAAATCAAGTCAAAATTGCATTTTTATCTTTTGTTTTATATAAATCAATGAAAGCTAACGAAAAAACGTTAAAATTTTCATAAACTTTACAACATTTAGAAGTAAAAAGCATTCCAGTTACTCACATAAAAAACTGAAGTGTTAAATTTTTTTTCTGTAAAAAACTTAAATAAATGATTATTGTATGATCATTTTTTTTTACTAGTTCAAAGTCAATAGATCGATTTTGCTTTAATAATGAATATCTCGGCGAAAAAAAATCATAAAACATTCGTTAAAAAAAAAAAAATTAAAGGTAAAGCTCTGCTCTTTAACACTCAATTAATGAAATTGTGTCAGGATTTTTTTTAATTTGGTATTCTTAGACAAACTTTTGAAAAATTTTGTAACAAATAGAAAAAATTGAAATTTATTTAAAGATTCTAAAACTAGAAATTTCAAGCTTTAGAATGCTTTTTTATTGATCTTATTCCGATTATTTCTAAGGAAGTTGCAACTACTTGAAAATTGGCCTTTTTTTATATGAAAGAAAATGGCCCTTTAATTTTTTTGCGTAGTGTATAAAATTCTTTCAGAATCTTGTTAAAGAAAATAAATTTAATGAATTTATAATTTTCGAGGCATAATTAAAAAGAAAAAATCGTGCGAATGCATTTTCTAATGCAAGAATTTAAGTCTGTTCAAATGCGCGTAAAGAAATTAATTAATTAAATATTGCGAACGCATTCGCACTCTTATATTTACGTTTTTACATTGAGTTAATTGTTGCGACTGACTTGCTTTTCGTGGACTTCCGGCCTAGCTACAGATAGTACATGCGATAGGATATATGCGATATATAACGATAGTGCATGCGTATGTATATGCGATATATAACGAGTACACTCGCACGATTTCGCAAACGACAGGAAACATTGCAGGCAATGCTATTGATGTCCTTGTTAATTATGCTTTAGTGTCGATTAATTCATTAAATCGCAGCCATATAGCAATTGCATATATCATTATACGATCGTAGAAGTTTTTTTAATTCCTTTTTACTAATCAGAATTCTCTATATAGTTCATGATATATTGTTTCAAATTCTCACGATCTAGTTTAACCTATCGCAATTTAACATCATTTAATATTTTATTAGATTATGAAGCTTTATATTATTTAAGGATGTTTTGGCTATACAATAAAAACAAAAAATTATTAAAATTTAAAGATATTTCTTACAGTTATATTGTTTGGAAAATCAAATAAATAAATGTAGTTTATAAAAAGAATTAAAGTATACAAAAAAAATTAATGTATATAAAAATTAAAAAATAAATTAAATTTTTTAAAATTTAACTCTTAAATTAAAATTATTTAAGAATTAAATAGTATCAAAAATTTTTGATGGTACGTAAGTAAGTATCTCCTGAAATTAACTGCAAGAAGCAAAAAAATGAAAAATGCACACGCGCACATACACACGCATTATACATATAATATGTATATACACATACATATACATATAAATAACTATTAAACGAGTAAGTGTAACTAAATCAAGTTTTGCACAAATGTTTATTAAAGTTTTGTTAATATATGTGAAAATTTATATTTCGCTAATAATAATGTTTTTTTCCTTATTAAATTTATCAATAAGTACTAAAAAATGCGACTTTCCATAAAAATCGACACTAACTTTAAACTTAAATAATTTCCAAATCGTTAAAAGAATTGTGCACAAGTTTTGCATAGACACTCAGAAGAAATAGTACAAATTTTTATGCTTTTGTGAATGTTTTGATATAATCAAATACATCCTTAATGTTAACGTATCAATATGAAAACTTGATGTCAAATTAAACAAAATTTGTTTGTTATTCATAAGATTTAACACTTTATATATAATATTTTATATATGATTGTAAAAATGATAATGAGAAAGACGTATAATATTGATTTCGGATAAATAAATCTACATAGAAAAACAATTAAGTATCAATTATTAATATAAGTATCGTGAGAGGAAAGAGAACTCACAATTTATGAAGCTTTTTATTAGCATTTAAATATCTTAATTTCGAAAGTGTCGCATTAATCTCATCATTTATCTCGTATTTTTTATCTCGTATTTTTGCTTTTTACACGAAATTATGTCTTGGTTGTCTCTGACTCACCACGTATTTTACCACTGTACGAGTAATATTAGAACACAGAGGCATAGAGAATTCAGTGCAATTTGCTTCTTGAATGATGACGCGACACAAGACGAAAGTATCGCAAAGTATATTTAAATTTAGGAAAATAATACTTTATACTTTCATTAATTCATTTTTAAAATGCATATATTTTTTAAATATACAAAGAATGCTATCACGCACACACACATATGCATAATAGAAATGACAATTTTAAAAATATTAGTATTAATGATAAAATAAGAAAATATAAGAAAATATATTAGAATTTAATCTCACAATTTTTTGTGTCTATCAATTATTAATTAAGCAATAAAATATCAATATTAAATTTTAATAATTAATTTAATTTTTAGTATTTAATAATTTTTAATGTTGTAATTTTTGTAATGTAATTTATATTTTAATATCGTAATTTTATTTTTATTAACAACTGTTAATATTTTATTTCTAATAATAAGCTACTTGATTTTTATTGATATTTGTTTAATTTTTTGAATATCAATCATAAATCACAGATTTCTTTTACTGAGTTATTCTCTACATTTTGTGCAGAGCATCTGTTCATCCGGTTCTTTCTCATTCCATAGGAATGTTCGCACGCTCCTTAAAAGGGGCTGCGAACCAAGAGTCCGAGTGGTGTATTTCCAGGACAAAGTATCGGGAGACAATAACCCCCTCGAGTCACTTGCTCATGGAAAGATAAATAATATGAGAGGGTCGGTTTTCGACCTCGGATTCGTCTCTCGGAAGTTAAAATAAAGATTCAGTCCAGAAGTTCTGACGCATGTTATTGAACCTGATCCGAATGCAGAGCTGCATCGCATTTAATTTCGCATCCTGCTCGGATTTCATTTAGGAACAAAGACATCACAAATGTTGCTAAGTCAAAGCTTAGACTGAGAAGCAATCACTTTTCGGGAAAGACTCTGATTTGAAAGGATTAATTGAATAGTTTGGAAACTATTTAAGTTCAAATACAAAAATTCGAATTTTATTAATACAGTAACTTTTAACATTGAGTTCAATCAAAACATTGAAGATGATCAAAACCAATACGTTGAAACAAATGTTGTTTATTTTATCTAATTTATTAATATTACATAAATTTTAGCGTATGGCTCTTTAGCTCTTTATATTTTTATTCCTTTCATTATTTATTAATACGGTATTGTATAAGAATAAATCAACGACATATATATTTACCTAATCTATTTATCAATTTTTAATAAGATTTATAATAAAACGAATATATCAATCTAATTCTTATCAATATATAAATTATAAATCAATAAGCGAATAATCAAAAAATATTTCCCTATTTTTCTCTTAATATTCTATATAATTGTTATTTTCGTCTTCTTTATAGATTTATATCTGTAAGGCGGAATTATGGGGGAGCTAAATGTCAATCGCCAATGGAGTGATTATCACAAAGTCACGCGAAACGGAACGTGAAAGTATGTGATTACATGCTAATAGGGTAAATGGCGAGAGGTAACGCACGTGAAAAACGCAAGTCAAACGAAAAAAACATAATAAAGCGGAAAAGCGTGATCGTCAACATAAAACGTGAGTAATGGTATGTCAGGCGCAATGTCAAGGCACTGAAACCTTCCTGCGAATCGATTACACCAAGCTTGTAACGTGACTTTGAGAGATTCATGCTTTATTTGATGTCTCGGGACCGTGGAATTTAAATTCTCTACGAGATCGAGCCTGCAGCTGTATCACGAACTTGAAGAATGGAGTGTAGGAGGCACCTAGATTTTAGGTGCGGAAAGTGAAGCTCCTGCGAGAAGGAATCTGCACTTTTATCAATTGTTAGCTTCCAAAAGAGCTAAAAAATATAATTAAATATCAAAAGATGATAACACTAATATCACCAATCAAGATGGCGAAACCTTCCCCGCAGCAATTTTACCCCTTTAGCCTATTGTTCTATCTTTCAGATCCGTGATTTGTATGATTCAAGAATGATTGGTATAACGATCATCATTATTCCTCTACAACTTTGATGAGTTTCAAATATATTGTGTATATATTTAAACGGCATATTTTTTCAGATGTTATTTCTCACAAGCGGATATTTGAATATTTGTGTCTTCTGTTTACGTCTCTCGTTACGTCGCGTATGTTTTCACAATTTGATTCGAGGAACGAAACGTTCTACTAATCATAAAATGAGAGATATCTCCTTTCGTTGATATGGCTTGCTTCGCGTGAGATCAGTAGTAAGTTATCGATTTTTATTTTCACAACAAGTTTAATTTTATTTTTTTTAATAATTTTTCAATTTAAAAAATGTATGTGTGTTTATGTATAAGTATAAGAATATTTTTTCAATAATTATAAAAAGTATTTAAAATATATATTAAATATACAATTACGCAAAAAATTAAAGAGCCACTTTTTTCCATCTAAAAAAGGCCAATTTTCAAGTAGTTGCAACTTCCTTAAAAATAATCGGAATAAGATCAATAAGAAAACGTTTCAAAGCTTCAAGTTTCTAGTTTTAGAATCTTTCAATAAATTTCAATTCTTTCTATTCGTTACAAAATTACATTGTAAGAACGTGACGTCCGTCGATTGAACAAATTTTTCAAAAGTTTGTCCAAGAATATCGAATTAAAAAAAAATCCTAGCACGATTTCATTAATTGGGTTTCAAAGAGCAGAGTTTTAGCTTTAATTTCTTTTTTTAACGAATGTTCTATGATTTTTTTTCGCCAAGATATTCATTATTAAAGCAAAATCGAGCTATTGACTTTGAACGCTCATAACTAGTGAACAAAATAATGGTACAATAATCATTAATTTAAACTTTTGAAATGTACAGAAAAACACTATATACTTTGGCCTTTTGTACAAGTAACTGGAATGCTTTTTACTTATAAATGTTGTAAAGTTTACGAAAATTTTAACGTTTTTTCGTTAGCTTTCATTCATTTATATAAAACAAAAGATAAAAATGCCATTTTGACTTGATTTTTAAGTAATAATTATGCTTTAAAAATGAATAATGGTTGAAAAAACGATAGGAGTATTTTAAAGTGCTAACTTTTAACTTGAAATTGCTCTTTTAATAATTATTGTGCGATCATTTTTTTACTAGTTATGAGCGTTCAAAGTCAATAGCTCGAGTTTGCTTTAATAATGAATATCTCAGCGAAAAAAAAATCATACCACATTTGTTAAAAAAAGAAATTAAAGCTAAAACTTTGCTCTTTAACACCTAATTAGTGAAATCGTATTAGGATTTTATTTTAATTCGGTATTCTTGGACAGATTTTTGAAATATTTGTTCCATCAACAGACGTCGCTTTCTTACAATGTAATTTTGTAACGAATAGAAAGAATTGAAATTCATTTAAAGATTCTAAAACTAGAAACTTCGAGCTTTGAAATGGTTTTTTATTGATTTTATTCTGATTATTTTTAAGGAAGTTGCAATTACTTGAAAATTAGTCTTTTTTATATGGAAGAAAACGGCTCTTTAATTTTTTGCGTAGTGTATATACAATATGAATATAAATTTTATCAATTTTTTAAAAATTGTACTATCTTGTAAACATAAGAATAAAATTTAAAAAAATGATAAAATTGTTTATATATCTACTATATATCTAAGATATATCTAGGTAAATCTAATTTATCTTTAATTCATCTGTTTAGATATATCTAGATAAATCTAATTTTAAAATTTGCGCTTTGAATTTTTAAAGATAACTCGCAGAAACACATGCTCGAGATTTCTAACATCGGAAACGGAGTCAAGTTGCAAATTGGTGGCAACCTTGGAGCTGTCATCAGTGCGTTACGTAATTGTACGTGTGCACGGGACTGCGTTAAACGCACTGTTGGTAGTTCGACAACTATATTATCTTGCGTAATAATCACCACGTCACGTTGGATCGATTTGAAAAACCTTCTCCACGATGTGACCAGTTTCAACGTCGCGTCGACTGGTTGCTGACCAGTCTTGATTGCGTTAATTATACAACGTTAAACGTGATCGTGTTCGAGCAATGAAATAATCAAATAATTCCGAGCGTGCATGTTTCTCTTCTCGATAGAAATCATGTGGTAACCAAGATCATATCGTTGAACTATATACTATTGTAAAATACAACGCGATCTCTCTGACTTGAGACGCGAAATATGTAACAAAATCGAACCTATCTTTCGATGATGATAAGGCTCTTCCCAGCAATCCCGTTGAAAGGTCAGGGGTTCGTGAGATCGTTACTTGTCGATTGAGTGGTTCATTTCAGGTTACACCTATGTGAAGCTATTTTAATCATTCTATATGTATAACGCGCTCGTGATCGCCTGTTGACTGACTTTATAAATAGAATGGATCGATGCTATAGTGTTGTTCGTATGTGAAGTTGTTAATCGAACCTAACAAAAATTACGCTTTTTGAGAATAACCGAATTAATTGCGAATCAAGTATAATTTTCACTTGTAATGTACAATTTATGCGAGATATATGTGATTAATTTATTATATTAATTATATTAATTTTATTTGTTGGTACGTATCAAGAACTATCAGTGGAACAAATAATTACAAATTTACCAAAAATCGTATATTCTTATCAGATTGAATTTATTAAATTATATGAGATGAATTTTACAATTAGAGCTTTGCTCGACTTGATACGATTTGATAACTTTAATAATCATACGATTAGATAGATTGTTTCTCGTGAAAAATATAAGCAACTTATCAATCAACAACTTGTAATAGAAAAATCAATTACAAAGAAATAATATGGAACTTTCTCTTCGTCGAAAGATACTATGCATGTTTGCATTATTCATTGCATTGTAAGAAATTGCTTAATTGTAAGAATTCAGACATTTTTGTCTAAATTTTCAGATCTAAAATTAATTTTGTCTTAACCAGAATCATTGTTCTGAAAGTTCAGAAAAATGTTTAAAAATTCAGACACTCTTTTGAATAAAAAAAAAAAAAAAAATTTTAATGATTAAAACAAATCGTCTAAAATTATTTTCAGATCTGAAAATTGAGATAAATGTGTGTCTAAATACTTAGGCAATTTTGTTACTGTGCATATCAGTATTCATTTTATTATATCATTGTGTCATAAATAATCATAGTTTTATGATTCATATAGTTTCATCTCTGATTCTTCGTCTCATCTACATTTATAATCTTCACAAAAATTCATAATTCTTATTTTATCTTATTAATATTAATTCTTAATTTATTTTCGACTCATGAAACGCCGATTCACACGAGAAGTCTGTTGTCGAATTCGATGAATTAACCCTTTGAGTCACAGCGGGTCACCCAGAAACACACCTTTTTTTTGTAGTTTTTTATTGTTTTAACTCCTTTTTTTATCCACAAATACCGAATTTTTTGTTTCTACAGAGTCTCTAGAACATTAATAAGTGTAAAGAAAATATGAACAGTCATTAATTGTTAATTGCAAAAATACCATATATAAACAAACAGTCAAAATTAATACTTTACGAAAAAATGCATTTTCTACTAATCTATTATGTTAATAAATACGGCAATTTTTTTATAATCTTAGTACACTCTAAAGTATTTTTCAGAATTTTTTTAGAATTTTCCACCGTGTTGTTTTTGTTAAATCCTCCTTTCTTTGATAAAAAATATATAAAAAACAATATTTTCTGTTCTAAATTGAAAGTAATAGTTGTATTCTTTTTTAAATTTTTTCTCTGAAGGTTTTTTTAGATCGCAGAATCTGAATCTAAAGGAAAAAAAATTTAATTTCCAAAATTTAATATAGGGATCCAATATGACGGAAGTAATATATTTCGTCTGCCATATTGGATACCAAATTTTATAAAATACTGACAATTAGAAAAATTCGTGACTCAAAGGGTTAAATGACCCTAATCTGATCTACATTTCTTTCTTTCTCTATCCTTCTCTTTTTAACAACATACATATCATATATTCGTGCATAAACGTACTATAGTCTCACAATCAAATGCAATAACACCAGATGCGCGATAGCAGTTAAATAAACTTGCAGATGAGTAAATAGGTATATTCAAAGTCGATTCTCGAATTAGATTTCTCGAACGCGAGCGGTTGCCACGCCGTGGCAGCGGTAGCGGTTCGACGATCGATCCCGCAATTTATGATAGGAGTTACATCGCAAATTCTCGTTAAGTATCACGCGCGCGCGGCAACGTCTCGCCAATTTACTAACGGGTATTAATAGTCGCCCCAGAGCTAGCACTCTCTTAAAGCTACAAATACATACGGCATAGAAAAAGCATCTAATTTCATTAATTTCTCCACAGTGTTGTTTTGTGAGTTCGATAAATATTTACAAGCAGATTACGTACGCAGTAGCATACCTGAAATATTCATTGTCACGAATAAATACATTTTTATTGAGCCATGAGCATGCAAAAAAACATGTTGTGAACAACTCGGAAACAACGTAAAGATTAATGAAAATTTATTATATCTTACTTTTCAAGGGGCCTGAATTAATTCTTGACTTGTGGGCAAAAAATTAGGATAAAAGCTGCATTCATTAACTAGATTTATGTATAACAAGAATATTGCGAAGACAAAATTATTCTAATCAAAAGAAAAAATCCACAAGAGAGTATAAAATTTTTCCAAAAATTAATTTTAGAAAATGTATAATATTAAAAATTAATTTAAAGATTATATTATTAAAAATTAATTTTTTTCTTCATGTGTAAGAGAAATATCTTTAAAATACTGTCTGTTCGAAAATATTTACTCGTGATGATAAATTGAAAGAGATCTGAAAGTGTAATTGACATAAATGTAGACTTTAAAAATATATTTTAATTATAAAAAGAAAAAGACATTACAAATTTAAATAATATACAGTGAAATCGTCATTTTATATGTCAAGTTTAAAATGCAAAAAATTTTCGACGTGTAAAAATGTTCAAAGTACGAAAACGCCGTTATTAGCTCTAACAAAATTTACATCCACTACATTGCCATAATTTTTAAGTATAGTCATTATTTTAGACATCGATAAAACATTTCTATAAATTTCTCAAAAACATTTTCACATTTGAATACAATACATCAACGAAAAGTATCAGCGATTATCAACAAAATATATTAATATTTTTAAGATGCTTATCAGAACACGCATCGTGAGCGACCAAATAAACAAATGATAATGTCATGATAATATAAGAAAAAGATAAGTGGTTAATTAATTTAGATCTTAATCATTTTGTCCGAATAATAAATCGACACGGTTACTAAGTACAGTGAAAAATTTATATTTTGTTGACTCTCTTTCCGTTTGACACCGATCGATTAATTCGATACAACAACATACTGTAATCGTTGCTGCTCCATTAAAATTTACTAGGTTCCCTAATTGATTACCGTTGACTATTGCACGCATGCGGAATATCCTGCATCCGTTTCATTTGGGTGCCTATGAATTTGCGATTAATTTTTTTTTTTTATGGAAATAATGACGTAACCTTTCGACGACATCACGCATGCCAAATGTACTCTATACATAGTTAATGAATTGTCGACTAGACACTGCAGGCGAGCTTGTACACACAAATCGCTCGTGTTTACCCAGCGTTTAACGTCGCTGCCACGTCGAGAGCAGAAGAGACGCAACACTCGATTTCATCGATAAACCACGCAACAGCGCGATTTTGCGTTGGTCAATCGATGGTGCCCCGGCGATCAGCGCATCGAGAGTTTTCAACTCGCTCGGCGAATTCTCATTATTTCTACGCTTTTCATGATACGTGCCAAGCCAAGAGAGGCAAACGTATATGAAGGGTCGCGGGGCGACCAGGCAGATACAACCGTAAGAACGTCTATGAACGTCCCGCTACTAAATATAACTGCTGTTTGCTGAGGCTATTTCCTACTCGAGAGATAAACGCGAGTTAAGAGGAAAGAAAAGCACGCGCGTCCCTTGCTTTCGCCGCAGATTTTTGCCAAAAGAACTGAATCGTTTCTCCAGACTTTTACCACACGACATTATTATCAGCGCTTATCGAGGTGATAAAGTAATCTCAATGAATTTTTGTGTCAGTAGGATGGTTAATAAATATCGTCTTGATAAAAGGGGAACGATTGTTTAATTTAAACAAATCGATTGTGATTCAATATCGAGTAAAATCGGAATTAAATTTTGATGTAATTTTACAATGTCAGAATATTTATAGCTCTCTCTGAGAAAATTCCACGAATGTTATGACAAATAATAACAGCTGATCATGATATAAGGATACAATCTTATAACTAATTATGCGAAATTATACCTGATGAGCCTTAGTAATGCGATTATTTATAAATCTATTTTCTGAATTCATAAAATCGCAGTCTTCTACTTATATGTATTTATCTTTATCAATATCATATGCAGAATGTTTTATTTTCGCTACAAAAATCGATTATTAAATTAATTAAAGAAAGTTTGCTATTAAAAGTAAATAATAAATGAAAATAAAGATTAATAAATGTCTACATATGTGGTAATATATTTATTTAAAATTCCGAAATTCGATGTACAATATTTCTCTAACGAAATTTTGTTATATTGCGTATTCGTCGCGAGCTTGTCACAGATTGTTGCAGGATTAACCGTGCCAAACATTTCGAAATCGCGTACAGAAACAGAATACCGTTAAAGACAATTTTTTAGCACGGTCTGTTAACGCGCGCGCGAGCAAACACGGACAAAGTGACGTAGGTAAGAAAATGCTAAGAGATCGCGGGAAAACTTTCGATACCGTTGTTCACCAAGTTGTTTTACAAAGGAGAGTTAGGAGTAGTGATGGGCGATCTCGATTCGATTTTCAGAAAATCGATCTCCTCAAAAAATTGATTTTTTTAAATCGATTCTTTTTGTAGAAAATCGAATTTCGATCTGTTGATTTGATATACATACGTTTAGTGGTGCCAGAAGTGGCGCTTTTCAATCTGCGCACGAATAAAAAATTGAATAAATATATTTAAAAAAAAAAAAAAACGTTTTAAAATATTTTTATTCTTTTTTTAAATATTTTTGAGTGTCTCCGAAACTAATGTCAAATAATTTTATAAATCAAATTATTTTAAAGTAAAACATAATTTACTATAGTTATGCAAATATAATCCACCTTACAAAATCATGACTTTTTAGTTTTTGTTATGTAGTCTTGATTTTTTTAGATCGATTTTTAGGAAATCGATTCTTTTGGTCCAATTTTTTTAATACATCGATCTCAGTTACTTCGATTCTAGATCGATTCTTCTTAAAAAAATCGCCCATCATAGTTAGGAGTATTTAAACGTCGATAAAATCGTTGGAGAAAACCGGAAAACAGCAACCTTGTGTAGTATTCAAGGTCTTGGATATTACTAGCTTGAGAATTACACAATATACTCGATAAGTATGTAATAACAGAATCTAGTATAGAAAAGTCTCAGCAGAAAATTGATTTTAGCGCTTGCGATAAAAGTGTCACATTGCGGTGTCAATTACGTTTGTATGATATAAAGAATGAATGATAAACTTGGAAATAAATAACGAAACTTTACTCCTTCGCGAATAAATTTCTTTTAGGATAGATAAACATTTAAAATTACTTAAATTCGATAAGAAATTAAAAATTTATCCATGCTCAAAAATATATGCGATTAATTTGTAATTAATAATTAATAATATTTATCAAATGCCGAATTTAAATAGAATTGAAACTTTCTTGGGCTATTTCCATTTATTCCCATAGCAACGAGCTAACGATCAGGCAGCGAAATTTCGAAATTACGCTCGACAAGCCTGCGCATTCGCCATTTCTGTTTCATAAGCTGCGCGACGCGTCTAGAACGTCTCTGTGAGTTGCAAATATTTATCCTAAATTCGTGCGCCAACGCAGAAGCGTAGTCGCACAGTAATTTAATCGGAATTTTAACTGTCTTTGTCTATTCGACAAAATATTCCAATTATATTATATCACATTACTCGCGATTGAAGTAAATAACAAAATCCATACTTTTTACATTTTGTTTACTTTATATTACTTTCAATTTTTAATTACTTTTTAAGTACATTTTGTATCGTTAATTCGCTCTCAATATTAAGATTTAATATGCAAACAGATAATTTGTTATATTGTTAATTTTTATCTCCATTGAAAATATTACATTTATTTCATTTATATAAATGTAATATAAATTATAAGAAATCAATCTACAATTAAATGTAAACACGGTGCGATTAGAGACATTTCACAAACAAATACGTAAAAATTCTGGAGTAATTTAGTGGCGTAAGTACAGTTGCATTCGATCAAAGGTTCAGTTTTCAATCGCATCACCGTGTCAATATTTTTCTCGATCGCATGTCTACAAGTAGAAAAATATCGTCATCGAATACAAGATATCTGCGAAATGAAAGTGGGCTTTATCGAAAGCACTATCGAGAGCACTGTTTGTGCCACAACCTTTAAAAGGTCAGAGAGCTCGTCTGAGTGGTCCGATATAAAGCAAAACAGAATATAATTCGAATATAAAATAAAAATAGTTTCGTTGTAAATATGTACCCAAAAGTATGACGAATTATTAATAAATAAAATTTGATAATCGAGAGAAAGAGCAGACAGCCCGTATGTTTTTTAATACAAAATGTTTCTTCATTAAATATTCACGTGATTATAACTCGCGACATTCAGGCAGATATGCGTATAATATATATATATATATATATATATATATATATATATATATATTTAATACACACAGCAACTGTGTGTATTAAACCATTTTTGGTAAAATCTTGGCAAAAAATATTTACACTTCCATCTCGGAGCAAAAAAAATCATATCTCTATACGGAGTAGCTCACATGATAGCTCTAGATGTGGAATCATGTGTTTAAAGTAACGGTCTCGTAGAAACATCGAGAATTGAATCTACTCGGCGTTGGGAACGTCCAAAAGCATGTCCGAGAAACCTCGACAAACAAGATTTCAAACATCACTGCAACAATACTGCAGACTAGTTTCCCATTCTTTTCACTTACTATATCACGTATAATTTATCGAGCACGGAACAATAAAATTTCGTTTCTCGACCAGGCGAGTCGGATTTTCCATGCCAAAGATGATGGAAGCACGATGGAAAGTGGATGGAAATTTTTCAGCCGGATGAAAAATAGTGCAATATCTTTACGTATTTTTGACGTCAACCTTTCGACTCTTCCACATCCAGTACCGGTTTTGTAAGTTTGGTTCGACCGATATGTAACTGGCAGACCGAAATATCGGTCGCCCAGAACCATTATGTGCTAACAGAGTCCAGGGTACTAACCTTGAGACGTTTGAGTTTGCCGTCCCTCGCAGCGTTGTACACCACGTTCTTAAAGTCCATTTTTACATACTCCAGCTCACGTCACGTCGGCTGGGTTATCTCTCCTTCGTCGCACGTAGAGTGTATACACGTATTCCCTCTCGTCGACGTTGACGTCGTTGATGTCGTCGACACCCCGAAGACTGATCCGTTCGCGGCGCTTCCTCCGTCTCCCCCACCTACTATACGGTGGTAAAACGAAAAAAAATTCGCGTTAATGAGATCGCGTTACCTTTCGCTCGTGAAAACGTTCGAAACGCGAGGGATTGGATAATCCAAAGAATACGATCGTACGTATGTATGTACACGAAGAGTCGGGTCTAAATAACAAGCGAGGATGAAACAGTCGCGTTCGGCCCGCGTTTCCGTTCGTTTCTTCTCGTCAGGTGGCAGTAGCGATCCAGTCGGCTCAACGGCTCACAAACGACTGAAGTTGCGCCGCGCGCCGCGCGCTGCCAACCACACGGCAATCAATCGCCAGTCGATACCAGCTGTGTGCTGTGTGCGCGCTCGGTCCTCAGTCCGTCTTCGACGCCGCCGACGCATGCGCCGTGACGCCGAGCGCGACTTGACCCCCGGCCCCGGCGAGTTCGTGCGTCGTGCGTCGTGCGTCGTGCGTCGTGCGTCGTGCGTCGTGCGTCGTGCGTCGTGCGTCGTGCGTCGTGCGTCGTGCGTCGTGCGTCGTGCGTCGTGCGTCGTGCGTCGTGCGTCGTGCGTCGTGCGTCGTGCGTCGTGCGTCTCGTTTATTCCCCTCGGTCGGCTTCGCGCGAAAGAGAGTTTGTTTCCTTCTTTCGAGTTTTTTTCGCGCTTGCGGCGCTGCAGCGAGAAGGAAGGAAACTGCATGTCGATGCTGAATGTCTATATTCCGTTACCGACAGAGTGTGCCGCTGTCGAGCGACATATTGCGTCCCTACGCCGATAGAATGCGCACAAAGTTTCGAAAAGGTAAAGATTGCAGAACGATTCTCTTGATTTTAATTTTTATTTTAATTTTCATTTCAATCAAGTCTTTTATAACATATCTATTTAAAATAAGATGTCAGCATTAGATTATATGTCGAGCATTAGATTATTATTGATTCCAATCTTTTGATATATTATTCCAACCTTTTCTAAATACATTCATAGCGTTTTCGAGTAAAGCAATTTTGATCTTTTTGAAAGCGACTATAATGACATTATAAACTCTGTCTTGAGTTGCTAGGCATACTTGGATTATTAAATTAATCAATGAAATACTTTGAGTAAGCATTTGATTGATTAATCAGGGCGAAATATCTTATACTTTAAAGTAAAAATAGCATCAAATAAGAATATACTTTATATTATTTATATTAATCAAATTCAAAAACCTTTCAGTTAAACATACATATATGTTTATATAATGTATATATAGGATGTACCAGAAAGTAGGGGCAATATTTAAACAGTGAATTCTGCAGATAAATTGAATCGAAAAATCCTTTATTATTTTTTTAATTCGAGCTCTTTATCATTTATTTATTCTATAATTACCGCAATATGAAAAATTAAAAATGATATAATTAAACAAATAGCGTGACGCAGCGGACAGGCATGTGTAAGCGGTGAGAGGCTAACTCGCGACGCGCGTGCGAATTCTACTTAAGTTTCTTTATAGAAGTAATGGTGGGAGGAAGGACGAGACCGCGGTGAGCCCCCCCCCTTCCCCCCCCCACCGCTTTATATATACCTGTCCACTATTACGTCGTGCTATTCGTCTAATTATATCACTTTTAATTCATCATATTGCGGTAATTATAATTCGAATAAAAGAACAGTAAAGGACTTTTCGATTCGATTTAATCTGCAAACTTCTTTGTTTAAATAGTGTCTCAACTTTCTTACATCCTATCTCCTATATGTATATGAACAAATATGGCAAATTTTTTCATCATTTTCAGAGTGATCAAGCTTGCTCCATTCGAAAATGCTATTACTCTATTCTTATGTACAAAATGTTTTCTCGTGTAACAGTTTTTAGTCATTCTTGAAAATTTCATTCTACGAAAATATCGCGAAAAAAAACTTAACCGTTTCTTTTTAACGATTTTCTTCAGCGCTCAAAATAATCATGACGCGAAACGACGAATTGTCATGAAATTTGCAAAGAATCAACCAATCTGTGACAACAGATTAAGAATGTAGTTCCTTTTATCTTTTATTTCTCCTATTTCGATACAATCTAGGTACATGCTTCCCGTAAAAAGCGAGTTATCGCTTCGAACTATCGCGAAACGGTATTCGACGATAATTCGTGATATCGCATCCGTGGTAAAACGTATTCCAAGCTGGAGGAAAGGGGAAGGGAGGTTAACGGGCTGAATATTCCACGTTCCGTCGAGATAAGACGGACCTATTAGCTCCTCTTTATCTTTCACGTAGCTCGATATCCAACTTTTCCGTCAGAGCGACGATTATTCGAGGACGGTTCGCGTGTTTCGCCAGTTTATACCGGGATTTCATAGGAATAGTCAGAATCTTTTTACGATAGATTATTTTCTCCCAGATATGTCTCGACCTAGAATACGTGACGAGAAAGTTCGTGTTAATAAATCCTTGCGAAATCATTTCCGGTTGTATATACATACGCACGTGTCTCGTAAAATAATAAATAAATTTTCGCCAAATATATTTTCGCATCATCTCGTATATTGGCTCTATTTTAGATACATGCTTTGAAAGTAATTCTAGTTGATTATAGTTGTATGTATGTATATCAATGAGATATGTCCGTATGATTTCTCAATGACTTTGCGTGTACTCCATGTAAATATCGATTTTCTTGACAATGCAGCGTCTGCGAAAAAGCCGTGTAATATGTATTGCTCGCTATAATTACCGACCAAATTGTTACGGTTGAACTCGAAGAGCGGCTTGTTATTAGTCACGCGACAAGAAAACACGAGAAACGATGTTGTGCAGCTTTTGCTTTCGTGCGAAAATCATGCAAATTGCGAGCAAATCGTCATGCGCGTCACCGAGGAAGGAAATGTCACTCCGACGAGTCAATTAATTCCCGACCTTTCCTCGATCGATCCCTAAATAATTAAATGTGATTTTTTTCAGTATAAGAACAAGATTAGATCAAACTTAAGAAATCTCGAAATACGTATCGCATAAATTATTATTACATCACGCTATTATTTCTTGTAGGTTACATATTTTTTTGCACTATAGTCATATATAGGTCACAATATCTTATCGAAGTTTTAGCTGTCTCAAAGAGTTTGAAAAAAATCTACAAAAATTTATATATACATATATTATATAAATCTATGTATTTTTGACATTTGTAAAAAAATGATCACATGTACAAAAGTTAAAAAATGAATTTTAAACATTTTTTAAAATTGATTAAGGCTTTCGGAATATTCTATTGTTAAAGTATTGATATATAAGGTCAAAATTATCCATATATAATCTTTAAGAATTAAATATTATATAATATATAAATATATTGTGATGTAATATAAATATATAATATATCGTGTATATAATGTATTGTAATGCATTATAAATACATTACTTCTTATGCAATTATACATAATTTACTTTTGTAAACTTTTGCAACAAGATTCGTGAATTATATATATATATATATATATATATATATGTATATATATATATAGATATTGGTTCTCCCCTTCATTATGAATGAAGTTTGAGATCTGAATGTTATATTCTGTAGTGATTTTTCTTTCAGCAAACATATTCAATCTATATAACTAGCTCTGCTTTAGGAAACTCGGTTTTGTCAATCGATGCGGAAAATATTTTAAATAAGTTAGTACCATTAAATTGTTGTTTTGCACTTGGGTTAGACCTCAGCTTTAATATACAACCATAGTGTGAGATCATGCAATTCAGATTGCATTTATCAAGCGTATACAACATCACTTCCTTTGTAAAGTGAGTTTCAAGCTAGATAAACCCATGTGTTTTTCAGATCATAATTATAATAATGTATTAAATGAGCTTAATCTAATAACGCTTTGTAATTGGCGGATTTCCCTTAAATTACTATTTATGTTTAAACTATTGAATGGATCTGTTATCTGCACAGAGTTATTTACCTCCATATTGTATTCAGATCTCTAAGCTTTAAATCTTTATTTCACCAAAAGCATCATCGAACAGTCTATGGAGCGTTGAAACCATTAAATCGTTTGTGTATATTAGCTAATGAATTTTCCGATAAGATTGATTTCTTTTACACGAGTCTTATTCATTTAGGAACTCTCTCCCTGCTTCATAGTGCCTCCATTAATGCTTTTATTTATTTCTCTTATCTAATTTCACTACAATTCTGGTATAGTTAATATATTTCTTGTATACTGTTTTTGCATTCTTATGTATTTTTTATATTTTTATACTATTATTATATACTAAAAAGCTTTTCCCGTTAAATAAATAAATAAATGTATATGAAAAAAGGATCTGAATTTCTATATCTTCCGTCATTGTTGTCAGCGAATACAATTTTTTTTTCTACTGTTCGTGACTTTTACATAATACAAAGTTGGCATATTTTTTAATATTCACATGTCCCTCGAGGGATGAGAGTTTTCACGACAAAACAAATTATCTCCCGCTCACGGCATCGCTCTCGTAACTCTTTTTTCCTTATATATCCCTTAGAACGAACACCAACCGCAGGAGTGTATTTACGAAAGATTTCCAATTGTGTTTACGGCTGTTTTCCCGTATTCCCTCCAAGTAACTCCCCCACATTCGCAAAGACTCTCCTTCACGCGCTCACGTACACATACATACATATATATATATATATATATATATATATATATATATATATAAAGATTATATATATAAGCGCATATTCACGTGTCGAATGGTTACAAGCAATGTTCGATCGCACACAATATATATGTGCGTGTAATAAACGTGCGTGTGCGCGCGCGATCAAAAGTGCGGTGCGGTTTGTGGGTGCCTCGCGATGGAGGGTGGAAAGAGACGAGCGGACGTCGATCCAATCCTATAGACTATCAGGCGACCACATTCTCGCAAATTGCGACACCACCGACACCGGACTGAAGCCGAATGACAATAAGTCGACGGGCAAGCAGATGCGTTCGCATCGCGATCACGTACGCGTAGATTAGCGAACGTTTGTCCGGTCCACGACGCGTGATGACCGACACAAACTCCGTCGCAATCGTCGGCCACTTGCTTATTGTGAATTAGCTCGCTGCATCTGGAACAATAAATGTGTTAGGCATTGGGCAACAATAAACACATGATAATATAATACCTGTGTCTAAACCATACACGAACCATAAGCAATTATTAAATATTTCATTATTTAAATACACGACGCAAAAAAATTAAAACCAATTTTCAAGTAGTAACTTTCTTAAAATAATAATCGAATGAATTTCAATTCTTTCTATTTGTTACAAAATTACATTGTAAAAGAGCGACGTCCGTCGATTGAACAAATTTTTCAAAAGTTTGTTCAAGAGAATATCGAATTAAAAAAAGATCCTAACACGATTTCATTAATTGGGTGTTAAAGAGAGGAGTTTTAGCTTTAATTTCTTTTTTTAATGAATGTTTTATGATTTTTTTTTGCCGAGATGTTCTTTATTAAAGCAAAATCGAGTTATTAACTTTGAACGCTTGTATAATAGTGAACAAAATGATCGTACAATAATCATTAATTTATGTTTTTAAAATGTACAGAAAAAACTTAATACTTTGGCCTTTTGTATGAATAACTGGAATGCTTTTTACTTATAAATGTTGTAGAGTTCATGAAAATTTTAGCGTTTTTTTGTTAACTATCATTAATTTAAATAAAAAAAGATAAAGATGCAATTTTTACTTGACTTTTAAGTAACAATTACGTCTCCAAAATGAATAATAATTCAAAAAACCAAAGGAATATTTTAAAGTGCTAACTTTTTATTTTAAATTGCTTTTTTAATAATTATTGTACGATTATTTTTTCATTAGTTATAAGCGTTCAAAGTCAATAGCTCGATTTTGCTTTAATAATGAATATCTCGACGAAAAAAATCATAGAACATTCGTTAAAAAAAGAAATTAAAGGTAAAGCTCTGCTCTTTAACACTCAATTAATGAAATCGTGCCAGGATTTTTGTTTATTCGGTATTCTTAGACAAATTTTTGAACCATTTATTCAATCGACAGACGTCGGTTTCTTACAATATAATTTTGTAATGAATAGAAAGAATTGAAATTCATTTAAAGATTCTAAAACTAGAAATTTCAAGCTTTAGAACGCTTTTTTTATTGATCTTATTCCAAGTATTGTTAAGGAAGTTGGAACTACTCTAAAATTGATCTTTTTTATATGGAAGAAAGTGGCCTTTTAATTTTTTTGCATAGTGTATTTAAATATTTCCTATGGTCTAAACTGATGTTTTTTTCTTTCAATCTTGTTACTATGAATGTTTTAAACGCTCTATAACTTTTGTTTTTCTATGTTAAAAAAAAATTTATCTAAAATTAAAAAAAGTATATACTGTTGTTATGTAAATGAATATGTCAAATGTCCAAATTACATATTACGTATAATATGCATGTATGTTGTAATGAGACTAATTTTCCATGCACGTGTATATGTATAAACAGTCAATTGCGGTTGAAGTACAATGAATAGTTCCTCTCACGGTTCAGAAATTCTGTGTAAATCGCGATGATAAATCGCGATGCGTGGGTAGCTTGAAAACGATGCATCTCTGATACATCGAAATACTTGCCAATAAACACACACACACACTTATTTTCTAATGACGCATTTTCTGGCACCACGCTATCCGTTAACCTCTAATTTGCTATTAGCTTACAAAATGTTTTTAATTACATGGTTGCGTAATTTTACAAGTTACATTTTCAACTGACACTGAATTTTACAGTCTCTGACGTTTAATAACTTGCATAAAAAAAAAGGGGGGCGGAAACAACACACGCCGCTTATGTATATATTTTTTTCATGCATATTCGTTGATTCTTACGAATTTTTCAATATCTCCGATTCCATTATCTTGTCTCGGAACGAAACACGATGCGGCATCGTATCCCGTCGATTTCTATTCATGATGGATCACGCCAGCGAGGAAGACATACATCTCTCGCGACGAGATGCCGCAGGAAAACGCATCGGTGCAATAGTCGCCGTCGCCTCTCTCTCTCTCTCTCTCTCTCTCTCTCTCTCTCTCTCTCTCTCTCTCTCTCTCTCTCTCTCTCTCTCTCTCTCTCTCTCTCTCTCTCTCTCTCTCTCTCTCTCTCTCTCTCTCTCTCTCTTTGTCTCTCTCTCTCTCTCTCTCTCTTTCTCTCTCTCTCTTTCTCTCTCTCTCTCTCTCTTTCCCGCTCGCTTGGCATAGTATTGGAATTTCGAAAAGCCGGGCTGCTCAGGTAGACAGCCCTGATTTAGAGCATCCCCTCCCGCGGGTTGGCGGGCGTTTAACCGAATCGAGGATTCATCTCTCCTCGCGCGCGCCCTCAAAGCATCGCGCGGACGCGATGTATGAGCGATGTGTAATATGATGAGCACCAACACACACACACACACACACACACACACACACACACACACACACGTATACGCGCTCGCGCGCGTATTCCCTCGTATTTCCATCCCTTCTCCTCCCTCATCCACACGCTCGCGGCGGTTACACCCACGCCGAGCTCTCTACTTACGTTGCCGGTTGACTCGTGTTGTCCGGCGCTCTCCGCCACTTTGACTCGCTCCCTCTCTGTCGCAGTCGTAGTAAACACACATATGTACATATATATATATATATATATACCCACACATATATATATATACAGGCTGACACATTCCCGTTGCACCTCCGGTTTGTGGATTGCGGGGGCGCAAGAGCGGGCGCGAGAGGGAGAGATTAAGAAAGGCGGCAGTGCGACAGAGAGCGACGAGGACGAGGACGAGAAGGACGACGACGACGACGACGACGGGTGGCGGCAACGAGCGCCCCGCAGAGAGCACGGAGTATATATCCGTGGCACAAGAGAACGGCGAGGAGAGGAAGATGCTGTTGGCGGCGCGGGCGAGAGCATAAAGCAGGGGTGTCGATAAAGAGTTTTCGAAACTTTTCGCACGCGGCCGCGCCATCGAGAATATATTTCATTTGCCAGCAAGTCGCGTTGATCCCTCGCGTGATTGAAGATTGTCGGTAAATAACAATGAATCGCGATTTCAAAACAAGTGATATATAATATTGGCAATTATCAAGTGTCAATTTTGAAAAATGTAGAATGCGAACTTTGTTTAATAAAAATCCATTTTTTTCAATGACATTTTATTATTGTAATCTTGAAATTTAAAGAGGAAGTGAATGGAACAGTTACATCAAAAACTAATTAATCCAATACATTTTGCTCTTTTAAAATAGAGAATTAATTAATTTGTTAGTTAAGTAAAGATTTACCTTGTAGAATTACAATTTTTATTTTCACGAATTCTTCGTTTATAGTCTACATTATAAAAAATTAGTTTGGTATAATATAATATTTATGATTTTGAAATTAAATTATGTTCCACAGGAATACCATTGTATTCAAATATTTATTAACTTTTGACGAACCTGATCCGTCCAATTACTCCTTAAAGTTTTAATATTGAATTTATAAATTGAAATAGAAATAATTTGAGCATATTGTCGGCGCTGAGTGATGGAATTTGAGTGATCTTTGGAGAAATTTGACAGATACTAGGTATATGTATACCGTTATCTTGCAAATTATAATCGAAATTCGCCACAACGAATGACACAAGAAAGAAAGAGAGAGAGAGAGAGAGAGAGAGAATAGAAAAACGTTTGATGTAAAGACAGCTGCGAGTAGTATGTAGATTGAATTTTCAAACGCTTTTTGTGCGGAGAGGGGAAGAGCGGGGTGGCAAAGAGAAAAAGAGAGATACAAAGTCTCTTATTCGTAACCCACAAACTCCGAAAAGACGACAGAGAGAGATCTCTCGCCCCCGTCGGTCGACGCCCTTGACTCGTGCAGTGGAAGAAGAGAGGGGGGAGGGCCACGGGAAGGGGTAGGACAGCTTGCGGTGGAAACGAGACGGAGCGTAGCTGCCAGTGCCGCTTCTGTGTGTGTGTGTTGTGTACATGTGTAGGTGTGTGTGTGTGTGTGTGTGTGTGTGTGTGTGTGTTTGTTCGTACGCTCGTTCTCATTGATGCGTCGGTGTGGACCCGTCGCGGCGATTTTAGTGTTGGTCGTCGTTCATCGATGTGTGCGTTCCGTGGCGGCGGCGGCGGCGGCGGCGGCGGCGGCAACGGCAAGCGGCGTTCACACGTTCCCGTCATCCACTACCACTCGGCTCGCCTCGCAGTCGAGCGTCGTACGTTGCGCGACGCGGACGCGATACGTCGCTCGCTCGTGTTCCCGTCGTTCGTATCCCGGTCGCGGCATCCCGGGTCGTCGTACACGTACACATATACACACGCACACACACACACACACAGACATATATATATATATATATATATTCGACGTAGACGTGTGTTGACTTTGTGTGCACGCGTCTTCCCGTACGAAAGTGTCAGTGTCAGACGGGAAGCGAGAAAGAAGGAGCAGAAGAGGAGAGAAGGAGAGAGAAAGAGAGAGGAGAGAGAGCAAGAGAAAGAGAGAAAGAGAGTGCGGCAGGAAACGCGAGTGCTTTTTCACCGCAGTGCCAAGACAGATTAACGACGGAGACGCGCGCGTCAGACGGATTTCATCGTGTGCCTACAATCAGGATCTAGAATCGCGACGACCTGCGATGGATATTCCAATGAGGTATAAATCGCGCGTATATATCAAGAGGCCTTCCCTGTCTGTCTCCTTCTTCCGTATCGTAATTAATGATTTTCTTTTCTTCGACACGGCACGAGAATCTCGATTAAAAAACGAGCCGCGCGCGAAAGGTACAGTTCGTTGCAATAGTGGCGGCGCGCGAAGTCACGTGTCCTCGTTAGTTATGCGGCCAACTTGGCGAACGTGACGTGCGCCGCCTCGACGTGACGTATCGACGAAACGTAGATAATAGAGACGATGGATTATTACTTTGGCGATGAAGGGAGGGGGGAAAGAAAAAGAGAGAGAGAGAGAGAGAGAGAGAGAGAGAGAGAATAAGAAGACCTTTTTCGCTTTTCGTGCGAAAACGCGTCGCGTTAAGGTTAATCTCGTTAATCTGTCTCCCTCTCTAGAGTTTGCCGGCTCCAGGGCTAATAATTACAGCGCTCGACCGCGAAACTTTTGCGAAACGATGAGAGAAGCCGAAGATCGCGCGGCGGCGAGCCATCCGCAAAAACTAATCCCTCCTTCCCATACTGATCGAAGCTTAATTCCCTGCGCTCCACTTCTTGATCGATAAGGCACACGCGTTCTCTTCCGAGAAAACGCTGCGAACTCAGCCTTGTTAATTGAGTTTCAAACAACCGGCCCTGAATCCGCTCTCCAAATCTTTGCTCCTTGTTTAACGATCCTTGGTATTTGTAGATCGCATTCTGTCGTGACACGTTTAATAGATTATCGAGCAGGCGGATAAAAGTGATTAAACCTAGTAATTATTCGATGTCACAATTGTGTGAATATATATATATATATATATATATATATATATATATATATATATATATATAACTTCACAACAAATGGCATTTATACCACTTACAATTAGACTAAAATATTCCAAGAACTTTCGATTCCTTTAACGATTAGATATGTTAATATTTTAATTTTATTGTTAAATATTTAATTGCAAAGATAATTTAGCAATGGCCTTATAGTACAAATATATAGGCCTATCATGTAAAACTAAATATAATAGTATCTTAGATGTAGTTTTTGAACGGAGACTCACACACATTTGATCAATTTTTAAGCGATTTCCTCCCCCTCGATTTTTTTTATAATTTCTTAATTTTAATGTTAAATAGTTAATTCTTGATGGATTTTTAAATTTAATCAATTTATGAAAAACAACTGTGTATCATATTACCAATATTAAAGAAAGCAATCATTGAATAATTGAATATATCAAATAATATGTTGTTTTAATTAATAATACATCTTATTTTTCTATAAAAAATAACGAATCTTACTTGCGACGATAACAATTCCGTTTAAATCTTTACTGGTGCCACTTATGGATTTGGAGCAATGACGCAAGTAGTTAAATTAATTAAGCTGTTGCTTGTATTGTTGGTAAGAATCGACGGTGGAGAGAGTTGTGAAGTAATGAGGAAGAGGAGGAACGGATTAATGATGTTTCAGTGGGAAGTAATTGACGTGCACGTCTTGTAAAATCGTTCGGAATTGACAAGCCGCTCGAATCCGTTTTCTTTTATCATGCATGATTTGCGAAACTTTTACCTACATTCGGCGTCAGGAATGCCTTATAACATAAATTTGCAAATGGCAAGGCACATTCATGATATGATATAGTATATATACAATATATAATATAATAATTGTTATGATTGGAGCACACTGATTAAATTGAATGTTCATTAAGATATTCAAATTATACACTGTCCGTGCTGCGTGTCGAGATATTTGGTATTGTTTTGTTATTTAGATGTAAACTTTGGAAAATTGTGTCATAAATTTATTATTGAAAAAAAAAACAAAAGCTTCGATTTATTAGAAATATTATTTATAAGATTTATTTCTATTGTTTGTCAAATTAATTGATAATAATTCATACTGACGAATTCAATTGACACGATTCGATAGTTATTAATCCGCTGTTTAAACAAAATTTATATTCATAATCATTGTTCAAATAGAAGTTTAATAGTTATCGATTCCATTGTTTATGCGAAAATTCGCAATTAATAATCCGTTCTGTTTGAACAGAATTTTTACACACGCGTATTCTCTCAACTACTTCTACGAGCCATTTAGGTTCTTTCTCTCGCCGTATAATTATCGCGCTTTGTGAGATAAGGCACTTTACGACGCTATGCATTTTACCAAGTTCGCGTCGTCGTCGCGCCGCTAATAGAGGTACGATCAGCCGTATCGTAAGTATGCGGAATATTAGGACACACCGTCGCGTAATTCAACTCGAAGTTGTTAGCTTTATCGCCAACACAATAGAATTTTTACTTTCGTGTCGGTCGTGAAGGAACATTTTATTTCGCAGTTTGCAAAATCGACGATTTAATAATACAAATGTAAAAATTTCTTGCTCACTAAATAAATCCCAATTGTTTTATATATATATATTTTTTTTGCTCATATTTTTTACCGAAATAGTTGCAACCAAGAATTATACATAAATTATAATTTTAAATATTAAACATTATTTATATTTAATAAGAGTAATTTTTAATATTAAGAGTAACATTATTATTTTCAATTACAAAATATATATTAATTTTACCCTCATAATTTTATCACTTATTGTTAGAGAAACATTTTAAACTTACCTTGTGTATATTTCTTTTATTTGAAATATAGGTTTGCGGTAAAATTAATCAAATTTCCAGGACAATATAAAACGGAATCTATCGTGCAACGAGTATTTTGCACACTGGTTCGTGGCATAACGTGCATAACGATCGAAATCGCGGGACTCGTAAACTCGGCGCGCGCGGTATCACCTGCGATAATTAAAGCGCGGAACCGGCGTGTCTGGTGTGGAGAATCCTTTAATCCACGCGGTCATTGTGCGCCGCCGCTCGGCCATGTCGCGATAACGATCGAGAGGGTAAAGAAAATCATCTCTGATTAAAGATCGAAGGCCGAAGGCCGATTAGGCGAAAAAGATTCGTGATAATTTCCTCCTCCACGGCTTATTTTCACTGTAAAAAAATTGTCTAAGAATTCATTCACATTTTTGTCTGAATTTTCAGATCTGACAGTGAGTCATTTCAGACCACTTTCTACCTGAAAATTCGGACAGTTTGTCTATGAGAAAACTTTACGATTCGCGGTTATTAACACTTCATCTGCAGTTATTTTTTTTACGAGTTCGACAAAACCCTTTTAGGATTATAATTTTTTTCGAGTTTTTTAATTCGTAAGTGCTCTTTCATTTTTGGGTATTAAAGTGTCTTACAATTGGGGAAAAAGGAAACGGAAGGAGGGGAATATGAGATTTATCGATCGTATGGTCGCAAAATATTATAATTACGCGAATTTATTTGCATCGAAATCTCTGAAATCACTGAAATTATCGCGCTTTAGATGACCGATATCGGTTCACACCTACACTCCATTGACTCGCAAGACAATAGAGCGTGGGAAAACTTTTCAACGTTTGTGTAAATACAGGGGGTGTGGGAGAGGGGGATGAATTTAATTTTGCTCGGTGGCGATGGTAGTGTTTGCCGACGGGACGAGACGCGTCGCGACGTCACACGTCGGGTATATATTGTGTATATATATATATATATATATATATACATGTACACACATTATATATATATATATATATATATATATATATATATATATATATATATAATGTGTGTGTATCAAGCCGAAAAGTTTTTATCGTCCCAAACGCATTTGCTACAAATTGATGGAAATAATGGCTCAAATTTAGTCCTGGGTGAATTTTTCACGCCGACGCACGCGCGTATTATACACGTGTATTTATAAATATATATATAAATATAAATATATATATATATATATATATATATATATGTATGTATATATATTTATATACAAGCGCGTGTTATACTTATACATATATTCGTTCGCGAAATACATTATCCGCGGAGAATGGACTGTTAACGCGGTTATATGACTCCATTTTGTGCGTTACACGAAACATCATCCCGCGTTACAAAGAGCCCGTAATGACGCGTCATGTATATATATGCGATCGCGCGCGCGGCGAAAACGGTAAAAGCGTGAAAATAATAGACAACGTTATTCGGTCCGGCCACGCGAACGCGTTGCTTTTCGGACACGGACCCTCTCCTTCCCTCTCTCTCCCTCTCTTTCTCTCTCTCTCTCTCTCTCTCTCTCTCTCTCTCTCTCTCTCTCTAGTGGAGCGTACAATCGCAAAAATGTTTTCCGTAATTCGCGGCCGCGACACGCCCCTACGGCTGTTATAAAATAACGGCGCTGAAATCGCGCACGGCAATCTACGAGTGAGAAAGAGAGACAGAGAGAGGGAGACAGAGGGAAGGGGGGCACCGCAAATTATCCGTCCGCGCGCCCTCGCCGTTGTTAAATGGCCAATTCTCTACTTGGAAATTAAGCTATGGCCTAAACTAACCTAACGTCGCTGGCACGACCGGTGCATCCATCGGTTGAGTGTTTGCACGGTTGCTTTAGCGTGCACTTCCCTACCCGGTCTCTATCGCGTTGTCGTCGTCGTCGTCGTCGTCGTCGTCGTCGTAGTCATTGGATGTTGTACGAAACAGCGTCGGAGTATACACATATATATGTATATAGATTGATTCATATTGACTTATTTAAATGCCTGTGCGGTAAATGCGGAATGGATGTAAAGCGTAAAGCGAGTATTATGTTAATTCGTCCATAAAGTGATGAATTACGTATCACGTGTTTTATTTTGGAGAGAGAAAAGTTTAGAAATTTGCTTTTCAAACAAAAGGGTGTAATTTGTCTTACGGGAAAAGCTTTTAATGTAGCAGCATTAATTCCTTGATAAAGAATTTTTTTTAGTTATTGTGCCCTCGATAAACAACGGATAAAATCTTGCATAAATAATTCCGCGATAATGAGTAATTTCTATTTTGATTTTCCACGCTTTCTTCCTTCTAAGAAAGGACTGACTAGCTACGTTAAAAGTTAATAAATCTAATACTAATAATATAAAATCAATAATTAATTTATGAGCCAAAGTAAAGATTTGCCCTGTGTAGAATTAAAACTTTTATTTTCACAAATTTTTTTAACACTCACTATACAAATTTTGTGGACAGTATTACTGTAAAAAGAGTTTGATATAAGATAATATTTATAATTTTGAGATTACTACTTCTATAACATTATTATTATAATATTCCATAATTAATTCTATTTTATAGACAAGTCTTTACTTTTTAATTTACAAGTTAATTATTAATTTCATATTTTAAAAGGCTAAAAAATGCAAGGTCTATCTCAAAATTTATAAATCTCGAAATGTACAAAGGGCATTCAATAAACAATTTATTTATTTTTTTGACATAATCCCTTGCTACAATTATATTCTATATTGCTCTATTAGTTTTTTATGCAACAAAGAATTTGCTTTGAATTCAATTAATTGTCCCTGACGTTGTAAAAATTCGCGATTTATACAACATTTACCGTATTGCTTGAACATCCGAAAGTAAAGATTTAAATGACACCTTCAGAAACCAGGAATCTTCTCATTAAACGCTGTTCTTCAAAAATACACTTTTCAAAAGGACTTGTCATTATTGAATGAGTTTATATATACATATATAATAGAGGTATACTAAAATAGTTGTCAAACTATTTAAAATTGACGATAAGAATGCCAAATTATGGTTTTGAAAATATTTTTTTTAGATATTTTAATATTCTTTAGATATTTTTTAAACAACTGTTTAATTATTATTTACTTCCTTTAATTATTAACATATAGCACATTAAGTATAACATCTGAAAAATATTCATATTTCATGACATGGTAGCATCTCTGTAAAAAGATATCGACTCTGCACCATTGTACCCCGCGGTGCCGTTCTACCCCACGTTCCTCTATTAGATAAATCTTTGCGAATTTTTTATTTCGGATGATCCAGATTCGAGCAGCAGTGGTCACTGTAAAACAAGTTTTTCAAAAGGACCTGCGAAAGAATTGTAATATCTTTTTTATTTATTAATATTTTTTAATAAAAAAGTTATGTGAAATTTGTAAAAACACTCTCTTCAAATATAAAAATTTTTCTTTTTTTCTTTAAGTCCTACAGTTTTGGAGAAAAAAATTCCCGAAACACGAAAAACAAGTTTTCTTCGGCTTCCTAACTGAGTATGACCCCTTAATTCGTCCTTCGCCGTCGCTTAGAAGCAACTGTAAGAATTCCGCTTGGTTTTCCCCGGTAATGTTTTATTGCGGGATTTATTCGACATGTTTGACACGTTTGCGATAATGGTCGCAGCGCCGAGCCTTCTCTCTCGTTCGCCGTCGCTCGTAATGCACCGTGCGGCCGTCGCCGCGGTCCATTGAAAATTGCATTGTAATCAATGCGTCGTAGATCCTGGAACGTGACGTTGCGCTCAGCCGGCAGCTTTGCACCCGGGATACATATACATATACATGTACACACACGTCGGGCACGCTTTCTTTTCTTTTTCTATCCTATTTTCGTTGTATGTCGCGTCGCATCTCTTTCTTTCCCTCTCTTGCCTCCCCCTCCCCCTTCCCCCGCCCCTCCCTTTTTTCTTGCTTTTTGTCCCCTTTGGGTTCGAAACACGCCTCGGAGATTAGGATAAATGCTCCTGGAGCAGCGACGGAGCGCGCAGTTTACGCTCCTAGTAAATCGAACGATAAATTGATCGCTCGCGCCGTCGTAAAGCTTTGCTCACACGCGAGCCGCACCGACGAAATGAGAAAGCATGGTCCCCGCGAGATACAGTGCGGTTAATAGAGAATACTTTTTTTTTTTTTATTTTTTTCCAGCACTATTTCTCGAGAGAAAGAAAAATTTAAATGGCAACCGGCAAACAAATGTATCTCGATACATTGTAAGCAATTGCTTATAAGAATTCAGACACATTTTTGTTTGAATTTTCAGATCTGGATATCTGAAAGTAATCTGAATCAGTATTATTCTTAATCATCAGAGTCATTTCCCTGAAAGTTGAAAAGAAAATTCGGGCAATGTGTCTGTGAAAAAACTTCAGACCTCTATAGTTATTTTTTTTTTTTACAGCGTACATCTCAGCCTTTGAACATTATCAGAAATGATTAAATCGCATGAGCAAATTTAATATACTATAACATATTAATTGATGAGAAATATAATATAAAACATATAAAGAATAAATTTTCTTTCAACAGGGGAACGAAGACATTCTACGACGTGTGAGGTATTAACGGCGTGCGAGGAATTGCGAAGAATATTCGAAAAGTGTCTGTGAAAACGCAAGTCGGACTTAAGTCGAGATTCGTGCGAGATTGTTTTTCCGTTTCCAGATTAATCGATGAGAAAGTGCACTTGGACTCGCGATAAAGTAATCGCGATGAATCGCGTTGTGTTGTGAACAGTGCATAAAGAGAAGATCGATATAAAACCGCGGCCGTCGTCGAATAGAGTCGCCTTCCGGATCACGAGGATGCGTTTAAGTCTACGAACACATGGTCATGAAATGATCGTGTGCGTAGTGTATCGTGGATGCTGCAGCGATTTCTAAGAAGCAATTGCCTAAGACTAAGATGTACCCCGCGCCGGCGAGACATCCCGCCGCTCCCGTAAGTATATTTGCATTTTTCCTCTTTTTTTTTCCTTCTCAAACAAAGAAATCAACAATGACATAAAAGCTTGTTGGAGCGTATATAAAAGGTTAGATATTTATTTATTAAAAGAAAAATGAAAATTTGAGAGATGTGAATGAATTTTGTTTTAAGATAAATCAGAATAATACACTTTTACTATTCTTGTTTAATGTAAAGCGAATTTTAATCCGACGAATTTTAGTTGAATCACTAAATTAACGAAATAATTGCACAGAAGAAAAAAATATTCTTATTTTGACAATATCTTTAGTTTCAAAATGTAAATCTTGAAATGAACAGAAAAAATTTGCTTGACCGAAGACATTTTATATAGTTCAACCAAGAAAAATATATTCTTGTTATTTAAGGGGACGCTTTATTCTTGAGATGACAATTATGGTATTGAGATAAGATTATAATATTGTTGAAATTTTAGATTTTTAAATTCTAAGAAAATTATAAATTATTGCGTATATATGAAACAGGGAACGTGTTCATATGAATATATAATAAGTTTTGATTTGACACTTACTTTTTTCTGTGTGGTTTAGACATTTATCAGTCTTACATTTTGGAGCGAATTTTCCGGAGCTTTATACAGTATTTCTTCGTTTACGCTGTTATTCTCAACATTTTTATTTAGCATTATTCATTATGACGAGCGTCAAAGAGTAATATAGTGTAATTACCGCTCGCGCAGACACGAGAGAGAGAGGGACGAAAGAGCACGTGGGAGTCGAGCCGACCGTTCTCGCACTTCGCGTTACTAATTCGAAGAATGTTTGATTGTTCCTCTCCTTCCTCCGTACACGTCCCTCCTTCACCACCTCCACCACCACCTCCGCTCGTGCCACTCTTTTTTACCGCCATAATTTCACGCGTCGCACAAGCTCAAAGTTCCTTACGATGAAACGAGACCACCGGCGAATTTGCTAACATACAGACATAGTGGGGGGAGAGAGAGAGAAAGAGAGAGAGAGAGAGAGAAACAGACAGAGGCGGCCGTTAGAAATTGTGGGGATTATTTATAGAGCCCGCAAGTCAACGTACAACAATTGCCGTTCATAGAACCGACCAATGGGCGATATGTGGGCACCACTCGTTTGCTTATTGACGCTGATGTGGCGCCGCTCTGCTCAAGGGGCACAAAGTGACTCGATCGTTTCTTCGACGAGTATACTCGAAGCGCGCGACGATAACGTTAACTGTAATATTCGTCTTAATACCCAGAGTTGGCCGAAAAAAATCCGGTTTCAGTTTTTACTGTCCCAGACTTTTTTTTATTCAAAGGAATAAACTATGACAAAACCTAGAAAAATAACTAATATGTAACACTAAAATATATTTGTATAATTTTATGCAAAAAGATATATAAGGTGAGTCACGGAAACTTGACGATCAAAAGTAAAGTAAATAATTGAAATATAACTTAAATATTCATTTCTCTATTAGTTAGGTAATAATAGGATGTAGAATGCCATTCAAGTGTATTACTTCATCTTATTAATTTTTTAAAATTAAAAAAAAATTTTTTTTTAATTCGTAAGAATATATATCTATATTTTTGTTTTATCTAACAAAAAGTAAATATTTAAGTTATATTTCATTTATTTGTTTCACTTTTAAAAAAGTCGTCAGATTTCCGTGACTCACCCGATATTTTTGGTTTAATTAATAAATCATATTAATCACTATATTATAAGAATGAAATTGATATAATATAATTTTTTTTAAATTCAAATTAATATATGAATTTATATAATATTTTTTTAAATAATAACTTTGGAGATATAAATGTTACTTACTAAATTTTATATTTATAATTTTTAATTATAAGAAAAATGTAGTAATAATAGAATTAAAAATTTTACTAATATAGATCTCGTTTGCACTTTTATTTTTCAATATCTAACAAAAAATTAATTAATTTGCTTCGTCGATTGCTAATCTATTATGGATTTTATTTTGGATAAAGTTTAAATTAGAAAACACTTTCAATGGATGAATATTGATGAAAAGATTTTCTATTTATTTTAACATTTTTAATAGGAAAGACCAGTTGTTGCTGGCTTTTTACCGAAAAATACCAGTTTTTATCTAGTACCGATTTTACCCTAAAAATATATGGAATGTTGTCAACCCTATTTAATACCGCGAAACTACCGATAATTATCGCGGTGACTAATAGTACAACGACGTAATTGACCTAGGAAGAAGAATCACAAAAGTTAAGCGTCATTGTTAGCTCGATAATTTCTCCGCGAGCACTTGTCTCGAGGCGATAGAGTGACGATGATACGTACGATGATTGTACTGCTCTTAAACGCTCACGCGAAACTGCTGATAATTATCGCGGTGATTAATAGAATGACATAATTGACCCGAGAAAAGAGAGTTATAAAAAAAGTTATATATAATGTTTTTGCTCGATCATTTCTTTACGAGAATCTCTTCTAGATGTACAACCAATAACGAAATGACTGGTGGTAATAATGATATACGATACATATATAGATACTATCTTTAAGCTCGCACCTAACGACTGACAATATGTTATCGCAGCTGATTATTAGACATAATTGATCTAAAAAAACGAAACCAGACCATCGTTACGAACGTTATTATTTAATCCGGGAAACTAATTGACAGATGCATCGCGTGCTGTTAAAGAAATTTGAACTAGCCTTGCATTACGATTAAGTATAGAGTCTTTTGCTTCCGCGCCGTTCGAAGGGCGTCTTCTTTCTGTCGATAATAGCGCATTATTAGCGAGCTTTTAATGGAAATGAGTGGAAATTAACTGTGATATAGATTATGCGTAATAACGTTGCGAAGAAAGCGGTAACACACTGTTGCTATTAATAGCGGACGCATAATCAAGCGTAATCGTCGCCGCATATGATCGACTATTTACGCTCGGTCATTTGGCGGTTATTTATTACATTCTTCTCTCTTTGCGGCCTGCAAATGTCTAAGATGAAGGTTTCGTGCTTTACTTAATGTACGACGAGTAAAGCGAATTTGTCATAAATGGATAAACTCGAATGTAAATGTCATATTTTTATAATTATTACTACGCGAAAAAAAAATTTTGATATATATGTTAATAGTATAAAAACTATATTTAAAATATTCGCGACGCAGGGAGAATAAATGCAAAGAATATTTTTTTTCTATCTTTGTTAGTGATATTAATTATTTTTAAAAAAAGAAGGAAATTAATTTTTCGTACAGATGTAATTTTTTGAGTATAATCACACTCTTTTTTGTGGACCTCTCACTTATTCCATCTGACAGCTGATCGTCTGTAAAGCAAGAAAACTAGACGTGGAAGTCCTTGCCAACCAAATAAACGAATGCATTCTGGCGAGCGTTACGCTCGTAATTCTGTAACTCGATCTCCTTCGCAGGAAGGATAATAAAAGGTGAAATAGTTATTCGCGAGAGTCGTCCGTTGTTTTAGGACGCGTGTCTAGAAGACTGTAAAAAGCGAAGAAGTCAGGGAAACATTGGGAAGAAAAAGGAGGTCGGAAAGGAGAGTATCGGGGGAAAAGACTGAGGAACAGCTTTCGCAATTCCTCGAGTTTCAATAGACAGAAAAAAGGTGGACAATTACTTACTTATTGTTAGTTGTGGCAGTATACATGTTTCAATAACAAGTAATAAAACGAATAGTGTCAACAGCACACGGTGTTCCCAAGCGATCACCACCCATCCAAGTACTAATCGTGCTCAGTGTTGATTGACTTTAGTGATCAAACGAGAACTGGTACTTTACTTTACGCGATTTGACCGTTGACTATAACAAGTAATAAAACAAATGATTTTTTTTTATACGCGCCTAATATATTCCGGTTATTCTACTTTTTCTTTATTCAATCTATTTTTATGCGCTAAGTATTTTCAATCTGTCGTAGAAAAAAAAAAAAAATAGTCATCTCCGCGCGAAGGATGACACCCCTTCCCCCCCCCCCTCCTCCCCTCCCCTCCTATCGCGACGTTTATAATCCGATCGAATCGCGACGCTTCCGCTCTGAAATAAAAGAGGATGCGTGTGGCCACGTTTCACGAACGTGTCAGCTGTCAATCGCGCGAGCGATTCGGAACTATTCTCTCTCGCAGTCATCTATCGCTTTTGCCAAGATTAAAAAAAATAAAATAAAATAAAAAAAAAAAAAAAAAAGGGAAGAAAGAATTTGCCGCGGATGATCGCAATTAATAACGCGATGGCGTAACTAGGTGAATGCTCCTCCTGTCTATCCCCATGTTTCCTTTGGTTACGTCTTTGATTAATAGTTATATCTCGTGTCGCGGGCGCGTACATTGGAAGTTAAGCGAACAAAAGTGCGAGAGGACGAGCGCTCGCAACAGCAGCGCAGCAGCGTTTCTGCTGTGACGATATAGTTTGCGCAAATGTAGGAAGCAATATCGCGGACAACAAGAGAAAGAGAAAGAGAGAGAGGGAGAGAGGGAGAGGGAGAGAGAGAGAGAGAGAGAGAGTCTCGCGACGCGCTCTTTGCAAAATGCGCTTGGCTGAGCGCGGGGGCGAGAGCTGCACCGAGAGCGGGACAAAGGGACGCCGCTTTGTTTCGTCGTCTCTTTCTTCTCTCCTTCCCTTTCCCTCGCCCTCTCTCTCTCTCTCTCTCTCTCTCTCTCTCTCTCTCTCTCTCTCTCTCTTTCTCTCCCTTTAGCCCTGTTGTTCTCCTCGCCGACCTGCTCCGCGCCCTTTCGTGTCGGCTCGCTGTTGTGTCGTTTCGTGCTCTAGATTCCGCGGATTCTACGCACCTCGCCCTCTCATAGAGAGATCGCCCGCACTGGATTTCATATCAAAAATCTCGCCGCTTTATTGCTTTACCGTCTCCCTCCGTGTAAAAGAAAGACGGAAAAGTGTTTTCAAATTGCACGTTTCATTTTCTAGTTTATGATTATTATTACACACCGCGAGCTTTTTGTTACTCTAGTCTATATACACTATGCAAAAAAATTAAAGGGCCACTTTCTTCCATATAAAAAAAGGTCAATTTTCAAGTAGTTCCAACTTCCTTAACGATAATCGGAATAAGATTAATAAAAAAAGCGTTCTAAAACTTGAAATTTCTAGTTTTAGAATCTTTAAATGAATTTTAATTCTTTCTATTCGTTACAAAATTACATTGTAAAAGAGCGACGTCCGCCGATTGAACAAATTTTTCAAAAGTTAATTTTTCTAAGAATATCGAATTAGAAAAAAATCCTAGCACGATTCCATTAATTAGGTGTTAGAGTTTTAACTTTAATTTCTTTTTTTAACGAATGTTTTATAATTTTTTTTTCGCCGAGGTATTCATTATTAAAGCAAAATCGATCTATTGACTTTGAACGCTCATAACTAGTAAAAAAAATGATCGTACAATAATCATTTATTTAAGTTTTTTTACAGAAAGAAAACTTAATACTTTAGAGCCTTTTGTACGAGTAACTGGAATGCTTTTTACTTGTAGATGTTGTAAAGTTTATGAAAATTTTAACGTTTTTTCATTAGCTTTCATTGATTTATATAAAACAAAAGATAAAAATGCAATTTTGACTTGATTTTTAAGTAATAATTATGCTTTAAAAATGAATAATGGTTGAAAAAACGAAAAGAGTATTTTAAAGTGCTAACTTTTCACTTTAAAACATATATTAAATATACATTACGCAAAAAATTAAAGAGCCACTTTCTTTCATCTAAAAAAGACCAATTTTCAAGTAGTTGCAACTTTCTTAAAAATAATCGGAATAAGATCAATAAAAAACCGTTTCAAAGCTTCAAGTTTCTAGTTTTAGAATCTTTAAATAAATTTCAATTTTTTCTATTCGTTACAAAATTACATTGTAAGAAAGTGACGTCCGTCGATTGAACAAATTTTTCAAAAGTTAATTTTTCTAAGAATACCGAATTAAAAAAATCCTAGCACGATTCCATTAATTAGGTGTTAAAGAGTAGAGTGTTAACTTTAATTTCTTTTTTTAACGAATGTTCTATGATTTTTTTTTGCCAAGATATTCATTATTAAAGCAAAATCGAGCTATTGACTTTAAACGCTTATAACTCGTGAATGAATGATCGTACAATAATCATTTAAAAAGCAATTTAAAGAGAAAAGTTACACTTTAAAATACTCTTATCGTTTTCTTAATCATTATTTATTTTTAAAGCATAATTGTTACTTAAAAATCAAATAAAAATTGCATTTTTATCTTTTTTTATTTAAATCAATGAAAGTTACACATATATATTTATTTATTTATTTGTATATGTTTAGGAGAGAAAATGATAGATAGTATATTTATATATAATAGCTGCGAAACGTGTCGAATCTAGCTTGCACATTATTGAGAATTGTTTATAAATGCCATATAAAACATATACAGATATATGAGTGATGAACTTTTTTAATAGTCAATAGAGTAAACGATCTATTGGTTGCAAGATTGGTTTTGTGAATGCCTGTAACAGAAAAATATCGAAGGAGGAATATATTCGGGAAGAGAAAGAATTAACTGAAAAAAAATTACTCGGATACGACACGGCCCCCGGAATATTGTTTGCAGGGATTCTGCATTCGCGTGGCGATTGAAGAATCACGTTGTAATTGGTCGAATAAAAAATTGGGATTGCCACATGAAAATGATCTGCCCATCGGTCGGTTCGGCGGAGCTTTTTCCGCATATCGGGGGGACGGAAAAAAATTTGTCGATGACAATCGCTAATCAAATCGTTCGGCGACTAATTGTTCGGCCGAATGGCTCGTCCGAATTGGTACGAAGAGCGAAAATTGAAAATGTTCGCCGGAGGCTTCGTTGTGCTTTGAAAGAGAGAAAAGTCAGGCTAGACGTAACTATGCGCAGGAACAAATTGCATGGGCGGATAAAAAAAAAAAAAAAAAGAAAAAAAGAGGCAAACGTAAGAAAACTTCTTTCAGAGAGAAAAAAGAGAGAGTTTTACGAAATTTAATAAAGTTGACTAAAAATGTGTATATAATTGTTGCTCGAGCAATACGATGAAAAATATAAGCTCTCTAAATATTACAAGATTAATTTTTTCCCACACTTTACATAATTAGATCTCTCGTTTGCATCATTCTCTGCTTTAATTAATAAACAAACGAGATATTATATAAACATGATATTAAGGAAACGCACATATTTAATAATTAAATTTTAACTTTATTTCACGTTAAACTTAATTCGTAGAATTTAAGAGGATAGAAGAGAGAGTTATAAAAATATATTCTCATTTTCGTATCAACCTTTCGCGATTTATGTAACAAGCTCGTGCCAACGTTGAAAACCCTCTAAACCCGACCCACGGTCGGTCTTTCTCGCATTTTACTTCCTCTCTCGGAATAATGGAAACGCTCCAAAGTTTTTATGGCCACTCTCGCCTCTTCCTTGTCACGCGCTGCTCAAACATACCAAAATTCTTCTTCTTCCTTCTTTATGATTCCACGATCATAATTCGGTCCTCGCGCGTACCAGCAGCAAAGTGTAGAAAAGACATTGACCGATTTTAAGGTGTTTCCAGAACTACCGTATAAAATACTAACTCGCAACTAACTCTGTTTGCGGGTATTAAAAGCGCACATCGCTATATAATGTTGTTCGTCTCAACTTTGTTGGAATACGTCTATGAAATTTATTCGCGATATTCATGCATTTGTCACTTAATTGGAATAATTGAAAAATTTCGATAAATTAATATACAATATTAATGCGTCGATCTTTCATTCTTTATTCTCTTTTTTTTTCTCATTCGTAACGGGTTTCCGCTAGTAAGAACGATTCGCCGTCCGATGAAAAGTGCCTGGAGTGATTAATCGTGGGGATTAATTAATAGCGGGAGAAGGCAAGAAACGACGCGCGCGGTTTCCCCTGATTAATCCGTCACGTGAGTGTGTGCGGGATTTCACGAAATCGTAATCAAACGAATGGTCCTTTTCACCACTGCGGATAATGGACTATGATACATCGAAAGGGATTCTGTTCATCTCGTCCTTTCTGTACCATTGTTTGACCCCTGGCCGTAAATATACGTTATATCGCTAACACCTGGTTGGAGAGTAATCGCTTCTTCGAGCGTTTCAAATTGCACAACCTCGTTTCGATTGCACGATCTCTCATATTTGAAAAAAAACGCGCCAATTCTCTGCTTTATATTTTACAAGAGACCATCTTGTCATTTTATCATCAGTCGAGCCGTAAATCGATAAAGTTCCAATCGAAATTGTATTGCATTCTTTACTTATATAAGTTTTATATTTAAATTATATTTTAAATATTTACATATTATTTAATTAACAATTGATAATTTAGTTATTAATATTTAAAATTATATACAGGATGTCCCATTTTAATTCCTCCAGTCGAATATTTCAAAAACCAAGCCTGGGAGAGAAAAATGTTTCAGGAAAAAGTTGTATGGTTTCGAGGGGGCCATAAGATGGTACCATTGGTCTGACTTTGAAGAGTCATTTGAAGGTCACGTGAAGGTCACCTCAATTTTTTTAAATGGCACCTCCTATTTTTTGTTACATATTCTTGTAGCTGACTTCGAGAGCTTTCCAAAACACTATGATAAAATGTTTTTTCATTAAACACTTTTCGAGTTATAAGGCTTCAAAGTTGCAATATTTTGACATAAAATACAAGATATCTCGTAAAATATTCATTTCTCGATTATCTTACCCTAATACTTTTATGCACAGAATAATGAGACGAATCAATTGGTCTAAAGAAAACACATAGTTATCTTTAAGAAAAAATCTGAATTTGCAACTAGCAGTTACACATTTTTACTTTAATATAATTATGTGTTTCAATTACGCATAAAAGTGAATATTTTACGAGATATCTTGTATTTTATGTCAAAATATTGCAACTTTGAAAGCCTTATAACACGAAAAGTGTTTAATGAAAAAACATTTTATCATAGTGTTTTGGAAAGCTCTTGAGATAAGTTACAAAAATATGCAAAAATATATAGGGTGTTCCATTTAAGAAATTCAAAATGACCTTTACGTGACCTTCATGTGACTCTTCAAGGTTAAACTAATGGCACCATCTTATGTCCCCCTAGAAACCAAACAACTTTTGTCTGAAACATTTTTTCGTATTTTCCATATTTTTCGAGATATTTCACTGGAGGAATTAAAATGGGACATCCTGTATATATATATTGATATATTTTTTAAAAAGTATTTTTTTACAAATAGCACTCGCTAAAAATGTTAAATATCGCTAATAAAAGTATAATATTAAAGTACAGCGTTTGCATTAATGGTTTATAGTTGTAAATTCGAAAACCCGTCGGAAACTAATTACTCATTTCCCTCGGCGTGTTTGGAGAAGATACTTGGTGCGTTTAAGATTAAAGGAAGGTTGTGGACGAAGAGAGGAAGCCAAGCCGTTCGGGTTTCGTAATTGGTGAGTTTTAGCGGCATAATTCCCATCCATGCGCAGGGGCGTATCGCTCCGGCCTATGGCTTTTTAAGCGTCGGTCCTCGGTGTCCATTGGGGTAGTCGAGTTCGCTTTCCACTACACGCACACATACGCACACACACACACACACACACACTGACACAAACACATAAACATACACATATATACACAATCATTCTCTTTCTCGTTGTGTATACGGGGGGGGTACGAGGCTTTACTCGGCTGTTGGGATCCGTTAGGCTCCGGAGTTTGAGGGTAAGAACGGTATGACAAGCATTTGATGAGGGGACCAACGCCGCCCACTGAAATCCCAAGCGGTTCTCATTCTTGTTTCCGGAAATTACTCTACGTCACTAAAGCGCCAGACGCGCTCTCGTATATTTAACACGGAAAATGCTAAGCTATTTTCCACCACATGAAAAGATATCTCGCGCTTAGTTTTTTTTTTCTTTTTTTTTTTTCAATCGATCGACAATTAACTTTATATCATATTACTACGTAATATAAATTGCGTTCCGTTGTCGCCTTTGCCGGTTATTTATTTTCAGTCGTTTGCGCGATTAAAAGAAATGTTTATTATCGCCTTGACATTTTAAAGAAAATTTGATTTTAAATTAATAAAATTACTACACATTAATCCCGGACATTATTAAAATTAACATGATGAAAAATGGCAATCGATAGTGAATCAACTCTCGAAGACGCGTTATCGTAACGCGATCGGCTGCGTTATCGTTGCCGAGGCTTTTTATTGCTCGACTTTTATTGTTCCCTCGCATGAGAGAAGAGGTGGGCGTCCGCGCGCGCGGTTGGAATGTGTCTTTGGTCTCCAAGAGTAAGATTGATCACCACTGCAAACTGTGTGTCGGAGATGGTCGCAACACTCTTGCCACACACTGAGGAAGGGGAGAGGAGTTACCGAGTGTCCCCAACGCGAGTGGCTCTCAGAGACTGCTCTCTCTCTCTCTCTCTCTCTCTCTCTCTCGCTCTCTCTCTCTTTGTCTCCTTTCTCCCTTCTCTTTCTCTCTCTCTCTCTCTCTCTCTCTAACTAAACGCATTAGTTCGTTGACGTGCCCTGTGTTCGAGGTTGGGAAACCCTGGCGGGATCTTGTTCAACATTTACATTTACATTTACATGTCGAACGGGGATCGACCCTCGGCCAGCCTCGTTAAAGGACGAGAGAGAGAGAGAGAGAGAGAGAGAGAGAGGGAGGGGGGTAGGAGGGGGAAGGGGGTACACGGGACGCGGGGACCAGAAACATATAGACGTACAGAATGACTATCACTGCCGTCGCTCTCGCACGTTGAATCGTCGTCGTATATCGCGAATCATACCGATCGATCGAAAGAACGGCTGAACGCTGTGTATCGGAATGCTAGCGGCTGCCTCATAGCGGTTTCAATTAGCCGGAAATTTCGTTAGCTGCTTATTCGATCAGGTAGTTGCTGTAGGGTGAACGGTCAATCGGTAATTAACCGCTTGAATCGCAAACTTTGACTTTATACATTGTAATATCGAACGAGCTTTATCATCATGGTTATATCTTGCATTTCTAAAATGAGATGCAAATAGTTAAAAGGAAAAGTTTGGCATTATTTTGCCTCGCAATTTCGCGACGTATAACTGAAAGAGAGAATAAATTTTTTTAAATTTGGAACAATTAAAAAAAAATTCGGTGAAATTTATTGATTAATAAATATTGTAAAAACTGATTTTTGTGAAGCAAGATAAATTAATAAATAATCCTATTTGTATGTTTTCAATCGATTTTTTTCACGAGATGTTGATTGAGCAAGAAAAAAGATCGCTCTCTTGTAACGAGCATGAAAAAAAAAATGCTCGTGATAAGTGTAAAATCTCATTCGCTTTGCCTTGATCGCGATTTCTCGACTCTTTATAGTAAAAATAGACAATAGGAACGGCTGTGGCTTTGTTATCGATTTGTATACATGTACTTTTATTACGAGTTTATGTACATACGCGAAGTTAATTTGAAAATATACTTTAAGAACAAGAATTCGCTCTTTGCTAGTTGTGTCATTCTTTGTTAATGAAAACTGTCCTCTTTAATTGTACACCGAGAGACTGAACTTTTTCGTTCTATTTTCTCACCTAGTCTAACACACTGGATAATCAACTTGCGCACATTTTCTCGACATTTCGATTATTTTTATCCTATTGAATCCTCCACTATTATGAGAGACTCTATCCAGAAAAAAAGTTAATACATAGGAAATAGAACTCGAGTTTAGGAAAGTTGAGTTTTTCGCCAGACGGGGAGCGGGCGATCACTTCCGAGCGAAGGTTTGAGAAAACGAACAGGTGATACACGTCCCGTTGCTCTCATGTGGATAAAACGATTATCGTTCTCACGACGGCAGCGTATAAGACCAGGCTGGAGGAAAGGTTGTGATGCGCAAGAGCTCTGGCTGGCGAGCCAAGCTACCCCCTCTCGGTGGGACGCCTTGTAGGGAGACGCAAGGGCCGCAGGGGGATGCGCGCGCGCGCGCGCGCGCCCGGCAGAGAAAAAAAAGAGCGAGAGAGAAAAAGACCGACTTCCTTGTAGACTATAAACGGTTTCACCCCTCGCGTGACGAAGGCATTTACCGAAGGCGGTATCGTCCACGTGGAGAAGGACGATCGAAGCCACTCTCTCTCCGGTGGCTCCGGCTGGTACAGGCAAGTTCTTAACCACCCCGTGAGATGGCTACTCCGAGGATCGCCGATCTCGCTAGTGAACATCCCTAGCAACAGGATTCAGGCTTGATTCCTCTGCTGGCTGTATTTCTTTTCTAGCGTACGTTATTCATAAAGTCTTTGCGAACAAAGCGTCAATTTTATCGCCCGAGACGTTTTTTCACCCTTCTGAGAGATTCCTTTTTCAGGAGATGGATCGCGACCTCGCGATGAACAGGCAGAAATCCTGTTCTCCGCGGACAATGCTCGCGCGGACGAATCGATCTTGGGTAAATTACGTTCTTATAAATATTCTGTGTATTGTGTTACCAAATATTTCGTTGGAATTCATCTCGCCACGAAAGCTCATGAATTATTTAACTGACGACATTCTCTTCCATCGAGAAGACGATGGAAGCCCCGGGATCGTCGAGGATTTTCTAAGAAAGCCGCGACTTTTGGCACCAATTTCTATCCCCCTGTTATACATCCTTCCTTTCTTCCTCGTCCTTTCTCTCTCTCTCTCTCTCTTTCTTTTCCTTTTCTCTCTTCTCTCTTTATTCGAGCGCTGACAAATGCTCTTTCGCAGAGTCTTGTTTTAGCGGTGCGCAGATTAAGGAGGAAGAAGCAAAAACTCCAAGGGTGACGTCCATTGTGTCATACAATGGCACGTGTATTTGAAATGCGCACATGCATACACGGCATCGAAAATGACACATCTTTCACGTAGGTCACGTGCTACGAAGCGTCTGAAGCGCAAATGGAGATTGTCTTAATTTTTTCCTTTTTTTGTCATTGCACATCGAAAGAAAATGTTTTTATATAACCCCTGATATGTATATGTACTCATACCAATACACACATATAAAACCTGTAATGCCCAACGTGCGCTGGTCCATTGTTGCGACATGAAAGGTTTTATGCGATGGAATGAGAAGCGAAATCATGTTACACGAGGGGGGTGTCCCAGAATTATTAAATATTCCTTCGATCAAAGAAGACAAATTAAGTAATAGATTCTTTGATCACAATATTCCGAATTGACTTTTCTCTAATCAAATTAAAAAATTTAATTAAACTTATATTTTTTGTAATTATTTTAAATATTTAGGCCTATATTCAGAACGCGCTTTTATCGATAAAAATGCAAGTTTTTATTTCTGAAATTCTATGGTGTAAGTAATAATGTGAACTATATACTAAATGCGCGTATCAATAAAAACGTTTTGAATGTAAGACTTTAGTATCTGTATTATAGATTTTATCTTTAAAGATAAATCTAAATGGGGACTATAAATGGGATTAATTATATACAAAAATTGTTTCGCGCATATGACCCACGATATCTCTACTTCTAATCAAATTTTTAAATCATACATTTTCAATGCATTGATATATTTCCAGTAGTCAGTATAATCAATATTACAAATATTGCAGCTGTAGCTTCAAATGTTTATATATATTTTTTAGATAAAACAAAGAAAAAATATTTAAAAAAATGTATAAATGTGTATAATCATTGCAGTAATAAAAAATATAGAAGAGAATTATGACTTTTAATAATGTAAACTTGTAAAATTTAGCTTATTTAAAATATATTTATAGTAGGTATATTATTGCAATGTTTGAAAATAGTGAAAAATTAACACTTAGGATTTTATTGTGTCGAGCAATATAACACTGTGTTACAAAATATCAGTGCTAGGAAATATCCAGTATTTTTCTTTTCTTTTCGCTAATAATAATCAATTCAATTAGCGCGAGTATTCGATTGTATCGATTAAGAATCTCACCGATATCAGGGAAGAATATTACAGGGGGCGAATTCTTTCTCTTTCTCACGTTGATTCTTCTTTGGTTGCTGGGTTGCTGCTCATTATCTTAAGGGTCGACAGAAGACACTAAGGAGACTTCTATCGGCCGGCTGCGAATTACAGATTCGTATTTTACATATTACGGCTAAAATATAGAGAAATCGCAATAAAATTATGGTATTCTTAACCAGCAACATCATCTGCAGGTTTCTAGAGAGCGATTTTTTGGGGGAAAAAAGGTCGAAATAAAATTTTCAAAAATATGCTGCTAACCGCAAGCTACCGCAAATCAAGTGTAGCTGTTCCCTGAATTCGAATTCAATTTATTATAAATTTTTAAAAGTTGCAAAATCCGGCTCTTTAGAAACCTTTCAATTTTTATAAAGAATATATTAAAAAAAGATTCATGAATGTGAATTCATTTCTCAATGTTGATGACAATGACGCTGGAATTTTCTCGTCGGTTCTGTTGACCCTTAACATAAAATCGGAATCTATTCAAAGCGCACGCTTTTGCGCGCACCAAGAATTTTACCACGTGCTCTTTGCGCCCTGTGTGTCGCGCGTGTCCCTTCTGTTAGTTCATCTCTCAGTGTGTATGCGCTCGTCCCGTTTTCTGCTCTCCCCTACTGATGGCGAAGGACATTTGTTAGTGTTCTCGCTAACGCATTGACATTGATCGAGCACACATATGCTCTTAAACGCGCTCCGAAATCTCTAACGTGCCTATCCTAAACGGATATTATCAAAATTCACCGGACGAATACGTGATTATTTTGATGCCTACATCGATTTATCAATTTATTGGAATGCAGTAATTTTTGTGATCACATTGAAAAATATTTGGAACGTTTAAACTCAAATAGAAATAATTTAACTCTTTTGCGCTTACATCACGAATATTGATGTAATTCTGATTAATATTTGACAAATTTAGCGCGATACCGTGCATTTTCGTTATTATATATACATATAAAATCAAGAATAAAATTTTTGCAATACCAAAATATTTGCAATATCATAATATATATATATATATATTTTACGAGGTAATGGAAATAATTAACTCTTAAAAGTTACATATGGATTATTTTGATTCTATCGATATTTTAACAATAGGATTTCTCAAAAATCTTAACCAATAAAAAATGATTGAAATTTCTTTTTTAATTATTGTTGTACATGATCATTTTTTCCACGGATGTTCAGAAATATATATATATATATATATAAATTTTTATAGATTTTAACAATAAGACATTGTGATCCATATATGAGCAGGAACAGAGCAACAAAAAGGCATGACCTACAAAGATTAATATGTATTTTAAAAATATTTTTTATTTAACATAAATAAAAATTCCTTGATTTTTTTGTTTAGTCTTTTAAAATATAAATATTTAGCTAAAGTGTGATGATACTAAAATATCAATATCAGTGTTATTATAACAAAGCGCATCAATATACTATCGAGATATTCTAAGCGTCTCTCTCTCTCTCTCTCTCTCTCTCTCTCTCTCTCTCTCTCTCTCTCTCTCTCTCTCTCTCTCTCTCTCTTTCTCTCTCTCTCCCTTTCTGTTTCTCTTTGCGAATCTCATGCAATCCGGTTAGTTCTACGATGCGCGCAGAATCGCGCGTTTGCAAGAGGATCGTGATTCTATTAATTAATAATGATGATTAATGAAATGAATGCCGTCGACACACACTGGCAATAATATCGAACGCCTAGTCGCTTCGGGCGAGCGTGATTAGCTACGACTCTACGCTTCATAGAATAACGATTATCTATTCTCCTATAACTCCAGAGTTAATAAGTTTGCTTGAGATTTTTAATCTATTAAAATAGAATTAAAGAACTAGCTGTGCTTTTTCAACCGATTGTCTTATAGTCTAGGCTTACAGTCCAAGTCAAAGAGGGATGGTCGGAAAAGTGTTCCGGAAACGTTTTCCAGTGAAAAAACTGATTAATTTTAACTTTTACTGTCCTGGACTTACTATCTAATGGAATAAACTAGCAAAAACTATACGAATAACTAATATTAACATAAAATAGATTTAATATAAATCGATGCAAAACGATATTTTTGCTTCAATTAATAAATTTTATTAATCAGTATTAATTAAGAAAAATAAAATCAATATAATATAATAAGATCTTTATTTAATTTAAATTAATATGTGAAATTTTTGAAACAAAAACTTTGGCGATATAAATGTTTCTAAGTTTTATATTAATTTTTGATTTAATAAGAAAAATAATAATAACACAATTAACAATTTTTACCAATATAGATCTAGTTTCCATTTACCATTCAATATTTTCTAAATCGCTAATTTATTTATTTGCTACATCGATTTCTAATCTATTACGGATTTTATTTTGGATAAAGCTTGAAGGGAAATTTATTAAATTAAGAAACACTTTTTCAATTGACGAATATTAGCGAAAAAGATTTTTTATTTAAAAATTTTTAATAGAAAGAACCATAGTTTTTGTCTTTTTTTTTCGGAAAATATCAAGTTTTATCACTGGCATGAATTTTATCCAAAAAAAAATGTGGAATTTTGTCAATCTTATTTACAGTTAGTCTAGGTTGGTTCGCATCTGACATTAGAGGTAATGTACGAGAACCTTCACCGTTCTTTGTGCAGTGTCTTCTAATTACATTTGATACGCGATTTCATTCTAGACATGATTTTTTTTTAGTCGACCAATCGAGACTTAATTACGTTATGACAGCGGCACGGAATGTATGAAATAATTACACCGCTGTCTCGTAAAGGTTCTCTTTCTTCTCGTCGCGAAAAACTTGTTTGCCGTTAGTAGGACATGCACAAACCGCGCTCGTTTCGCCAAATAATTATCTCCTCTCGTTTTTTTCTTCCACCTTCGCTCGCGGATATTGTGTATCCATTTTTTGCGCCATAACGAACGATTACTTTTCGCTCATCCTTCTCCTTCCCTCTCGCTGCTCCTTCTCCTTCCCCACCGCTTTTAATGGCCGTTCATGCGCGTAATCGGCAGATTCGCGCGCATTCGCACGTTCCTGATGATGATGCTCGCTCTCTTATTATTTGCACATACGCGTCATCACTCCTCGTGCATGAGTTTCCTTCATCCGCTCGTTGTTCGATGCACGCGCGCGTCACATTGGCCCCGCCGATGTTTATTCAACTGCAGCTGCGTCAGCGAACCCGGCGCCTGAGCTGCATAAGGTTTGATCTATGCAAGAAGAACCCTATACTACGAGAACTCGAATGTCTGTGTTTCGGTAAATGTTTGTAAACGTACTTTCTATGATATATATGAAAATGAAAATATATAATCCGTAAAGTATAAGTTAAAGCGAACATTTACCCATATTTCTTTGCTAGATATAATATCTGTCTATAATGATAGTTACCCAAATTTGTAGAAATAATTTGCAAATAATTGTAGAATGAAATATCAAAATAACATAAGTATAAGAAAAAAAAAGAATAAATGATGCATAAAAGCTTTATATGTGATAAAAAGTAAATTTTAAATAATTTGGTAAAGAGACAGGTATTCCGAAACGTCACGATGTAGATGTCAAAAATAATTGTAACAAAGTAAAAGAAATTTTTCCTAAAAAAAAAAAAAAAAAAAAAAAAAAAAAAGTAGTAATATAGTTAGATGTAAATGTATATAATTAATTATATGAAAAGATCTGATAAAAAACATGTAATTTCATCTGATCATATAAATTTACACGCACACATGTTATCAGATTTTTTGTAATTAATTGTATATATTTATATCATTTCTTTTTCGAAATATCTCTTGAGCGAAGCGATATATATATTACGATTACAAAACATTAAAGTAAACAATACGACACAACACAATATAAAAAAAGATTTATTTAAGAATCGCGCCCTTGTTTTCGATGTATTTACAACTATTGATGATCAGGAGGGGGAGAAGGATTTATATCCGATGCGTGTTGGTTTCTCTCGTGGAAGCGCGCAGGACGCCTTAAGAGGCATCCTGCTTACGTCATCCGATCTTTGGGTCCCGTACCGACGCACGAGAGGGGGCAGAAGCAGAGAGGGGGAGGGGAGGGCTTGCCCTCCAAAGACCTATTACCTTATTTACGATTCGCACGGCCATTATCTCCTGGCAACAAAGTGAACCAGCCGGTTTTTCGATACTATCCGCGTGTATATACTCGCCGTGGTGAAAGAAAAAGGGGGGAACCTCTTTCGGACAAGAGACGAGCACAAAAGACACGCACAACACCGTCGTGGCGCAGTTTTGCGGTCGGGAATATGGAGGAGGACTTTTGTCTCTTCGTTCCTTAATAACACGCGCGTCCTAACATGGAAGACACGTGGTGACCCTGGCCAGAGGTAGAAGTGCTGCTTACATTACTATGATGTTAATAGGTATATTCATGCATTAGGATAGTGGAAATGTTTATTATATCCGTGGAATTTTACTAGTATTAATATTGGGATTTTATATAATTTTAATTCTCATGAGCAACGCGAGTAATATTTTATTTGTAATATTATAATAAAAATTAGAACAATTTAAGCATAAAGGAAGATTTGTACGTTTTACGCCATTTCGATCAAAGCTGTTTGCATTTTCATACCACTAAAATAATAGTGGCAATTTTACTCACCGCGATCGCATAAATAAGTGTTATCAGAATAATGACTCCAGAGTATATATACCTTTCTAATTTTGAAGTATGCTATTTAAATTTCCAAGTACCTATAAACCGACATTTACGTCAGATGTGAGCTACTGTACGACGATAATCGATCCTTTATTAGTTTCAAATCTCTTTGTACGATATATATACAGAGTGTATCGTAATTACCACATATTATGTAGGCGGATTCCCTGGCTTATTTGAAGACGATTTTTCCTCAGCGAAAATATTGAAGCATCAATAATTTTCGAATTATAAGCGATTGAGAAAAAGAGTTTTTCGCAAACTAAACTTGTGGAATTAGAAGATTAACATAATTATATTTTTCAGTTAATTTCGGATGGAGTTTATTTTAATAAAATTTTAATTTAAGACTTAGTTATAAAGATGTGTAATAGAAAAAATTAAAAGTTCCTAAAAAAATGATCCCTTTCGACATTTTCGCTTAGGGAAAATTGTATATATGTATATATATATATATATATATATATATATTTTTTTTGTTGTTGTTGTTTATATTATCTATATTAAAATAAAAATAATTAAACTGGAATAAACTAAATGTGAATTGAATAATAAATGAAATATTCAACAGTTATAATAAACAGAATACCTAATGGGTTTCTTTTTTTATTTTATTATCTTGCAAGTTTACTTACAGCGTTCATTTATCGCGAAAAAAACTTAATCGAGACAAGTTTAATGGACTGCAGTTTTTATCGAAAAATTTTTGGAGTCGCAGCCAATTTCGCGATCGAAACATTTCGCGATGGGAATATTTGCGCGGGAATGAGTGTTGGTGTCTGGTCAAATCGCAGAGGTATAGTACGTTAATTTTAACCGATGGATCGCCGTACTCGTTGCTGTTATAGGAGAGAGAGAGAGAGAGAGAGAGAGAGAGAGAGAGAGAGAGAGAGAGAGAGAGAGAGAGAGAGAGAGAGAGAGAGAGAGAGAGAGAGACAGAAAGAGAGCGCGAGGGAAAGGGAGGGTTTCGATGAAAACGAATTTGTCGCTGGCCGCGGCCACGGCGCAACAACCTGTTCGATGACTTTTCCGTTTGATGATTGCAACAAGTGAGGCCCACACCGCCGTGCTCTCTCCCAAACCATTTTACCACCGACAGCCACTCCCCGTTTCGCATTCAACAAGTGGCCAAATCATTCAGCGCGCGGGATCGCGGGATCTATCTGTCGAAAAAAAATCGGAATTTTTGAACGCGACGTGACTCTCTCTCTCTTTCTCTCTCTCTCTCTCTCTCTCTCTCTCTCTCTGTCTCTCTCTGTCTCTCTCTCTCTCTCTCTCTTTCTCTTGGCCGCCCTGGTCGTCTCGATCGATTCATCGTAAAACGAGGTGAAAAAATTCTTCGCATCGGCGACGGTCACATCGCAAGAACGAGAGATCATTAATGTCGCCATCGGGATTGCAACTCTTTTTTCTATAGAGTTTACTTTTACCGCGCGGCTAATTTCTGTGTTTGAAAATCCACACAAGCACGAATCGATGTAATGACAGTATTCAGCTGGTTCGCTTTTAAGAGACGCGCGTCCTTTCGAAATTCGATTGACGCCCTTTCACCGCAACGTAATCATTACTGTCATCGGAAAGCGCCGATCCTTTCCACCGTAATTTCAGTCGGCACGCCGACTGTCATTGGTATGTGTGCGCGCCTATATATATATATATATATATATATATATATATATATATAGGCGCGCACACACACATATATGTATATATATGTATACGTGCTCATATACCCGAGGTTTCCTCTCTGTAGAGGAAGTCCGTAGTGGTGGACTCGAACAAATCTCGTGGTATCTGGTGGAATGGGTCTCATTAAGGACGCCTTCACAGCCCTTCATCCTTGGCTCTTCAGGCCCGCGCCTTTGCCTCTGCCCTCTCTTCATCCTTCTCTTTCGCCCCCGCGCTCGAGACGCTTCGTCTTTTATATACCTGGCTGCCCCCTGCTCGCATTTCTGGGTTCGGTCTCGTGCGTTTGCGTGCGCCTTACGTGCCCGAAGGCCATTCGACGCTGCTGGTTCCTCGTCATTTTCGACTTTAAGCACCTCGCGCAGCTTAAATGTATTTCCAAAGGTATTCGGCGAAACGAGAAACTTGCACGCTTTTTGACCAACAATCTACCGCAAATATTTCCAACCATTAGCCACGAATGCCGCATGGATCTATTGAATTGAAAATTCTCTTCGCAGAAGAGAGTAGATTTTTTTTTTTTTGGAAAAGAATTAAAAAGAATTCAAGGAATAATGATAAAAAAAGGAAGAATAAAATCTTGTGCGCATAAATATTGGAAATGCGGAACACTATACAAATGAGTTAAAATAAAGAGATTTGTCTTGTAGAATATAATGTAATTTTAAAATCGTAAATATTATATCAAACTAACATTTTCATAGTGACTGTACAGAAATTCATGAAAATAATAATTTTAATTTTATAGGGCAAATTTTTATTTTAACTTACATATTAATTATTAATTTTATATTTTAAAAGTATTCGTGCAATGTGTCAAATTCTTGAATTTCGAAATGTATTAGATTTCTTATTATACTTTTGATATAGTTCTTCCTCGTGCGGTTCGTCCTTAATAGTGGAAGGTGCGCACGTGGATGACTGGTTAGGTTCTTGGCCTCAAGTTAGAAAGATCAAGCACAATACCACAAAGTGACGGCCAGGCTATGTTGGCGAATACGATTTTATTCGTATCACGAGTGCGTTTCGCGTACAGTTTTAACGCCCACGTGTATTCTTCGTCATTTTCTCATTGTCGTGTATACATATAACTAATCGAATCCGTTTCCTCTCCCCTTTTTCTTGCAGGGTGGCGGCGGTAGCGGCGGGGCTGCTGGCGGGCTGAAATTCACGGTGGCGGACACTTGCGAGAGGATCAAAGAGGAATTCAATTTTATCCAGCAGCAGTACCATTCGTGAGTATCTTTGTCTCTTTCCTTGCTTATGTTCTCTTTATCTTTCTCTTTCTTACCTTTTGCCTCGCGTTTTTATTTTCTTTTATTCTTTTCATTTTTTTTCGCTTTTTTTTTCCTATCTGTTCCATTGTGTTTCTACGAGTCTTCTGCAATTATTCGAGACAACAATTTTCCGCATTCACATTTTTCCTCATTTTTCCAATCGCAGTGAATTTTTTTGTGCGATATCGCGATTGTAGATCGATTCGCATGAATCGATGCAATTTTCTTTATATTTTATTATATGTATATCTGTTCTTCTCAGACTTTGTTATTCGTTTTGTTTATAATTATTATGTGTTTTTATCCTTTAAAAAATAAATTTCCCTGTAGTATTTATCTAAACCGATTCTATCCAATTGTTTTTGCTTTTTGTTTTACAGACTGAAACTCGAGTGCGAGAAGTTGGCTAGCGAGAAGACCGAGATGCAGAGGCACTACGTTATGGTAAGGCACTTTGTAAGTTTCTTTTTGTGTCTTTCTTCTCTACGAGGTCGAGCTTTTTTTTTTTCGCGAGTCGAGAGCGGTCGAAATCCAATAGCACTCGGACAACAATTTAGTTTCCTAACCGAAAATATTTGTATTAGTCTATCGGCATTTGATGATTCTTTTCGCGCAAAATGTGATAATACAATAAATAAACATCTAACACAAAGAGAGAATATTGTGAGAAACTATATATTAACCCGTTGAGTCACGAATTTTTCTAATTGTCAGTATTTTATAAAATTTGGTATATAAGGGTTTTTGGGATCGCTGATTGCGAATCCGTTGTCAGATTTTCAAAATTCAAGATGACGGACCCAATATGGCAGACGAAATATTACTTCCGTCATATTGGATTCCTATATTAAATTTTGGAAATTAAATTTTTTTTCCTTTAGATTCAGCTTCTGCGATCTAAAAAAAACCTTCAGAGAAAAAATTTAAAAAAAAATACAACTGTTACTTTCAATTTAGAACAGAAAATATTGTTTTTTATATATTTTTTATCAAAAAAAGGAGGATTTAACAAAAACAACACGGTGGAAAATTCTAAAAAAATTCTGAAAAATACTTTAGAGTATACTAAGATTATAAAAAAATTGCCGTATTTATTATCATAATAGATTAGTAGAAAATGCATTTTTTCGTAAAAAAGTACTAATTTTAACTGTTTGTTTATATATGGTATTTTTGCAATTAACAATTAATGACTGTTCATATTTTTTTTACACTTATTGATGTTCTAGAGATTCTGTAGAAACAAAAAATCCGGTATTTGTTGATAAAAAAGTAATTAAAACAATAAAAAACTATGAAAAAAAGATGGGTCTCTAGGTGACCCGCTGTGACTCAAAGGGTTAAAGACAAACGAAAGAGTATTATTACTTCACGAATTTTAACCCGACTTGTTTCTCTGCAAAATGTACAGAATTCGTTAAAAATGAAAACGAAATTCGATTATCAGCTTCGCGTGCGCTTCATGAAGGAAAACTTCGAGAAGTCTCATTCTCTCTTTCTCTTTCTCTCTTGACTTGCATTTGTATCAACACGCGAGAGAATGTACGCCAACAGTACAATAGGGTATTTATCGATAATGCATATGTGAAGGAAACAGGATATTATATAAAAGCGAGAATTGTGCGGGCGCGCAAATTAATGCGAGCCATTTTCTTCGGTTACGGAAAAACGATCGATATTATTCTCGTTTCATATTGCCGGGTTCTCTTCGATTTAGTTCCATCAGCAAAGGCAATTAGTCCAGCCAACCGTACTAATCGTATCGTCATCGGTAAGGAGCTTAACTTGGACTTACCTATATTAAAGTGCAGTACTAACATGGTCCAAAGTATTCGCCGCGAGTATCCGTTTCGCGTTGCTTTTATCTTCTTCGTTCCGAGACGAGTCTTGGATGTTATTATTATCATTACCCTAATAGATTTTCTCCCTTTACAAGGATATAAAATTATGTAACTCGTGGAGAGAGGTATCTGAACTTGAAAAAAATCTCTCGGACTGAGACGGTTTGTTCAGAAATTATGACAGCACGCTTCTATCTTTTTTTTTTTACTGATGTTTGAAAGAGATATTATCTTTTAGATAATTTTCTATATCTCTCTTTCTCTCTCTCTCTCTCTCTCTCTCTCTCTCTTTCTCTCTCTCTCTCTCTCTCTCTCTCTACATTCGTTATTTAATATTTCAAATAAAAGTAATCATTTTCTATCAGATCATATATTACTTGTACAGGAAAATTTGGACGCAGACTTCGAGAATTAAATGTTGTAAATAATATATTTTCGTTTCTCTGCTTTTTTTTATGAATAAATATTAAAAGGAAATCACGCAGATTGCAATAAAATGTTTTCTTAAAATTCGCGTATAAAGCGCGATATGAAATTGCAAAGTGAACTTTGTAACTTTTTTTTAAACACTTTTTACCATAAAAATATCACCATGTAAACGTCATTTGAAAAGTTACGTAAAAATTTCCGAGTATGTCATACGACTCGTTGCTCGTCTTCCACGGCATTCAAATCAAGCTGAGGAGAGACACGGTGGCTGGACTGAAAAATGAAAGTAAAAATCAAGGAGAACCCTCGCTCTTTTGTCCCGATACAAATTCAGCGTTGCACGAGAATGCGCTCTCGCAGGTACCGGGCGATTATGCGTTTCTGCAAATCGCTTTCGAGGTATACGAAAGCGAACGGCTCGGATTGGAGGGTCAATAACCTTCGTTATGCTCAATAGACGCAAATTTCAGCGGAGGCGAATGTTTATTCGGCTGCTCTACAAAGTTCTAGGATCGATTGCAAAAATCGAAAATTAAAACTAGTTTAACTTTGGCGATTTTCTAAAGCTAATCGTTGCGTTTAATGCGATTATATATAAAGATTCGAAATTTAAACTTGAAATTGTAAAACTGAAATTATGACGACATTTAACGCTGGTAATATTTTGCTAATTATTAGAACTTTACTTTATAATTTGTATTCGTTTAGCAAAAATAAGTTATTAATTTGACCTTATGTTGACTTTATTATCTCTTAATTACAGATTATAACATTTGTCAAAATTTTTGAAACTTTCTGTTTGTTAATTTATGAAGAAAGTTTGAACAAATTATTTTATAATACAATAGATAGCTCGGATATGCGCTTAATGCATTCTCGAGAAATGCAAATTTGAATTTGCGCGAGTGTGAAAGAGGATCGGCCAGTGTTTTGCATGCGAAAATTGCGCTCGTTTTACGTCAACTCTCTTCTCTGTTTACATCGCGTTAAAACACGCGAATTAAGAATTACTCTGGAAAATCAAGCATAAGATTCTGCAAATTGATATCAACGTCGGCGGCGTCGTCGTAACATTCGCATCCTTGGATTTCGAAGTCCTACACCACTGCCTTCTGTACGTTCGATCGTAATTGTCGCGAACTATACTGTCTCTGTAAACTGCTACACCGATGTGACACCGTGCAAGCAACCAAGCAGCAAGCTGGGCCGAGTGGAAGGGAGTCGGGGGTGCCAGAGGGAATGGATAAGGGGGGTCGGAGGTGACAGAGGGGTTGATGGGGGTTGGGAGTTGAGCCGGTAATCGATATCTCCAAAGTAAACGAAGAGAGAGATAGAGAAGGGGGGTAGCAGCAGGAGGAGTAGTTGGGGAGTTGGCAGAGGGTGGGCGATAGAAATAGCGGGCAAGAGAGAGGCAAGACTCGTCGAGGGAAGAGGGAGAGCGAGAATGCGCGCGCGAGAGAGAGAGAGAGAGAGAGAGACGCGGGCGGAGGGAGAGAGAATTATAGAGACAGAGAGAGAAATTGATGTCGAGGGTTTGTCAACCACCGACAAGTATTATATACGTGCAAGCCCTGAGAGAGGACGCGCGAACGAAGGCGATGGGATGTTGGTGTGCGCGTCGCGCACAGTACGTACACACCGCGCTCTATGCCAGCCGTATCTCTGATATTCTAATTCCACCCTCGTGTATTCCGAGGGTGTCTCCTACCACCTCTTCTCGTCGTCGCTGCCACCATCGCCGCCGCCGCCGCCGCCGCCGCCACCGCCGCCGCCGTCGCCGCCGCCGCCGCCGCCGCTGCCGCCGCCGCCGCTGCCGCCGTCGCCGTCGCCGTCGCCGTCGCCGCCGCCGCTGCTGCCACGCGCGCGCAACTTCATCCTTCGCGATTTTCATTAGGGTAACGCGCCGCGTAAATCCGCGCGCCGCTTCAATTTTTGCCCCTTCCACCCTTTTCCCCTCCCCTTTCACTCCACGCTTCTCTCCGAGTTTTCTCTCTCTCTCTCTCTCTCTCTCTCTCTCTCTCTCTCTCTCTCTCTCTTTTTCTTCTTCTTCGCCTCTTTCTCTTTTGTCCGCTCCGTCTTACGGATCATCGCCTTTCCACGTCGTTATGGAATATCTTTCCCTTCTCCCTTGTCGAGATACCGCCACCCTTGTCGCCCTCTTGGAGAATTTGATTGATATACTTGATTTATTTAGAGATGATTAATGCGTCCGGGATTATGTTTGTATTAGTGATAGGCGATCTCGATTCGATTTTCAGAAAATCGATCTTTCCCCTCGAAAAATCGATTTTCTTAAATCAATCCTTTTCTGTTCGATTCTTTTTGTAGAAAATCGAATTTCGATCTGTTGATTTGATATACGTACGTTTAGTGGTGCCAGAAGTGGCGCTTTTCAATCTGCGTACGAATAAAAAATTGAATAAATATATTTAAAAAAAAAATGTTTTAAAATATTTTTATTCGTTTTTTAAATATTTTTGAGTGTCTCCGATACTAATGTCAAATAATTTTATAAATCAAATTATTTTAAAGTAAAACATAATTTACTATAGTTATGCAAATATAATCCATCTTACAAAATAATGACTTTTTAGTTTTTGTTATGTAGTTTTGATTTTTTAAATCGATTCTTTTGGTCCGATTTTTTTAGTAAATCGATCTCAGTTACTTCGATTCAAGATGGATTAAAAAATCGATTTTTTCTAAAAAATCGCCCATCACTAGTTTGTATAGATTTTACTATAGGTGTAAAAAAATATATGCATATTGGAAAAAAATAATGCTTGCAAATTACGTGACTTTGAGAATGCATGAACTTGGGGTTTTAAAAATTCTATCTTTTATTAAAAAGTATTTTTATCTTTTCTCTCTCTCATCTCTTCGTTTGCCATTTGCTCTCTTTCTTTATTTATGATTCACATTTTTGCTCCGCAAATTTTTCGAGGAATGACATTTTGTATCTCACAACGATATACAGCAAGTGTAATTAAAGTGAACTGTTTCTTCGATAATCATCTTTTATCACATCTTATTAAAATGTGATCATCTCGTTCTCGATTTTTTATATTTTAAAAATTCATAAAAGTGTCTCCTTTAACGCGATATTAATTCCAATGAAAATAAATGATTCCGTTCATGTATTATATATCTGATCTTTTAATAATCATGCGTAAAATTTGCATTCCTTGAATTGCAAGTTACCTGCCGCTCGATTGCTCACAGGAGTTTCATTTTTTCCGTGACAGATTTGTCGGTGAATTAATTCTCCTAGCTTGAACAAAGTGACGGTCGAGATTTGTCCCTTCAATGTCGCGAGGAGAGATTAGTTAGGTATTTTGTCGAAAACAAGCGGAAAAATTTCCCGGGATTCCGAATCCCCGGGCCGTGGCCGAAAATTGATTTAATTTTCAATATGCGAACGTAATGATCGAACGAGAGAATTCGATGAGGGTATGAGGGACGAGGAATGAAAAAGGGGGATGAAAACGAAAAAAACCTTATCGAAAACGGGCCCGGGTCTCGTTGCTGCATCTCCGGCCCGCCCGCGCGAGAACGAGAAGACTTTCCAATTATCTATGTTTTTTCTCCGCCGCGTTTTTTCGCGCTGCAACAAATTAAACGTAACCCACATCCCTGGGGCGCGCTTCTCGATTACTCTTTGTTTTCCTCCTGTTTTTCACGGTTCGCCGTTTGCTTTCCACCCCGCGCGAGCCGGTACGCCTGGCAGATTGCATTTCTATCCCGCGCTCTATACGTTGTCCTCTGCTCTAAAAAAAAATTTTTTTTTCATCAACACTCGCGAAATTTTGCGTCGTGACGCTTGGACCGTGACGGACGATTCGGTTGACGATGCCGCGATATTGTTCCTTTATCCCCGCAAAATATAAATATCTACAGAGATTTTCTTTATTTCGCATTCTGACTAAGCTATTATTTATGAATTTCTCCTAACTTATATTTTAAATTAATATTATTTTGTACAGATAACACTTGACGCTAAACAAGAGCCTTATTTTATACAAGTATATCGAATAAATATGTATTTTATAAGATTTTATAAAATTTATTATTATTTTACCAAGATGTAAACTAAAATATCGAGAAACTTCTCAAGTATATTGTTATGATAATATACAGGGTCCCGTTTTTTCAGCCCATCCGTCCACTTTTTTTATTTTGAAAAGGGATGATGCTAAGAAGTTGAAAAAGATTTATTTATCATCTGAAAACCTATCTGAAGTTTCTGATGGTGGTTTCTGACTTTTAGTTTTGAAAAGCCCCTAAAAATACCGGAAACGGGGGCAACTAAAAAATTTTAAATTACAACATGGGACAACATGGGTCTATCGTTGGATAAAGCTTTTAAAAAGAAATAACTTTTGTTTGAAAAAAAATTTGATATCTTTTATTGTTACCAAGAAATGAACAAAAAATATTTGCATTTATTGTGACGCTCGAAAATGACCGAAAATTAATTACAAATGTCCAAAATCTGTCATCTTTCTATCCTTTAGCTCATACTGTCGATCGCCCTCAAGATTTCTGCAGAAGTAAAAGCTGGTTAATTGTGCGCGTTGCAATTAATGAGAAATACGCCGAACAACCGTCTTCTTGAAACCACATAACAAATTATCTGTGTTTATGTTTGGTCCGTGATTCGTATCACGAGTTTGACTCATGTTTATGTTTGGCTCGTAATCTGTACCAAAATATCGATATTTTAAGGTAATTTAGAAGTTACAATCAATGCAAGCATTTTTTAATCATTTCTTTCTAATGCTAAGTGATATCAAATTTTTTTTCTAACAAAAGTTGTTCCTTTTTAAAAGCTCTATCCAACGATACCCATGTTGCTCCATGTTGCAATTTAAAATTTTTGAATTGTCTCCCGTTTCTGGTATTTCCGAGGGATTCCAAAACTGAAAGTACCACCATCAGAAACTTCAGATAGGTTTTTATGATAAATATGTCTTTTTCAACTTTTTAGTATTTATCCCTTTTCAAAATAAAAGGGATGGACGGGTGGTCTGAATACCTTGTATTTTACTTATCATTCAATTTTATTTCCGAGAGAAAAAAGCTTGCAACTTCGTCTTTAAAAATATATATGATATACAAAAAGCTGATGAAGAAAAATTCTGCGGATATACCGACGTAATTTACACCGGCTTATTAATTATCCGTTAATTATCCGTTAATTATGGGCGCGACGTGTAAATTTCCGCGAAGTGAGTGAAGAGAGCGAAAAAGGAAAATGGGGATGTGAAGAGAGGTGAGAGAATACCAGGTCGAATCTAAGTACGATGTAACCAGAACGAAGAGTCTAAAGAGAAGATGAGAGAGCGAAAAAGAGAGAAAAGCGTAAAGAAGAGGCGAAACGAGGGAAAATGTCGAGAGAGCGACGAACGAGGTCGTCCAATCATCCTATCAAAGGCTCGCTACTAAAAGATCCATATCGAGTAATCGGAGGGGACGAAATTATCCGTACAACTCCTATTATTGGGTTCCGAGCCACGTGAAAATAGAAAATGAGAGACGGGTAGATGAGATCGATATCCACAGAACTTCTGCCGTCGAGAGTTTTCTCGTTATTTGATTACTGACTTACGCCGATATCTTTCCTTCGGCCATTTAAATCAAACTTCACAGAGCGCGTGTAAAGACATCGCCGACGAATATATGTATACATATAAACGACAAAATTAGTGTGTGTAGAAGAGTTTACTTTAATCGTGAGTTTACTTGAATCAATTTAAGGGAATTCCATTAATAATCATCGCTTAATTGTCACAAAAATTTCTATATTAATATAATAAAATAACTGACAACAAAATCATAAAATAAGAATAAAGTGTAAGTGAGCAAGGTACATAGGGTAAAGTAGCATAATATGAGAGGTTCTTAATATGAAACCCCTAATTATTTTACAAACGCGGCCACTACTTTTTTTTATAAGTGTTACTATTTCACGTTGATAATAGATAACCGTGAAATTGTAAATGACAGCAGCGTAACGCACGTGTGCGGACGAGTGTATGACGATTTTGTTAACGACGCTAAGGAAAGTTGTTGAATGTATTACTTCAAAGGAATGTAAACAACATAATTTAATAGCAATAGTTTGATATTCCTTTATCATGTTATTAACGTCATATACAACAATTATATCTTGGTGTTTGATCACTACTTTGGATATCTTACACGCACAACTTTATCATATATGTATATGATTTATATTGAATTAAAAGTTACAATTAAAGAAAATATAAGCTTTTCAAAAAAAAAATATCTCATAATTGACGCCTTTACCCTATATGTTATATATATTCTTACGTAATTTTAAAATAATATTATAAATATTGTAAATATAACGAATTTATCACATAATTTTTTAATTTATTACAATACAATCTAATATAATATTAGTATTTTTTTTATTTCTGCGCTGAAAAATGAAATACAATAAAAGTCCAAAATCTATTATATTGACAACATGTATTTAGATAAGTTGCTCGTTACTTAGCGTGGTTTTTCGAGGGCGGTAAGAGCCCTTGGAGGAAACGAATTATCGAGTCAACATTTGTTGCGCGATACGATCGCCAAGCTAAACTGACATGCACGGACGTAGACGTAGACAAGACGTCCCGGGATCGTTTCCTAAGAAGGAAGGAAGGAAGGAAGGCTTCGCGCGAGCCAAGTTCACCCGGCCGTAGTTATCGACTGCATTATTAAGTCGGTATATTTCCGTGGCTGATGCTATCGATCTCTTTGGGCCGAGTATCTCTTGGCCTGACCCGACATGTGTATTGCCTCCCCCTCCCCCTCCCCCTTCGTCTCTCTCTCTCTCTCTCTCTTTCTCTCTTTCTTTTTCACGATAAACCGCCTACCTCGAAGCCATTTGTCTCCGAACGAGAGAGAGAGAGAGAGAGAGAGAGAGAGAGAGAGAGAGAGAGAGAGAGAGAGAGAGAGAGACTAAAGGCGGACGTTAAACGACAGCCGCTAACCAATTTACGATCGCGCAAGCGCATCCAGCGGATTGCATCGTATGCACTCGGATGCAGTTTATCGAGACGTAATGTACTCGCTGGATCGAATGTCTACTCTACTGGCCTATCCCTCTCGCCCCTCCGTCCGCAGAATTTCGCCCACGAGAATGCCGACAGTGCGAGAAGATCGCGCCGGCGATCCATCGATCGCTCTCCGCGCGATTCGATACGTCTCGGGAATTTCGCACTTTGGTGCGCGAGCTATTTTAAGTTTGGCGCGAAAAAATGTGATTTCTCGAGGATTCTTTTGGTATTGGAAGAAAAAATTATATTTTTTTAAGAGAAAATATACAAAAAGAAGAAGATGCCAATGTGAATATGATTAGAAAATTAAGGGGTTATACTACTCAGGCGTGCTGAAAAATGAGGAATTTTTTTCTCCACTATTAATAAAGCAATCAAAGTAGAGTTTTTAAGGGTTTATTATATTGTTTTTATAGTGTTTTTAAGGTGTACAAAAATATTTTTTATTTTGATTTAAGGTACAAAATGACGTCGTGGCAGTAGATAACGTGAGAAGGTTTTTTTCCCGAGGAGGTAAACGGTGTGCAGGGTAACAATCTCCAGACAGCACCTAGAGGGGTGAAAAATTTTTTTTCATAATCTACATTAGTTTTTCTTTGAAAGAACAATTATTTAAAAATATTGATTTTTGCAAATTTGGTATCAATTTTAATTTTTTTTTTTTTTTCTTGGTAAAAAATCGATCTTAAATTGTTTATCGATCGTAAAAATCGTGTGTACTTCCAAAGAAAAACTAATGTAGATTATGAAAAAAAAATTTTCACCCCTCTAGGTGCTGTCTGGAGATTGTTACCCTGCACACCGTTTAGAGACGAACCTTCTCACGTTACCTACTGCCATGACGCCATTTTGTACCTTAAATCAAAATAAAAAATATTTTTGTATACCTTAAAACACATATAATAAACCCTGAAAAACTCTACTTTGATTGCTTTATTAGTAGGAATGGAGAAAAAAATTCCTAAAAAAAGCCTCATTTTTCAACACGCCTGAGTAGTATAACCCCTTAAGATGACGTTGAAAGTGCGTAGTCTCCTCTCCTCTGTTTTTATCTTGCGATTCTTTACAAAGCTTTCTTTGTGAATGACACATATATATCTCGGAAAGAATACAGTTTGTGATAGAACTCACCTACAGCTAATCAATTTGTGCTATTTAATATTTTAATTAGTATAATATTTTATAATTTTAGAATTACTATATTAAATTAATAAAAAGATAGACTCAGAATATTATGTAAACTGAAAATTGTGTCTTTTTTGTTACAGTATTACGAAATGTCGTATGGCCTCAACGTTGAAATGCACAAGCAGGTAAGTCCTTCACGTTAATGTTAATTTTTTAAATATAATGATTAATTTTCTCTAGTTAAGTAAGGGCCCGATTGCATCAACATTATTTTGGCTTTAAGCGAGACTTAAATGTATGTCTTTCTTTAATCATTTAGAAAGTAAGCTAAAGATAGACACATGTTTAAGTCTCACTTAAATCCAAAATAATGTTGGTGCAATTGGGCCTAAACCTTACAAGATGTGATTCGGTATTATTGTTTTGTTAATAGAGCATGAATTAAACAAGATAACGCTTAATCGTAAATAATATAAGTTTAGAATATTAAGTTAAAAGAAGGATTACAAGAGAATATTTTTAAATGTTATATATAAAATCTTTTAGAGAAAACTGTGTTTCTCAAAAATATACTTATTGTTAGACCATAAGAACGAATAATCGCGCGTAATCTTCAACTAACTTTGCACAGAGTTTATCAAGATCATATTCAACAACATTAAGGATTCCCTCGTTAAAGAGGAATTATATGAATCAGCTGTATAAAAAATTAATACATTTCGAGATTTATGAATTTGACATTGAGCAAAACACTTTTTTAGCCTTTTAAATAAAATAATTTAAAATTAAATCATTAATTTATAAGGTAAGATAAAAATCTGTTCTGTAGAATTAAAAATTTCATTTTTTTAACATTTTTAATTATTATAAAATTTTTGTGATACAGAGTCGCTATAAAAAATTTAGCTCGATATAAAATAAGATTTTTATTTATGTTTGTATTATAAGATAATATTTGTAAGATTTTAAGATTAAAATATATTCTATAGGATAAATCTTTGCTTTAACAAATTAATTATTATAATTTTATATTTTTAAAAGACCAAAAGTGCTTGGTGCAAAACCGGCAAATGTCAAATTCATGAATCTCGAAATACATTAAATTTACAAATTTTTGATATAGTTTATCCATAGAGTTTCTCCTTAATTGAGCGAGGAGTATAATATGTCAGTGAATCGTCTCAGAAATCGACCGCGGTCGCAAATGAGGTGTACGGCTGGCGGACGCGCTTAGGCCGGGAAATCGTGTAATTTCGGCTAATCAGAGGAAACAGCGGCGGGGCGGTCCCCTCTATCAGCAATTTTCTTAAAAGCGACCACGCGGTGGCCCCCTCGTCGCGCGGTCATGCTCAAAAGTGGGGCTCGCAAACTGGGAGCAAACAACCCTCCTGTCGTCCCGGTACAACGAGCTGATATTCATTAGCATTAGCGGCCGATCATTTCTCACCCTCGTACCCTGAGGCGGCGCTTAATGGGCCGAGGCGCGGGGAAGAGGAAAGGGGCGGACTACTCTCTCTCGGGTAGTTATAGGGCATAGCACGGTACCGAGATCACCGCGGAATTGTTTCCGGCGAATAATGCACGAGAAATCAGGGCGTCCCTCAAAAAGCGGTGCTATTTTAATCGGCATCGCAGATTTCGCGACGCAAATTTAAAAAGATGCCCTTTAAAATTAGAGCGAGGTTATTGTACTTTCTTAATTAGTAACGGAAATTGTCGTAACGTCCACGTGTCATTTCAAATTTAATCATCTTAAAAAATTAGACTTAATTAAATTGCTTAGTTTGTTAGAAAAAGATAATATATATATTTCGTATAAATAAATTTGATTTTCTTCTTTTAGGATAACGAAAATTTTCTAAATTCGTAAATATTGTATAAATGTGTATGTGTGTGTATGTGTGTGTATGTTTTAAAAGAGATCTTGAAATATATTTTTTAACGTTAGGTTACTTTTTTAAAATAAATGTTTTAGATCTCTTTAGTCTCAACGATTACAATAAAAATTTTAAAAGGTTAACTTTATATTTATAATTTATCAAATAATAATAATCGTCGAATATTGTTAAAAATTAGAAAAGGAAGATTTTTTTAATAATTTTGTTGGAAAATCTGGAAATCAGAATATTGCGACTTTAAACAAATTATAATGGAGATAAAGTAATGCGGATTCGCTTTTCTGTCGCTATAATTGAAAGAGAGATGAAAATAAGTTATCGGTTCTTCGCGACTCTCTAATTAACCGTGATAATAATCGCGTCGGTGCGACGCTCTTTGCTAGCTTATTTACTTTAATTGCCATTTTCCAGGCGCATTAAGACAATGATCACACGATGTACAAAATCAGATAGTATGATACATACTATATTTTGATACAATTTAACTTGATATATTTCTGAAAGAAATTTATACTATAATACATGATAAAAATAATGCTGCACATCTTTACTGTTAATAGAGAGAATCGCATAAAATTATAAATTAAATTACAAATAGAAATTCTATAAAATTACAATTCGAAATTTTTTTATTAATATCTAACATAACATTTATTATTCAATAATTTCATAATTATGCGATTGTAATCTGCATGTTTTAGTATAAATGTTAGTTAAGGAAAATTTAATTTTAATTCAGAGAACATATATCGTCTCTTACAAGTGAAGTCTAATTATCTTACATGTAATTACAAGATTACGTTTTATTACTAGTAGTTTTTCTCGTCCTTTTCATTCGCTGTCGGCGATTTAATAGGCACTCTGAAAATATATTTATTATTTTCATCCGGAGATGCTGCGCGTCGCGTTAGTCTCGAAACTTCCCCTCGCTTAGTAAAAAAAAAAAGAATAAATAAATCAAGCTCTCTTTAGTCGATCCCCGCCACTTAGCAGGCTTTCGAATCGCGGTTTTCTCGCTCCTTTTCAATTTGAACCCTCAAATGAAAACAATCTTCCCCTACGAGGTTAGAACCTTCTGTGTATCTCTGTCTCGTCTCTTTCTCCCATTTCACCACCCCTTTCGTTTTCACCCTTTTCACTCTGCCCTCGTTTTTCTTCGCCCTCTCTTTCTCTCTTTCCCTTGATTTCTCATCGCATCCCGCTGTTGTGTTCTTGCGACTCTCCCGCTCCCACCTCGTTCCCAGAACGCTCGGCCATTCCTCTCGGCATCTGCGCGACCCTCGTATCTCCTGCCGCAGCTCGAAGTCGACATTTGCCTCTCACCCATCCTACCGCAGCCACCACTTTACCACTCTCTACTCGACTAACTCGAATTTGTTGGCAATGTCCCAGTTCTTGTAGGTACGATTACTTCTCTCGCTCCATCCGTCGTCTCTCACCCTCAACAGGAGTCTTGAATTTTCTCCCTCGGTCACCCTCGTTCGCGAACATTGGCTCGCTTGTTCGATTTAATTGCACGATATAGACGACTGCTCGCTGGGATTTCTTAACGTATACACGACGAAGAAATGTAATTCTGAAAAACCATCATTGTTCTATATACAGGTTGTTTCAAACCACCCGTTCAAACCAACCTTTTTATTTTGAAAAAGGATGATGCTAAGAAATTGATGAAAGACATATTTATCATGAAAGCCTATCTGAAGTTTCTGATAGTGGCACTTTCAGTTTTGGGAACCCCTCGATACCGGAAACGGGGGCAATTTAAAAATTTTAAATTGCAACATGGGGCAACATGGGTATCGTTGAATAGAGCTTTTAAAAAGAAACAATTTTTGTTTGAAAAAAAAATTTGATATCACTTAGCATTAAAGAGAAATGATTAAAAAACGCTTGCAATGATTATAATGCTCCAACTTTTAAATTATCTTAAAATATCGATATTTTGGTACGGATTACGAGCCAAACATAAACATGAGTCAAACTCGTGATACAGATCACGGAGCAAAACATAAATGCGGATGATTTGTCATGTGGTTTCAAGAAGTTGTCCGGCGCATTTCTCATTAATTGCAACGCGCACAATTAACTAGCTTTTACTTCTGTAAAAGTCTTGAGGACGATTGACAGGATGAGACAAAGGATGGAAAGGTGTTTCCATTAAGGTGGCAGGGGTTTTAAACATTTGTAATTAATTTTTGATCATTTCCGAGCGTTACAATAATTGCGAATGTTTTTTGTTTATTTCTTGGTAACAATAAAAGATATCAATTTTTTTTTCAAACAAAAGTTGTTTCTTTTTAAAAGATCCAACGATACCCATTTGTTCCGTGTTACAATTAAAAATTTTTGAGTTGCTCCCCCGTTTCCGATATTTCCGGAGGGTTTCCAAAATTGAAAGTACCATCATTAGAAACTTCAGATAGACTTTCATAATAAATATGTCTTCTCAACTTCTTAGCATCCGTCCCTTTTCAAAATAAAAGGGATGGACGGGTGATCTGAAACAAACACTCTGTATATGCTTACTTGGATACTTTTTACGAAAAAGAATCTTGGAAAGATTTTTCGATACCATTCGAAAGTTAAAAAGGCTCGTCAAAATTTTATCGCTTTTAATCCTTAGGTTAATGCGAGGATATCGTTCGATAATATCGGTGATAAAACCTTTTTATCAATCGCTCTATTGGATTCTCGAGTCCGTCCCGTCGGATTCCATCAAGCGATCTTCGCGGGAAATGAGATTTGCAGTGGTGCGGAGAAAAATGGACGGCTCGCAAAAAACGTCCGCGATTACGCAAAAGAAAAGCGCGGAAGAGGAAGAACGGGATAAACTGAGCGAATCAGGGTAGCGAGGCGATGGCGGCGAGAATCGTAGAGACGGAAGGTAGCTAAAAATACATCGCGTTCTGGCATTACGTTTTCGCCCTATTTATCCATCGAATCGTACGTAACGTAACGTACATTCGGCCGCCGGCCATGTCTGTCCGATAGCGCTTATCGCTTAATTGAAAGGGTTGTCCTTCGGCACGGCTGCCACCTGCTCGTTGTCCAACTCGTTGTCAAGCCACCATCTACGGCAATATGTCGCGGATGCATTATGCGATCACGAAATCGGATTATTGTATAAGTCTTTGAAGAGTCGCGAAAAGGCCAAAGAAAATAGAGAATAGAGAAGCCAATATCGGGAAAGTGAGGTAAAACATTCATCGCGATATCTCTTTATTATACCAGACAAAATGTTAAAACGATTGATAAAAGAATGTAGTAAGAATAAATTGTGGGAAAGAGAAAATCGATTTGATCTTCTTTTATTTTTCGATTTGTCATAAAATAGATAATTTCGTGAATATATATAAAGCAAAATTTTTTTTTTATTCTTGGATAAACGATCAAATGGTTGTTGCATCCTAGAAGAGAGAATCAAGTTGAGAGATTGCTGCGAGGGAGAGGAGAGAGAGAGAGAGAATTGCATCAGCCCTAACGCGAGGGAATCTGCCAAGTTAAAATTTCGAGTCGACGACAGGATTCTACCGAAAAAGCGCGTATTCTCTTTGAAAGAATATTGCCACGGCGTTGTTGCTGGCGTTGTTCGTCGATACGAGAGTAACTACCATTTCCCATCGCGGGTACGCCCGGCGCCCGATAAAAAATGTGCAGGCTGACCAATTGCATATAACTCACCCTGCCTTTCCAGTTCTTCCTGCCTTCATGCATATATACGTCTATCTATCTGGGCGTTCTGTCTTTTACCCTCTTTCTCTCTGGACCTCTCTCGCCCTCTCTCGCTCTCTCTCTTTCCCTTTTTCTGTTTTTTTTTTTTTTTTTTTTTTTTTTTTTTTTTTTTTTATCATTCTCCCACTCTCTTTCTCTTTCGATACGCAACCTCTCTCTCATGTGCTCTCTTTCGGCGGTCGGGGGTCGCTTTTCCAGCGCTCTCTCGTCCGTACACACGTGTCAGGGTGTGAGCGAGCGAGAGAGAGAGAGAGAGAGAGAGGGGGGGAGGGAGGGAGAGAGCGAGCGCGTGTACACACGCTTGCGCTTGCTCGCACGGACACCTATGTCGCGCGCGCGCATACACCCTCCTAGGGGTCGTGTATTCGAGTTCTTTTATTTTGCCCTGTGGAGGTAGCAGAGGGTTGAGTCGGACGAGAGCACAGAGAGCGCGAGGGCTGGGGGCGATGACATCGATTTTTTACCCGTTGCTAATCTCAATGTTACCTCCTCCTCCTCGTCCTCCTCTACCTCCACATCCACCACTTCCTCCTTCCATCCACCTCTCGTTCGGTCATCTCTATACCCCTCCTTTCGTCCTCGTCCCCCTCGTCAACTCACTTGGTTCTCCTGCCCGCCGCTTCGCACCCCGCATCTCCGCCATCCCGGCCATCCGTTTTGCGGGAAAACGTGCATGTGCATCGGGCACATTCGAGAAGGAATAACCATTTTTTCGTGCTGGACAACACTCGCTCTGCGTCGCTCGCGTCCTGCAAATTCTCCTCGTCTCCCGACCGCCGCCTCCGACCAACCACCTCCCGCAACCCCCGACACCATCCTCCTCCCCCTCCCCCTCGCCCTCGCCCTCGCATCCTCTCTCCATTTTTTCGTCGAACCTTTTTTCGTCGCCCGCCCTTCTTCTACACCCACTCACCTACCTACCTATCCGTCCCGACTCCCTCCCACTCGCCCCCTTTGCCACCTACTGTCGAACAGGGCGAAATCGAACTGACGTGGACGCGGCAGTTTTCCATCTTTCTGTTCCCCGTGGGAACGATGACATTTTTTTTCGGTCTCTCAACTTTTAGATCTACGCGCCCGATTCGCCTGACGTGGAAATATCGCGAGGTAATATCGGCAAAACCAATACTATAAATAATTATATGCGCGATCTCACTCTCGCTAATTAACCACCGTCAGTTGTTGGTAAAGATTATATAAAATAATTTATAGTCGATTAAATATAACCACGTGAGAGAGAGAGAGAGAGAGAGAGAGAGAGAGAGAGAGAGAGAGAGAGAGAGAGAGAGAGATTTTCCGATTTAACATATATTATTAAAAGAAGAAAGATATTTATTTATTTATTGAATTGATTATGTATAGTTAAGCGGTACATCTATATATCTTTTATACTACGATTATTTGAACGTCACATGACGATCGCGTGAGATTAATCACCAATCGATTCGATCGGCGCGCATTAATGAGTAGCCGCTCGTTATACAAGAGTAGGTTGAGTTGAGCTCGCGTATGTTTGTTCGAGCAATCGTCGTTCTGCGACATGTAATTACGAGTACATCACGACGTAACCTCCGAACGACGCGACACGCGTGTCCTACGCGTTACATATACAGGGTGTCCCATTTTAATTGCTCCAGTCGAATATCTCGAAAACCAAGCCTGGAATTTTCCATATTTTTCGAGATATTTCACTGGAGGAATTAAAATGGGACACCCTGTATATATGTTTGTACATACACGATACGATTTGGATCGCTCTTTAGCTCTGTCGTATCGCGATTGCCCTTGATTTTTCAACTAATTCCTCGAATTCAAAGCATAATATATGACGGTGTTAAACCTACTTACCCATGCGATATTAAATTTCGTACAAATTCTCGACATTATACTCGCGCAATTTTACAAATGGATGATCAATCTGGAATTGACGTGTGTTGGTCCATAATCTTGAAAAATGGAGATAGCTAATTGAAATTGTGAAAAAATGTACACACACTTACGAATGTGTAAAAACAAATTCGTCATCTCACATCTGTTATTTAGATGTTACATATTCTCTTGGGGGGGGGGGGGAGGCAGAGGGGGGGGGGGAATATTACGCTTCAGAAAAATAATGTACATTTTATTTTTTTCAAAGTTGCAATTATTTTTACTTACGCTATTTCCAAGACGATTTATAAAACAAATTGCTTGCTTAATTAGTAGAAGACACAGGCTGAACGTTTATCCGATTATCCGTCATATGTTTGCAGACAGAAATCGCCAAGAGGCTGAACGCGATAATCGCGCAAGTACTTCCGTTCCTGGCGCAAGAGGTGAGTTTTTGACTTTCTGTCTGGCATGCGTGCCGTGCGATCTCACAATCGAGTGTGACGACGACGCGATAATGATAGCATGGCATTGCAGCATCAGCAGCAGGTGGCCAACGCTGTGGAGAGGGCGAAACAAGTAACCATGTCCGAACTGAACGCCATTATCGGGGTAAGTAGCTCAAGTAGTCAAGTTTTTGACATAAAACTTTAACGTTATCGATTTTAACGATGAAGATGGTAAAAAGTATATTTCAAAAAATACTTTATGTAAATGAATAATTCGGGCGAGAGATTTCAATATTTTAATTTAATTACTTATAATCGAACTGTTATTTGTTCATTTCTCTTTAATTCTTGCAGCAGCAACAACAGCAAGGCCTTCAGCAACTTTTGGTGAGTATTTTACATTACGTTTGATATATAAAATGTAATATAAATCTTTATATTGATAAAATTTTTGTGTCATTCTCTAGAAAATGACGATTCGAAACCTCATATGATTTACTTAAAAGTTTTCGCAATGCATTGTCGATAAAAGTGTAATAAAAAATATGCGCTATTGATAAAAAAGAGAATATTTTTACATAATCATCGTGCGAATTGCACGATTAGATTCTACAAAAGGCTGTTTAGAAATTGCATGTCTGTGATTGTAAAAGAGTTCAAATTTTTTCTTTTGTCTAATCTTTTTACTAATATACGCGATTTTAAGTATTATCAGATACCTTTGATGTGACAAGTCGATATTATAATACCGATTCGGCGTTTAATGTATTAGAAATAAATAAGGATTTAAGGAGAAACTAGATCAGCTACGTCAAAAGTTAATAAATCTAATATATTTCAAGATTAATGAATTTATCATTGTTCATTTTTAGTCTTTTAAAATATAAAATTAATAATATAATTTATGAGTTGAAAATTTGTTCTATAGAATTAAAATTTTTATTTTCATGAATTTTGTAAAGTCACTATACAATTTTCGCAATCCAATCATCGTAAAAAAAGCTAGTTCAATAAGATAATATTGATAATTTTGAAAGATTAAATTATAATCTACAGTACAAATCTTTATTTTAACTCAAATTAATTATTAATTTTATATTTAAAAGGCTAAGAGTGCTTTGTGCAATGTTAAATTCTTAAATTTCGAAATGTATTAGATTTATTAAACTGCAAAATATTGCCTATACCTATGTATATAAGAATTCAGACACATTTTTGTTTAAATTTTCATATCTGGCCGTTTAAAAGTAAGTTTCAGACAATCTGTCTTAATCCTTTGAGTCACAGCGGGTCACCCAGAGACTCACCTTTTTTTCGTAGTTTTTTATTGTTTTAACTACTTTTTTATCAACAAATACTGGATTTTTTGTTTCTACAGAGTCTCTAGAACATCAATAAGTGTAAAAAAATATAAACAGTCATTAATTGTTAATTGCAAAAATACCATATATAAACAAACAGTCAAAATTAGTACTTTTTTACGAAAAAATGCATTTTCTACTAATCTATTATGACAATAAATACGGCAATTTTTTTATAATCTTAATACACTGTAAAGTATTTTTCAGAATTTTTTTAGAATTTTCCACCGTGTTGCTTTTGTTAAATCCTCCTTTTTTTGATAAAAAATATATAAAAAAACAATATTTTCTGTTCTAAATTAAAAGTAACAGTCGTATTCTTTTTTAAATTTTTTCTCTAAAGGTTTTTTTAGATCGCAGAATCTGAATCTAAAGAAAAAAAAATTTAATTTTCAAAATTTAATATAGGGATCCAATATAGCGGAAGTAAAATTTTAAAAATCTCATCTGCCATATTGGATCCACTATCTTGAATTTTGAAAATCTGACAACGGATTCGTAATCAGCGATCCCAAAAACCCTTATATACCAAATTTTATAAAAATATTGACAATTAGAAAAATTCGTGACTCAAAGGGTTAATCAAAGGCATTTTTCTAAAAGTTTAAAAGAATGTTTGAAAATTCGGACAGTGTGTCTGCAAGAAAACTTCAGACACTTTGTCTGCAGTTATTTTTGGCGATGAACTATCGATGTAGCTGATCCATTCAGTTTCTCCTTAATGGAGAATTTTGTAAAAAAAAATGATGTAGGAAAAGAAAAAAAAAAGTTCATCATCAGTATTATCGTGTTATCCTTTTGTCTTGATGTCACAGCAACAGATCCATGCGCAGCAACTGCCCCACGGCGCGGTGGTCGGCGGTCTTCCGCCGGGCGGTCTGCTGGGCTTCGCAGGTGCGGCCGCGGCGGCCGCAGCCGCGGGTGTGCCGCCGCACTTGGCGCCGCCGCCGCATCCCGCGGCCGCAGCTGCGGTTCAGGCACAGGCGCAGGCGCTGTTGAAGCCTGCCGATCTGCAGCAGCATCGCGCGGCCGCGGAGACGCCCGAGGACCGTAAGCCGATCGCTTTGCCGGACGAGAGACTCGGCCATCGCTCGGTCTCGCCACCCGAGAAATTTCGCAGCCGCACACCCGACCTCGAGGGCGACCCCAAGAGGCGGAAGGAGGAGAAGCTAGGACACGTGAGTATATCCATTATCCGTACCGGTATCTGAAACTATCATCCCCGTTTTGCGCCCGCACCTCCGATCGATCGGCAATTCGATCGGGTTTGAAATTGTAAGAAAAGTAGAGACTGTAACTTGTAACAGAATGATTTTAAGCCTACTTTCAATTCGAGATAATGTTTTATTTGTAATTTTTATGTCAAATATTGGAAATGTCAAATACACACATATACATAGCAACACATACATCCAACGCATATAAAATTATAAATATACTTTTATCTTTAATTTTATCATTGATTATACAAGGTGGAAAAACGATCGAATATTCATATCATAAACAATACTTCAGACAAGAGTCATAAGGTTTAAAAAGACGCATTCAATAACAGTATAAGTTTGAGTGACGTTGCCAAAGTTAGATTAAGATCAACTTTATTATTATTATTTTTTTTTTAAACGAAAACCTTAATATTTTATTACATATTTTTGTAATTGATATTGAAATGTTTTTAAAATGACATATAAAGTCCAATTTCATCAAGTGCTTTTTGAATTAAATACTTTTCCAGTTATATACTTGGTATCATAGTTTTACGAAAGCGTCCTTTTTTCTTCGAGACGTCAGAAGTTTAGAGAGAATTTACGTATATCGGTAACAGGTGCGTACTGTGCATTGAATATTACCGGTTGGTCAGTGCACACTTAACTCTGGGGAGACTCATTGTCAGCGTAGGAAGAGTAGTGCATCACTACCGGCGGCGTTAGCCGAGAATTAAAATGCTAATTGCAGCGACGTCGAAAGCCGATAAAACGGCCGACACTCTCGACGACCGAAGGGGAAGGGGAAGAGAGGTTGAGTAAAGGGGCGCACGCGTTATATCGCCGGAAAGTAAACGCAAGAGTAATAAAAGGGCCGAGTTTAGAGTTGGGCTCGCGCAAAAAGGGATAGGAGAGCATCGATGCTAACTTCCACTTAACCCCGTCGAATCTATCGTGAAAAAAAAGGGAGGAAAAAGGAAAAAATGTGAATGGAAAGTATATCCTGCCGATAGTCTCTCGCGTGTGCCTATCTATCTATCGGCTTCTCGTCGGCGAGAGCGAGAGCTGCGAGAGCTGCGAGAGCGTCCCAAACGCAATCATGCGTTGCCGAAGTTTCCGTTGAAATTGGATTACCCCTCACTCGCTGCAAAGGCGGAAAAAAGGACCTGACCTCTGATCTCTTCTATCCAATTCACAGGAATCGTAACTCCTCCTTGCTAAGTCGGACGCTCAGTCGTCTATTTTGCTTAATGTCTAACCTGAAGTAAAATTTCGCGTTTCTTTGTCCGGAATATCGCGACGACAAAGCGCGCAACGCGCGAGAAGACTCTTCATGAGAGACGCAAACACGGACCGACGGACGGGACGCGAAGCAAAAGAAGAGGCAAGGGAAGGGCGTATAATTAAAAAGCGTGAAAACAGGCGAACAGTTAGCCGGGTCGCGCACAGCGCTAAATTGGATTATTTTTCTCAGCTGCTCCCTTACCTGTGCAAGCGTCTCGCTTACTCTCTTTTTAGCTCCCTTCATTTTGCCCTGTCGGTTTTTTTCCTTCGACGCATCTTTCGCGACGATTGCAGAACGAATCCATCAGCCGATTATGTATGTATCTCCCTTCTTTTTCGCGCGGCTAGATTTGTAGATTTGAGTTAATCATCTATTTAGTATGTGTTGTAAAATCGTCGAGAAATGTGGTAGCCATCTATTATATAGGATGAGTCATGTAATTCGAACGAGTTATATCTCTTTCACTTTGATGATAGGAAAAAGTGGCAAAGAGAGAGAGAGAGAGAGAGAGAGAGAGAGAGAGAGAGAGAGAGAGAGAGAGAGAGAGAGAGAGAGAGAGAGAGTTGAATGGTTTAATGATGCTCAACTTTTTATAATGTTACTTTTTTTTTTTTTTTTGCAAATTCGCGTTGCACGACTCATGCGGATGAAGAAGAAAAGAAATTAAATTACCTATAAAATATAAATGCTAAATAATAAATTACTTCACGAAAAAAGCACATTATAATATGCAAAGAACGTTACATTATTTTGTTTGTTCTTCAGTTATATTTTCGGTTTTCGAAGAATATATTTCTCAGGGGTTATTTGCTCTCTGATAACCTCGGATCAACACTGTTAAAATTGTTTCTGACTTGGACAACTGTGTAGTTGTCGCGACCAATTGTCGCTATCAAGCTGCTGGTAGAAAGCAAGGAACCGCGGGAACCCCACATTTTTCCCCTTTCCATCACGCTCTCGTATTATCGTTCCTTCTTTCTCGACGCACTAACGACGCGTCGTTTACACGGGCAATCTCTTCGGTCCCAAGAGTGTCAAGAGGGGAAGTTTGTTTGAAGTTGAGACATCGAACGGACCTGGTCATCAGCTGCATTTCCTCGCAACCGTATTGAAGTCACGATAAATGAAAAACGATTTTATGATATCCTTAACGTTTCAATTATAACTGTCAGAGCAAATATAAAGAATTCTACTTATACTCCGTTTGTATTTATCGTAATGTGGAATATAAATATTATTTGTCATTATTATATTGGAAAGAAATCTGGAAACTGAAATAAAATATTTTTATCATTATTATCTGAGCTTTAGAAACTAAAATAAAATATTTTTATACATTCAGGAATATGTTATTTTTTAATATTTTTTCGCGGCTAGGAAGTTAATCAGTCATTTTTCGGGAGCGGGAAATATCTATGCTTATTGTTAGGTTAGATTAGAAAGACATAAATTTTTTATAAATTGAAAATTAGATTTGTTTTGTATAATATTTAATTGTCAGATGTGTGTATATGTATGAAACATTTATATAACAAAATATAATATTTTTTACTGTAAAAATACAATATTTTTCATTGTATCTTTTAAAGAGATGGTAAAAAATTTTCATTTTTTTACAGTTATTCGTAAATAATAATTCTAAAACTTGAATATTTTTTTATCTATAATCATATCTATTGTATCTTTTTTATTTTATTTTGATAATGCCGTTTGTATTTAGCGCTATAAGCAGTTATATATATAAGATCCTATCTTTAGAATTAAATGTCTCAAAAACTAATGGTCAAATCATTTAAAATTTAAACAGTCGATGCATTATTCTGCTAATAACGTTTTATAAAAATTGCATATGATCCTTACTATTTTGGTATAACTGATTTTATATCTATTTCTGCAATTAATTTATTACCTTCTATTTATTTTTTAAATAATTTATTAATTTTTTTCGGAGAATCCTCGTAATCAATAGGAGCTTCAAACGTGTGTTTATTGAGAAATCCGCCACTGTTGTCGACGCGTGTTGATGGATGCCGAGTAGCTTGGCCAAGTCGTGTTCGGTCGTGTGTAATTCACGAGAGCAACGAAAACGCAGAGAGAGAGAGAGAGAGAGAGAGAAAGAGGAAGAGAGGTTGGCGTTTCCGGAAATGAGTTCTCGCTCATGTCCACGTTCGGATTCTTAGGTCTGCCGTACGAGTTCCGTATATACGCGCACGTCGAGAGAGGATTAGTCGTAGCTCTCGGCACACCACCATCTCCCTATATCCCATCGCTTCATCCCCGAGAAAGCATTAATCAAAGGAGCAACCGTACGCCCTGTTTCCGTCGCGATGAAAGCTGCTGCCGGTTCCCCACATGAAATCGCTATATCATGGGGAAGGGAAAGGGTCTATTTCTCGTCTTGTACTATCATCGAATCGTCCTTGGAGAAAGTAAAATCCCAAGTAAAATTTCAAAAATTTTAATGCCATTTACTAAGAGAATATCTGAACTGTTCATCTTAAATAAATGATTAATTTCACTGCTGTAAAAAATAACTGCAGACAAAGTGTCTAAAGTTTTCTTACGAACACACTGTCTGAATTTTCAGCAGAGTGCCTGAATTTTCAGACATTCTCCTGAACTTTTAGAAAAACGACTCTGATGATAGATCTTAAGACAGATTGTCAAAAGTTATTTTTAAACAGATCTGAAAATTTAGATAAAAATATCTGAATTCGTAGGCAATTTTTTTCAGAGTGTGTAGGTAAGTGTATATATATATATATATATATATATATATATATATAATACAATATATTTTTACAAGAGAGTATAAAAATATGTGCGACTTTATAAATGTAAGAGTGAATCAACTTGATATTTTCGTGGCAACACATTTCAACTCGACGGTAGTAATCTTTTTTTTCGCTCGCATCTTTTTATTTAGCGCAACTACTCGCGTACCGTGTAAATGAAGAGATGTCTGATTGTGTCTGGGTGTCCGATGGTGACCTCATTTTCCCTTAATCGTCATCCCGGCGTTGTCACCGGCGCTACTACGTTGCGAAGGGTGGAGAGGCAAAAAAGATTCCCGATAAAATCCTGGGATCTACCTCGCGCGCCCGCGGCGGTCTCGGTAATGCGACGGAGGATAGTGCTCGTTGTGAAATAACGTTTCAAAAGCGTGTCGGATGGCAAAGTGCATTTTTTATAGCGGCCGGAATGAAATTGAAGACGGAAAGTCTCAAACGTGTTAAATGGCAAAACTACAAAAATTTTCACTACGGTGTAAGATAGATGACGTATTATCACGTACGATAAAGTGACAAGTTAGCTAAGTACGAAAACAATTTAATTAATTATTATAATTCAAATTTAGAATTTATTTAGAAATGTACGCTGGCTATATTCCTTTCGAAATTTATTGCTATTTCTTAAAATTGAATTTATTTTATATTTCTTGTTACGATATTTTACGAGCAAGATTTGATTTATTTTTGTTATTTTATTTATTCGAAAAAAAAAAGTTGCGCTTATATACCGTGTATCGTTGAATGTGCGTACAAGTTTTCAGTTTTTATGGATTTAATTGAAATTCGCGTGGAGTTTAGACGCGCTAATGAATGGTAGTAGCTGGATTCAAGGCAGAATCGATGTTGGGTGTTTACGAAGACGACGGTTGAGGTCGGCCCGGTTTAACTTTGTCTCCTCGTTCTGATCCGTAGAAACGTGCAGACATCGAGATGCGCGTAGATGTACGGTAGATTCATCTGGTGGGAATCCGGGCGGCGAGTGAAAGGGTGGACGATAGTACGGATAGCACGAGAAACGGAGAAAGATAGCGCGAAGAGGAGGTGGAGATGAACCAGGAGGAGGAAGAGGAGGAAGAGGAAGAGAAAGAGCGTTGGAACGTGTTGGGATGGGTGGGTGGTTGAATTTTTCATCTGACCACGTCGAACCAATTAAAGCGGACCACGGTACCCAACCTCCACCTCCAACCTCTTCCACTTTTTTCGTTCTCTCTTTATTTCCGCCCCGCGTGCTGGCCTTTATCCACCCTCTCTCTCTCCACCTCCTCTGCGAGAGAGAGAGAGAGAGAGAGAGAGAGAGAGAGAGAGAGAGAAAAGAGACAGAAAGATAGCAGCCCTCTTTCTCGGATCTGCTCTTTTTTCCTCTCACTCGCACTCGTATACAACCCATCCATCCCCTTGGTCCCGGCATCGTGCATCCTCTTCCTCCCACCCCGTCTTCCTCCACTCACTCACTCTCTGGCAACTCGTTGGATTTTTTCGCGTCACGAGGCGGTGTAATTTATTTGGCCGAGGTAGAGAGGCACCCGCGGAGGTGGTCGACAAAGCGAGCGGGGGTTGGGTCGGCAGTACGAGGACTACGAGGGGGATATCGCGAGAGAATAGGTGGAGGCGGTGTGGAGGTGAGGCGGCACGGAGGTGACGCGGCCAGAATGAGAGCACGAGGAATAGCGCGGACCAGCGCGGGAGGGGAAGGGAAGAGGGCTGGTTTCAGTTTATTTTGTGGGTCCTACCTACCTACCTACCCGCTCGTCACTGTCCAACCCCGTTGGTCAGTCGGTACGTTGTTCCCGTTCTCTGTCTCGCTCTTATTCTTCCCCAACGCCGCGCTTCGTTTCCTCTTTCGTTTTTGTATTCGCACTCCTCCCCTCTCCCCCGCGTTTCTGTCCGTTCGCTACGCTCTTATACGTATCCCTTTTTTCCCTCTCTGTCTTTCTCTCTCTCTCTCTCTCTCTCTCTCTCTCTCTCTCTCTCTCTCTCTCTCTCTCTCTCCCTCCCTCTCTCTCTCTCTCTCTCTCTCTCTCTCTCTCTCTCTCTTTCTTTCTCTAGCGCGACCGTATACGTATATAATATAGTCCACTCGTTCGCTCCACGAACAGCAACGCGCCGATATAATATTAAAAAAACTCGGGACTTCCTGATGGATCTGCTCCTGTATTTTTCGATTACTTCGCGAGCACAGTTTTTTCCCGGTGCAATCCAACCCCTCCGCTCCGCCCTTCACCTGTTCCACCTGTCAACTCGAGAAGAGAGGGCTGCGCCTTCTGCTGGAAATTGAAAAGATCGTCGCTGTGATTTGTCGTCGCTCTACGGGCGCCTACGATTGTCTTCATCGAATGCGAACGATGCGACTACTCGTATCCCTTAATCACGCAATAACTTTCTCGCGAAATAAATGTATCAAGATTTTTTATCAATTGTAATTTTTATTAGCTACCCCTGAAAGCACAAAGAAAAATTTGTATTTCTCGTTTTCTTCAGCATGTTTAATACCTCCATCTTCATGTCTATTATTTATCGCCATATAATGTAATATTCGAGAACTCGATTTAAATTGTGTAATATTTTAGAAGCTTTTTCAAGTATTTTCGTTCCCGAAATATATATATATATATATATATATATATATATATATATATATATATATAAATCTATCAATTTTGTTTCCCTCAGGAAATTTGATGGCATTTTTATCTCGATGAAAAATCTTTTCCCAATGTTATAGAGCTGAAGCTACAAGTATCTACATACATATAATGGAAGGCTTAATGATGGAACGAAAAGGCTCGTTATCATTATGCTTTGAACGATCGAATCAATTTCTCAGCTGGAGAATCGTAGTTTCTTCGCTGACTGCAGATATCACGTCGTTCTAAATCGCGACTATCGATCCGCGTTCGCGTATTAACAGCGTCGATTAGATAACAATAATAAACGTCGGCGAGTATTACGCGAGGCCAGCTGCGCACTTCTTGGTCGATTATCGTCCACGCCGCCGGACTTCTAACTAGTTGCTCGTCGTAGTGGCTAATGAGAAGCCCGCTCGTCCACGAGAATTCCTCATCCATCATCCTTTCGCGCTATTTTCGATTCGCGCCGCGTACGTTTGCCGGCTATTCCTCGCACTCGATAATTCGCGCGTAAGTGTTCGTACTTTTATTGCTTCATTCACTGCTTTAAATTCATTAGTATTTATTTGTGCATCAGTAGAAGGAAAAAGAGAGAGAAAGCATCTCTGTGTAATATTATATCGGAATTTTGATTATTATTACATTAAGGAAAACTTTTATCTTTACCAATTCTTTGATTAAATCAGAATCAATTTTTTCGTCATCAAAAGAATAGAAACTGACTGATTTTTTAATTTTTGTAGGTCACATTTTTGTTCCTGATCACAATATTTTCTCACACTTTTAGCTATCTTAAAGTGCTTGAAAAAAAAATCTATAAAAATTTATACATATTTATTGACATTTGTAGAAAAAATGATCATGTTTTTAACAAAAGTTAAAAAATAAATAAAGAAAATTGTTATTGATTAAGGCTTTTGGGATATTTTATTGATAAAATATTGGATAGGGTCAAAATGATCTGTATGTGATTTTTAAAAGTTAATAATATTATGTGATCACACGTTTCGAGCTTTATGTTAAACAAATAAAAAGTTTCCGCTAGACTTTACTCTTTCGTTCTGTTCATGTGAATTTATGCATTTCCATAAAGCTAGAACTTATTCGCGATCCAAATAGTGTTTCTTGCTGACCAATCTCTCGGTCACCGTTCACCAAACACTAAGTGGTAAACAACTTGGTTATCGATTGCAAAAAGATGGCACCCTTCCCAGTTCTGGGAGAGAAGAGGAAGAGGTGAGAGGGAGGGAGGGAGGGGGGGAGGATTTCCGTCACTCTCAGAACCAAGTCTATCAATTCGGGTTGGCGTAACAAATTTTATATCCGTCTTTGCGCCTTATTACTTTTTCAGGCGCGAGAGCTCTCGGAACAGTCGATATCTCCGACGGGCGGGTTCTTGTTACAAAACGCTCTGTCGACCTCTCACAATCGCTTGTGAGAGACGTCTAGGTGGACCTGTCTTCCTCTCGCCAAGGCGGGATGTCGGGATCGTCTTTCTCCGTCTTGTTCACCCCCATCTCCGTCTGTGTCTCTTCCTTATTCTCTGCTTCGTCCTACTTCTCCACCTCCGTTTCTCTATCCTTCCTTCTCCTCCACCCGCCGCCTCTTCTTACTGCATCCCTCGGTGCCGCTTCTACCAGCTCTCTCTCTTCGCTAGGAATATAAAGATCTCGACGATCCCGGTTGTAGCGGCCGACCCAGTGGCGTAACTACGACTTTCAAAGCTCTCACCGCTTTTCTATTTTACGACGCGGCGTTTCTCGTGGCGAAAATCCCATCACGCCATATCTTGTTTCAGTTCTCATTGACGATGATACACAATAAGTTCCTTTCGTTGAATATTGAAGCGGTTTACGAAGCACATAGATAAAATGTTAACAGTAGATTTCTTGAGGAGTTTAACAACCGATCTTTTTTTCGGATAAAGCTTCTGTTACAATCAAAATCATTTAAAACGTAACAGAAAGAATCTTGAATTCATTTTTAGAAAAATCGATTTTTTAGCAAGATTTAATTAAAAATGGAAAAATTTATCGAAAACACAATGTCAGTTTGTTAGACCGATTAATGTTGGATTAGTGAATCGATCAATCAATTGACTATGTATAATTGAAAGTAGTAGTAGAGTTCAAATCTAATGATTGTGCGTCTCTTCTTCGATATAACGAGAAAAGACACATGTCCATCGTTATTCGAACAATTTCGAATTAGGTGATGAGAAGTAAAGCGTTCGACATGTTTTTGCAGTTGTTTTACGAATTCTGCTTTGCATAGTACGAGCTATAAGACGTGTAATACAATAATATCAATTAATATTTATTTCTGATTATCTTGAAATTAAAACGATATCCACATTCCTTTACTTTTTCGCTATTTTTATTGTATGGGCAGTGTTTTGCATAAATAACCTTGAAATCATCTAGATAAGAAATATAAGATTTTATCTCAGATAAAATAATTTATTTTGAGTTATCTAATAGATAATAGAACACAATTTATAAAGCATCTTATCTAGATGATTTTAAAGTAACATTGCTTTAAAAAAATAATTAGGGAAAAAATGAAAACCATTGTTATGTATAATCGTTATATATATTGTAATTCAGGCGAATCTTTCAGCGTTTAATAAATGCTTTCTCTAATTCTTTAATACATTTGGATCTTAGTTCTTGGACCTAAATGTAAGACTCAAATATATTAAAGAATTATAAAACGTTTACTAACGGCTGAATTATGCTGGATGCAGCCTCTATCTCTTAAATAATTTAAGATAACACATTTCTCTATGTAAGATAAAAATGTAAAATAGTACCATCCCATTATTATTTATAATACATAAATATTATCTCTACATATGTAAATATTATCATCTATCTAGGTGAAGACAATTGCATCTAAATGATTATCTAGATAACTTTGTCCAGATAACACAAAACATTGTATATAATGCAATCATAACACATTCAAAATTGTAACATTAAAATAATTCAACTTTTAACCCTATTTTAGAAACTGATTTTATGTTTATCGATTTGTTTTTGTATCGACATAGAAAATTATTTTCTAGCAATGCTATTCATTTCTCAAGTAAAATAAAATGTTGTTTAATGTGACAATCTTATTGCGCTCATTGCGAACGAACGACAGTGTAAATCATAATTAATTCTCAAATCTCAATTGAAAATTATTAAACGCATATTTTTGCACTTGATTTTGAGTAATAATAATGTGAATTATCGTACATCGGGAAAAGAAAGCACCTTGAATCAAAGAAATACCCGTGAATTGACACGCGGTTGCAAGTGCGCACTTTAGCGTGCATCGGTGCGCTTTGGCGCCTTCCTGTATCGTCATACGCACACGCATAAGCGTCGAAATGAGGCCCCCTTCGACGTTGACGACAAAACGTACACGTACACGTGCACAAGGAGCACTTGGGATACCTAAGCGGAAATTTCGAGGTGTGTACGTGGTTGCGAGTGTATCTGCCACGGCGCCTTGGGGCAAAGAGGGGCGGCGGCACGGGGGAGGAAGGAGGGGGAGAGTGGATGCTAGGAGACCGGGGTGGCTGCTCGGGGAATTGGGGGGAGGAGAGGGCGGCGTGGTGGTATGATGACAAAACATTCGCTCTGAGCTTCCGCAGGGAATCGGGACGCGGGGGGAGGAGGTGGCTCAATGTACAGCTTCGAAGGGGGGTACGGACTAAAAGAGGGGGAGGGGAAGGGGAGGGGGAGGGGAACGGAGGAGAGCTAGGTTAGGTTCGCGGCTGCTCTCGGGGGCCAGGGGTGACCGCGCGGGGGTGTGGGAAAACGTGAGCGCCGGGCGGAAAGAGACCCCCATCCACCATCCCTCATCCTCTTCCTCCTTCTCTTTCTCCTCTGTAAGCGAGGTGAAGTTGTACGGTCGGCTCCCCCGTCGTTCGTGTGAAACGCGCATGTACGTGTGTATATCTCGCGCACGGACGCGTATGGTCGCGCGCGGTTGTGTACACGAGTGTTACTACTCCGTGTACCACCCTTTGGCGAGTGTGTGGAGAACGAGCGAAGGGTGAGTGAGCGAGCGAGGGAGATGCATATATATATATATATATATATATATATATATATATATATGAGCGAGGGAGCGAGGGAAAAGAGAGATGGGAGACAGATAGATGGATAGATGAAACGAGAAAGGGAGAGAGGACGCGGCGAGGAGGTTTATATCTATCATTTTGTATTTCTCGCAGACATAAAAATCTATACCATCGCTAACCTCCGTCCGCCCACCGGCAGTAGTAGCAGCAGCAGCAGCAGCAGCAGCAGCAGCAGTAGCAGCAGCAGCAGCAGCAGCAGTAGCAGCAGCAGCAGCAGTAGTAGCAGCAGCAGCAGCAGCAGCAGCAGCAGCAGCAACACACCACGCCACACTATACTACATCACACTACGCACCACACTACGTACCACACCGTTTCGCTTCGCGTCAAAGCTTCGCGTCCCTTCGCCGCGACCGACCAACGCTTTCACCACCCATCCGAGCACCTTCTCTTTCCCTCTTCTCGCGACCTGCTCACCCTCGTCCCTTTTCCCATCCCCTTTTTTGCTCCCTTCCGTGCTCTATGTCGGCACCGAAACCTGGCTGTACGTCGAGAGAGAGAGAGAGAGAGAGAGACAACTGCCGCCTTTCTCTCTCACTCTCCTCCATCACCTTCCTGTACCGCGAGATGGATGACTGGATGGATGGATGGATGGATGGATGGATGGATGGATGGATGGATGGATGGATGGATGGAGTTGGGTCGCGGGGGTGGGATAGAGTAGAACGGGTGTGCAAATATCGTATTTATTGTATGACGAGTCCGCGTATCCCGAGCTAACGCCTCCTGTTGGCCCACCTCCTTCTTCTCCACCTCTCTCTCCTCAACCTCCCAACGCATCGAGAGAGTGAGCGCGCGTCCCTTTTTCCGACTTGCCATCTCGCCTCGTTGCTCCCCCCCCCCCCGGTTTCCCCTCTCGCGATACCTTGTGTATGTGTGCACGCGCCCGTTTCGCACCTTTCGAGAATGCTTCTTTCGTCCTTTATAACGTCCGGGACAGACTCGGACCACCCTGGGGCCGGGGCCCTTTATCAAGGGTGACTCGCTAAAGGAACGAGAAAGGAACGACATTATCGTCGCTGTCGTTGTGATTCTTTGTAGTACGATCGTTTGACAAAGATCGAGTTATCATCATTGGTACTCTTCTTTACCTTCTTCTCCTCTTCCTCTACCTCTACCTCTACCTCTACCTCTACCTCTACCTCCTGTCGTCTCTCGCTCGGCGGAGGTAATTATGAATACTGTTCAAAGCGAGGCGGGCAATAAGGACGCGCTGATTGAACGTTTAATAGGAAGTTTAATATCGCGCGCTCGGTGCCGCGTTCACGCTGCTTGGCATAACAACAAGTGGATTTACGACTCGGCTCAACAGAGGCACGAATATTCGATGTTGGTGGCCACGACCGCGAGCACACTTGAACGATCCCGTCGCGTTTTGTTATATACAAACTGATTGTAATTTGCTTTTATGAAATAATTATCGGACAAATGTATCACTTTATCTTGAACATTCAGAATTAGTTGGTATATCTGTATGATGAAAAAAAAAAAAAAAAAAAAAAAAGAAAGAAAGAAAGGAGAAGAAAAGTCAGAAGGTATTTCGGAAAAAATTTCAGGAGTGTTACATCTTACAGAATATTCAAGACTTTCTTGCATTGAAATTATAATACGAGATTGTACATAGTTTCTTATTCCAAGACATTAGCGTAAGTAATTGAAGAAGGAAAGAAAAACTTATATAAGAATTGAAATAGTAAAGTTGAAATAAAATCGCTAGATGTAACAGGGCGCAATATCTGTCGCCGAGTACGCGTCGTGTCGGAGAAATGACTCTCGTCGCAAGACACGGCGCTTTTAGTAAAACGCCAACGCCCCATACATGCGCGCGAAACGCGAGCGGGGAGGAGGTAAGAGCGAAGCGCGGGGGAGGAGGGGGAGGGGGGAGTCTGTTGTGGATGTCAGAAGCAAATGTGCTTTCGGCGCGGAAGGAGCTTAAGGAGCCCCGTAAATTTCCACACCGTGGAAAAACGACATGCACGAGCCTGTTGAAATCCTCTCGCCGAGCAGAAGGTCCTCCCTCCCACCCCTTTCTACCCTCTTTCGAACTTCGTTTCTCTCTTCTTTTTTCTTTTTTCTCTTTTTTCTCTTTTTTTTTTTTTTTTTTTGCTTGTTCCGCCTTTTATTCCCTTTTTTGCTGCCGCGTATCTCCCCGTCTCGCTTCTCCCCTGCCACCCTTTACTCTCGCGGCGCAAGGCTATTGGTCACTTTCGAATTTAATTTTCGAACACAGCGGCGATGCCGAAAACATTTACGAGCTATAAAGGATCGCCGATAGAAAGGTGCAAACTGCGGTCTAAAAAAATAAAGAAAGAGAGAGAGAGAGAGAGAGGGAGGGAGGGAGGGAGGGAGGGGGGAGGAAATGAAAAAGGGAATGCGTATGCACCTGACCGCAAAATGAACGAGAGATGGTAAACGTTACCATCGAACGATTTTTGTGACGTAAAATGTCGCATCGCGACGATGGACATCGAGTACCGTCGTCGAGTACGTCTCGAAATCGACCTGTCTGTGACGTCAGTTACTTTGTATTGCGTTAGCAAGATCTGAATCATGAAAACAAATCGTATACTTTTTTATTTTAAGAGATAAAAGCACTTAAAGTACCTAAAAAAAATTCACATTTTTTTATAGTATCTTATTTACGTGATAAGAGAGTATTTTATTTAGTATAATACTTTCTTCTAATATAGCAAATATATATACAATATATGATATTATTTTACTACTTTATTCTATACTACATTTTATTTTGAAGAGACAAACTGTGAAATTTAAGAGTATAATAAAACTAATTGAGTTTTCTATTATTTAAAAAAAAAATGTGTGTCTGATCGTAAATGACTTTTACTACTTATCCGCTCAACGGCTGATCTGTAGTAATTACTGCAACTTCGTAAATAAATAATAATAAGAATTGTTCAAGGGAAATATTAAACAAAAATTAATGCGAGGGAAGGGTGAAATAAACACGATCACAATAGTTATATCGTAAAATTTGTTCGAGTCGATAAATGTCACCATCGGCGCGCACGCCGTAATTAATGAATTATAATTGATAGCAACGAGTGCGATTCCCGCGAAGGTGAGAGTAAGAGGAAGAAGATCGGAGATAATGCGAGAGAAATGTAAGAGGAAGAGAGAAAGAGAGACGGAGAAACCGGAGAGGAAGCGAGAAAAGGTGGCGGAATAAAAGGGTGGAGGCCGCAATGAGCTGAGCTTTTCCACGCTTCCCCTAATTACATTTTCATACGAACCGTTTCCCCTTTATTTTCTTCTTCGCCCTACGACCATTTTTCCCAAGAGTTAAACCCCCTTCCACAGCTTGGTTCTCCGTCAACGGTTCTGCCATCCTTTTCTTCCGTTTCTTCGCTCTCATCTGTACTCTCTCGTCTCCCTTTCTTTCATTTCCCCTCCTTCTCCTCCTCCTCCTCCTGGTGACCCTTTCACCCACTCGCGCCTTTCCGTGCTGGAAAAACACTTTAATACGTTCTCGCCGTTCCCGTTGCCGCGCGAAGAGAAAAAAATATGAGAGCGCAAACAAGAGAAATATCTTCAGCTTGCAGTCTTCTCGAAATTCGTTAATTTTCGACCCGCGTACAAGTCCCGCATTAAGAGTGCATTAAGGAGCGTATTCAGCAAAGCATGGTTTCTGAACGGGACTCTCTAGGAAATGAATTCTGAGTTGTAAAGTCCGAAACCGAGATTACTATTACACTAAGAAGAGAGTATTTGCCAGAGTCCAGCTATAGTTTAGAACCAGTTCGAAGTCAGTTCACTGGATAATCATCAGCATCATCATTACCGATAATCGTGTGTATGTTCTTTAGACTCAGCTTACAACAGCAACTTACGATGATTTTCATCTCCACAATTTTGAATATAAAAAGATATTTCGTAATTTTAATATTCTTGCAGAATGTGTGTATGATTTGTATGCTCTTGGAGTAGAAAGAAATGTGTATTACCGTTATTTTTTATTTTATTTATTTATTTTTTATTTTTCATTATAACGGAGCTACCTTTGACCTACCGCCATTCTCGGCGACGGACGATTTTTGTTGTCGGCAAGCGAGTTTATTCTCCGTACGTCGTCTCTCGTCCCTCTGTGTATATTCTCCGTGCGTGCCACGTAATCGCTTTAATACATTTCCGCTGCGTCCTCGCTTCGAAACATAAAAGCGGTCGCCCCCGTAAAAGTTATGGGACAATGCTTACCGTCGCGTCGTCGCCTGGACCGAATACACACAGCACTCTATCATACGTATTTTGTATCACCGAGATTGACATCAAAAGATTCTTGTGGCACACGCCATACAAATTTCAATTTATTAAAATTGTCATAGAAAATATGTATCATATCATTGTTTTTTATTTTTTCCAATATGATATGTCTGGAGAAAATCAATTTTTTAGTTACGTCGCCAAGAAATACGTTTACACGATTGTGTTAGATTAGGTATATTAAAGACTTTACAAGGTAAGGTATAAAATGTAAAGTAAAAAAAAAAAATGGTCAATTTGCATGAGAATTTTATGCAAGTTTGCGCTATGCGAAAGAATGAAACGCCGATGTGCAAATGATATTCCTGCAATCAGCGACGGATTTTGCATGCGACGCAACAGCCGAGCTCTTGCATGGTCGGATAATTCCATTCCCGTCCGTGAGTGGACACGCTGCTTTTCCCATCGTAGCCACTCGCTTAACTTTGCGAAAGTCAGCAGTGCAGCGGTAGAGGAGACTAGGAAGAGGAAGAAGAAGAAGAAGAAGTAGTAGTAGGCGGCGGCGGGATGAGGAGACAAGGGCAAAGGCCTTCGATTCTTCTTTCGTTCTCGTGCGTTTGTTTACAGAGGACCTCGATAGAAGACGGCTAGCGCGGAACGAGAAGAGTGCACAGGATTCTGAGAGAGAGAAAAAGGAAAGGGAGAATATATAGAGGAGTCGAGAGACGGAGGGACCGTAACAGAAAAGTACGAAGGACAGGCGAGGCGAGGGGATTTGAAGGAAGGAACAAGCCGAGGTGGTGGAGAAGGAGGCGGATGAGGGAGCAAAAAAAGAAAGAAAAAAAAAAAAAGGATTCGAGGATTCTCGAGGCGAAGAGTCGAGTGGTTGGGTGGTCGAATAATAGAGCTGCCCTTAATACCGTCATCCCCGCGCTATCCCCGGGTTAAACGAGGGAAGAGGTCGGCGGAGGAAACAGCGCGCGCGAAAGAGAAAGAGAGAGAGAAGAGGGAGAGAGAGAGAGAGAATCGCGGTGGCACGGAAGCGAAGGACGAGATCGGGACGAAGAGAATCGGGGAAGGGGGGTGAGGATGGTCGCTCGTGGTTCGTGTGCCGACGCCGCAGTTGTCGGGTGGGAACCAGGAGAACGGAATAGAAGGGATGATAACATTTGTATCATATTTAACGCTAGAACGAGCGGGTTAAGGGGTGGAAGACAGTCTCCACCCACCGACCTCTTCTCCTTCTTCCTCCGTCTTCGTCTCCTTCGGTCTTCTCTCCTCCTCTCTTGGTCACCCTCCCGACCCTCCCCCTCCCACGGCCTCTCTTACGACCGCGCTCCTCCGTCGCTACCCTCTAACGCCACTTTGCGTCCCCTTTCCCCGCTACTCGCTCGCCACTCTCCGAGTAATATACCACTGAAATCAATACCACACTGCCTTCTCTATTTACCCAAGCTCATCATTCGTACACAAATTTATTGCGTGTCTCTAGCAGCTCGGGACATCCCTCCCGAGCTTGCCAAGAATATATCGGGCGATCAGATTGCTACGATTTCGTAGTAGCCCGACTAATGTCACGCGGCCCATTTAACGCGCTGATGATCATTCCTTCTCGGAAGCCCATCCGGGGCTATCTTTGGCAAAAACTATTTTCCGATTATCTCCTCTGGCTGTCGTGACGTGGGATAATAGAGATACTCCTTCAAAAACATCGATCCCGATAATGATGATGGAACAGAACGCATTTTGTTCTTCACCAAAATTTCTATTTCGAATGTGTACTATAAGAAATTTATATATCTTTTATTTTTATTATACTTTCTTATATACTGCTGTTATTTTTATAATTTCTAAATATATATTAAGAGAGTTTTATAAAACATAGGGGTCGCTCGATATATAACACAAACGTACGCAGTAAAATACTATGTAATTGTAAGTATAATTTAATAATTTAAAAATAATATACAGCTGTCTTACAAAAATTTACCTAACAATAAGAAAAAAAGTACTGCAGACGTCACTTTTAATTATCCTCAGTTTATATTAGCCCACCATCTCAATTCTGGTTTTCCCGCGCGAACAATTTTCTCTCGCGGAGCACAGCCGAATGTAATTTATGCACACGCTGGGACGTCGGGTAGGATCGCATTAGACGGCACGTGGTAGCTGGAGAGAAAATTTTTTTAAATACTCGCTCGCTGAATTATTTAAAACGCCGCGACGCGCACAGGTGGTTTTACACGTCCGTGTACGACGCATTCGCACACAATCTCACGCACCTCTTGATGTATGTATGTACATGCATACGTACGTACGATGCGTATTGCATCCATGTGAGCCGTTATACTTTGCGATATTACATTATTAGGCGGGCAACCCTACTATCGCATGCCCTGCTTTGAGCTCGTTATGCGTCACGTCCTGAGAAAACGGAACGGTAGTGAAGCAAGGGTCCTGTTCTTGTTACGAGGTGAAAGATAACTGATAAGTAGTGCTACTAGATAAATGCCGCACATAAATTAACCGTACGCGATACGTATATTTGTATATAGGGTGACCTATTTTAAATGACGCATTGATATTTCTTCAACGGAAACCAAAGCTTGCATTGAAAAAGATTTTGTACAAATGTTTTGTACAAATAATTTATTAACCCTTTCAGTCACAGCGGGTCACCCAGAGACCCACCTTTTTTTCGTAGTTTTTTTATTGTTTTAACTACTTTTTTTTATCAACAAATACCAGATTTTTTGTTTCTACAGAGTCTCTAGAACATCAATAAGTGTAAAAAAAATATGAACAGTCATTAATTATTAATTGCAAAAATACCATATATAAACAAACAGTCAAAATTTGTACTTTTTTTACGAAAAAATGCATTTTCTACTAATCTATTATGACAATAAATACGGCAATTTTTTTATAATCTTAGTACACTCTAAAGTATTTTTCAGAATTTTCCACCGTGTTGTTTTTGTTAAATCCTCCTTTTTTTTTGATAAAAAATATATAAAAAACAATATTTTCTGTTCTAAATTAAAAGTAACAGTCGTATTCTTTTTAAAATTTTTTTTCTGAAGGTTTTTTTTAGATCGCAGAATCTGAATCTAAAGGAAAAAATATTTAATTTCCAAAATTTAATATAGGGATTCAATTATGGCGGAAGTAAAATTTTGAAAATCTCGTCTGCCATATTGGATCCGTCACCTTGAATTTTGAAAATCTGACAACGGATTCGTAATCAGCGACCCCAAAAACCTTTACATACCAAATTTTATAAAATACTGACAATTAGAAAAATTCGTGACTCAAAGGGTTAAATTTTGATTTGGGAAAGCGCTTGTTTTGAGATTTGAGCAAAGTGCTAAATAGAAAAGTTTCTTCTTTCGGTTTACTGAATTCACCTCTTCAGTTTAAACATCCAGACGCAAATCTGAAATCCTGCAGCGCAAATATTCGAATCTTGTGGAATGATTCTTCGGATATGCTGATATCAACTGGGATATCTGCGTCGACGAATCCTTTAATTTGTGACATAATTTTATATAAATACACTATGAAATATATCTCATAGTTTATATTCTTTTAGATTTATTTTTTTATTTTTACCTCAATATTTTTATGTACGAAATTATGAGAGAAATCAATTGGCGTAAAGAAAACACATAGTTATTTTCATGAAAAAATATGAATTTGCAACAAGCAGCTACATTTTAAATGGGCCACTCTGTATACATTACATCGTATCACGTGAACGCAAATTTGTGGAAATAATAACGGTAGCTTGTTACAGATATAATCTGATATAAGATAAACATTGTACACGATAGTCGTACAAATTGTTTCGTGAATAATGATTTAACAATATAGCTTAAGTAATTGCAACAACTTTTAATTACGCTTTGTACGAATTAAACTTTAGGCACGCCACAAGGTCTGTCGAAAACATTCAAAGTGAATTAAAAAGACAGTTTTTTCCGTTCAAGTATTTAAGCATCTTTAGTTGATATTCATAAAACTTTTGAGAAACCTCTGCGAATTGGATTACATATTCATGAGCTGACGTGGATACCGTAGTGTTAGAGCTCATTAGTCGTGTCTCTAACGGCGTTTGCCGCTAACTTATTGTTAGAGCACAATCGGAGAGTTGTGCGAGTACACGAGATATCAAGATTGATAATGCATCTTTGAGGATCCATCCTCCAATAGGACACACAAATATGGATCGAGTTGCTCGGACGGGAGATGCATTATCAAAAGCTTGTTGATATATCGATCAACCACCGACTCGACGCTTACGTGAAACGTGAAGCGCCTCGTTATTATCATCGTCTTACATGTCATTTCTTTTCCAACTTTTCAGGAAAGCGACGCTGAAAAGAGCGATCAGGACTTGGTTGTCGATGTGGCGAACGAGGTAAGAAATTGTTATTAAAAAATATATAATTTGTCTAATTTTTGTGTCAATACACAAGCATATGTTGCTCATATAATTATATAATATACTTTTTTTACCTAAAAATAATTTTAAGTTTTGTTATTAATCACTTTGTATGCAAGTCAAAGTGATTTTACACACTCACAGTCTTTACATTTGTTTAACTATTGTTTAAATATTAAAATTATCTAGTCGAGAGAAATTTTGAAAAATTTGATTTAAATTCTTTTTTTTTTTTTTTTTTTTTCTAAGTATATGTTTATTTTGAGACATTAAAAGTTAAAAAAGTTGTGGCTCGCAAATCACATTCTTGTTCAAGTTCAATATATAATCTACGCGTTTGCATAAAATAAAAAATATATCTTTATGCGAAAGGAGGCGTCATCCCCGCACGCGAACGGAGAGCATTCGGATCCACGCGAGAACGGCACCCTGGAGAAGCTGGGCGCACCGGGTCACGTTGGTGGACCGGCATCAGGCACGGGATCGGCATCCGTGAAAGACAGGCCGCCATCGCGCAGCGGCAGCTCATCCGCCCGTAGTACACCGTCTCTGAAAAGTAAAGATGTAAGATCTCGCGGAGAGTAAGTTTATTCGGCGCTGCGACCTGGCCCAGTCGTGACTTTGTATCGCCTAATGTATCGAGAATTTCATCTCTCGCAATCCATCCAAAACGAATATAGAGTCAATCTGTTCGCGAACTATCGCCAGATGTTTTTTTATTATTATTTTTTTTTTCTTTGAATTACTCATATATCGCGCTTCATTTCGACCGGGCTGACACGCTGTCGACGTATTCGTCAGGGATTGACACGCGGTCGAGCTTGTTAGTACGATTGCGATGTAGTGTGCGTCTGCAAAAGTGGGTGCAAAAACACGGTGCGTTCGCCACCAGGTCGACAAGCCGGGTACACCTGTGGCGGCGGCGAGGGGCTCGCGCAGTTGTACGCCAACTATGGGCGGCATCCCTGGGCCCTTGGCATCGCGGGTCTATCATCCGCCATCGTCGCAGCAAACGCCACCGCAGGGTTATCAGGGCTTGCCATCCCGCGGCAATGAGCCGCCGCAGTCGCCCTCGCCATACAGCAACTTGCCATACGCGAGGCCCTCTATGGTGATTCACGACCCCGTAACTCCTTACACCTTATCACGCTTTATTAATCAATTATTACTCTAGAAGGTGTCTACGATAATATTTACTTTTTTTTCCAATTGTATCGTATGAATATTACAAATCCATGTAATTTCAACGTAAAATCTAAAATTGCTGGGAATATTTAATGATTCGACTGATAAAAAAAGTCCTCCTAGAGTTAAACTATAATTAGAGTCTCATGCCAATCAAACTCATGCAAATCATCATCGAGATCGACGTTTCTTAAAGGGACCCTAAAGTTGTTCTATATTACTGATCAAAATCTAACTTGACAATATATTTGCTTAATATAAAAGTTCTGCAATTTATACACACAAAATAAGATTGGTCCCCTCCCCCCTAAGAATTGCATGAAGGAATATTTGTGAACTTTTAGAAATGAGCTTAGAAGCCTAGGTAAAAAAGATTTCGTTGCAGAAAATGTTGTGCACTAAAATGTCTTTTACTAAGCTTCTAAACTTATTTCTAAAAATTTATAAATATCCTTTTGCTCAATTCTCTTAAATAGTAGGAACCTATCTTATTTTGTACATACAAATTAGGAGTCCCTTAAAAGTCATTTATGAACCAAACGAACGCATATATATACATATATATATATATATATATATATATATATCTTTACTCATCGTGATACCGAGTAATTCTACCTTTTTCCGCAGCTCGGTTTTGACAGTCACATGAGGATATCAGCGAGTAACGGGCTGAGCAACATCGCAGGCGGCAAACCGTACGTAATTTGACAATTTACGGTGCATGCATGAAGCTTTCTTACAATTAGATCCTTTTTCTCTTCCGTTTCTATCCCTTCTTCCAGCGTTTTATTGTAATAAAGAGCGCAAATGAAATATATTACGCATACCCGTTTCTCACAGGGCGTACTCTTATCACATGAACGGCGAGGGCCAGCTACAGCCCGTACCATTCCCTTCGGACGCTCTAATCGGACCGGGCATCCCGCGTCACGCACGTCAGATTAATACCCTGACTCACGGCGAGGTGGTCTGCGCCGTCACAATCTCGAATCCGACCAAATACGTTTACACCGGCGGTAAGGGTTGCGTCAAGGTTTGGGATATCGGTCAGAGTGTCGGCAGTGCCAGCGTAAAACCAGTTTCGCAGTTGGACTGTTTGCAACGTGACAATTACATTAGGTGAGAATACTTTGCTGTTATGTTTCAATAAGAGATCTTTTGAAAAGGGTGATCAAATAGAAGTAGAATAAGCTGTATGAACAAAGTTATATTTTTCTCAAGTAATCGATTGATGACTAAAGTGAGCTTGTTTATAGAAAAGGAGAAACGTAACTATTTTCTCTTTCGCATTGTTATGTAAATCTAAACGAAAACAATTACCGAGATTACAGAGATTATAACGCATTCTTCAGTATTATTAACATTCTATGTAATAATTTTGATAGCAAAATTAAGGGAGAGGAAGGAATTTGGTGAGACATGTCTTCTATCTCTCAGGTCCGTGAAACTTTTGCCTGACGGAAGGACGCTGATAGTCGGCGGGGAGGCCAGCCAACTGAGCATCTGGGACCTGGCGAGTCCCACGCCCAGAATCAAAGCGGAGTTGACTTCGTCGGCACCCGCCTGCTACGCCTTAGCGATCTCTCCGGACTCCAAGGTCTGCTTCAGCTGCTGCAGCGATGGCAACATTGCCGTTTGGGACTTGCAGAATCAGACGTTGGTGAGGCAGTTCCAGGGTCATACGGACGGTGCGTCCTGCATCGACATCTCTGCCGACGGGTCCAAACTGTGGACTGGTGGCCTTGACAATACCGTGCGCTCGTGGGACCTTCGCGAAGGCAGACAATTGCAACAGCACGACTTTACCTCGCAGATATTCTCTCTCGGTTATTGTCCGACTGGGGAATGGTTGGCCGTAGGGATGGAGAACTCAAATGTGGAAGTACTCCACGCCACTAAGTCCGACAAATACCAGCTACATCTACATGACTCTTGCGTCCTCTCATTGCGTTTTGCCTCCTGCGGAAAGTGGTTTGTCTCCACCGGCAAGGACAACTTACTGAATGCTTGGCGTACACCGTACGGTGCTTCAATCTTTCAGGCAAGTATTTCAATATGAATTTACTTTAGTTGTACATATACATTTTTTTCTCTAGATTATATTTTGATTTTTTCTCATCTCCCTGATTAGCGTTGGAGCTGCGTCGAATTTAATATATTATGAGATCATATGTGCGTGATACAGAATATACGTAGGATATAATATTCATTTCTTCTATTTGTCTTTGAACTTTTAAAAATTTGTCGAACAAAATCAATTTAATTAAAAACAAGTAGACGTTAAAAAAAATTCCTCTTTCTCTAAAATATTTCGTATTAATCATCAATTTCTATATATATATATATATATATATATACTATATTGTGCTCGAATTTTGTTAAATTTTGCAGTCTAAGGAGTCGTCGTCGGTGCTGAGTTGCGACATTTCCGCAGATGACAAGTACATTGTGACTGGATCCGGCGATAAAAAGGCCACTGTATACGAAGTGATTTACTAAGCCTGTTGTTTAACAAAGAGAAAGATTTGTTTTTCCTCTTTAATAGTGTTAAAATCGATCGAGAGAGAACTTGGTTAATCTCCTGTATATCTTCCCTTCGCGAGAAAGGGAGCGCGAAAAGTTTCCGAAAGTGGGATTCTTAGCAGCCTTAGGACCCTTTAAGACCACGCGACTGGTAATTGTGTACATATACGCATATGCGAATCTATAACGGAATTACAATAGAAGAATGTGAAAAATCAGTGTACGTGTGCGAGTGCGTGCGTGCGTATGATGAACGAGGATATCAGCGATGTATATTAATTTCTACTACTATTTGTCGCGTGTATACAACGAGCTGAACGCGTTGATGACTGTTGGAACGACCGTTAACGGAGCGGTTCGCATGCGCGCTAAAGTAAACGAGAGGAGCCTTCGCAAACGGTGATGTTAGACATATATGATTTTGTAGCTACGTAAATGTAGGATTATAACGCGCCTAAAGCGGATAGTCGGGCCGGTAATCATCAAGATAAGGCGTTGCAAGATTAGTCTCATCTATCAGCGAGAAATTGCATAATTCGCTTTTCATTGAAAAGTTTTCAATGAACGACAACGGCGTTCGTCGAGAAGTCACTTGAAACTTTTGCAATCGCTATATCTTCAAACGAAAACGTATCCTTCCTTTCTCGAACAACACAAAAAAGAATGTCTTAAGAAAAAGAAGCATTTGCAAAATGTCCGAACATCTATCTTTTATGACATCTTTGCGACGTTTGTTTTTTTTTTGTTTTTTTTTTTTTTTTTTTTTTTTTTTTTTTTTTGAGAGGCTTGTATTGTGTTGGCAGACTTTTATTAATGAGATGCACGTTGTCAATGTAAAGATAATCTGTTATGAATAATCAATATTGTAAAACTTTTAATCAGGGTTAACCGAAAAAGTCTGATGAGTGGAAAAAAACTATGATAAAAAATTTCAGTTTTTACGGACTTTATCTAATGGAATAAACTGACACAAACTATAAAAGTAATTAATACTGAAATATATTTATATAACTCTACATACACACATGCACACAAAGATATTTTTGCTTTAATTAATAAATCATATTAACTACTACAGTTAAAAAAATGAAATCAATATAATAACAAAATCTTTTAATTCAAATAAATATGTGAAAATTTTAATAGAACACAAAAATTTTGGAGATATAAATATTACTAAAGTTAATATTAATTTTTAATTTAATAATTATAAATAATTTAATATACAATAAGAAAAATGTGATAGTAATAAAATTAAAAATTTTTACAAATATAAATCTAGTTTGCGTTTACTTTTAAACATCTAACGAAAAATTAATTTACTTGCTACATCGATTCCTAATCTATTACAGATTTTATTTTGAATAAAGTTTAAATTAGAAAACACTCAATTGATGAATATCGATAAAAAGAATAAATAAATTTTTTCTATTTTAACATTTAATAGAAAAGACTAGTTTTTGTCAGTTTTTTTTTTTTTTTTTTTTTTCTAAAAAATACTTTTTATCGCCGATATGAATTTTACCCAAAAAGTGCGAAAGTTTGCTAACCCTGCTTTTAACTCGGTTCGATTAATTTCTAATTGCGACGAAAAAGCTACATCGAGTAATTTGTCGAACGTATTAAGTGAGAAGACAGCATCGTCTCACGCTTTGAACTGTCAGATCCTATCGGTGTCAATTTCACTATCATTAGTACTATATTGCTGTTTAGCATGGCAAACTTGGTTACAAAGTAAATACTTTTTTGCATCTCTCGTAAGCAGTGTTTTCTGTTATCTAGATGAAGTTATCTAGATAATCACTTAGATGAATTGCAGCAATTGCTTTACCTCATCTTTATCTAGATAATAATGGAATATATCATCTATATTTTTATCTTAGATAATAAAATGGATTGTCTGCGTTAAATTATTTAAGATAATTCTGCAATCAACAAAACTTAATCCTTAATAAGCACTTTTTAATAAATAAATTTGGTTCTTAGATTTATTTCCAAAGGCAACTCAAAAATAAGATTCAATCATATTAAAAAAAATCACTAAACACTTACTAAATGAGTTTTGTTCAATACAATCATTGTTTCATAAAATGAATTATTCAATATATAGTAATGTACACTGACTCACAACAGTGATGTCAGATTCGAAAGCAACATACTACTAGTGTTTTATATTATACTGTTTTCATTTTTTCTGTAATTATATTTTTGTAAAGCAACGTTATCTTAAAATAATCTAGGTAAGATGCTTTATAATTATGTATTATCTAGATAAACTTGAAATAAATTATCTTTATTTTATTTTAGATAAGTCTAAAATAAAATATTATATATCTTATCTTTATCTAGATGACTTCAACGTTATCTACGAAAAACACTGCTTACAAGCATAAAGAATGATACCTATTGTGTAATAATCGAATTTCTAAGTGATATGCGTGATGGCAGATACGCGAATGGCAGATACGAATTTGTACAGACTCCTTGTACATATTCGACGTTTTTGTGATTATAACGATTATAAAACGAGTGCGCATACGTTGCCGCGCGCGTGGACTTGGACTCTTTAAATATACCTAATGTAAAGTACAACCCCGTGTGCACAATCGAAACAAAACTATTTCTCTACTTTAATTAGGTGACACTAAAATGCGCGGAGATCAATAGAGGCGGATGACTTCTTGCAATTTTTAAATATCAATGAAATATTGGCATTGTACGAAAAATTGAAAGAGATCACGAATATCTTTATGTTAAAAAAAAAAAAAAAATATTTGATCAGTGGTATATAATTGAGACTTTATCGAATCAAATAAAATAAAATATGATAAGGAGCATTTTCGTAAATGCTTTCGTGAATGATTTCTGCTTTCGATTGATCTTCGTCCTGCGAAAATTAGCTGAATGAAATTCTCGACAGACAGACGAGCGCGAATTATAATGTATCATCGAAATGATTAAATTTGTGAAATTATACGGTCCTTCATTCTGTGTCCTTAACGTGAAGTAATAAAACCAAGTAAACCTTAAGAAAGACAGATATAGTTACTTTATTATATAGTTTTCGCAATTCTCGTCTTGCTGGCGAATATATGACAAATTGAAAGGTTTGATTAATGCATCACATATGTAGAGAAAGATATGTCATATAATTAATGATGACGTATCCACAAATTTCTTGAGGAAATAAATAAGAATCTATTCCACTTCTTCCCCACGCATTTTTAGCAATAATAATGTGACAATTGATATATTACTACACAAGTATATATGCATATATGATTTCATTTATTATCTCGCATCAAGTTCAATTTCTCTTTTTCTACTCTTTCTCTCTTTCTCAATGTGTAACGAAAGTGTCACGTGTGTGTGAGACAGAAGAAAATAAAATTGTTTTCGCAATGAGAGTTTTACGCGCTTTCTTGGAACGCACCGTTGCGTGTCAGAATTCATATAACGAATCATATTGTACAATATGACATATGTAATGTGTAAACAGCGATTATATCCAACATGAGTTAGTGGTCATTGCGAATGAAACATTATTCATCGGCAAACATTGATAATTGTCGCGTTTCTTTGTATGATAAAAATTATCTGATAAAAGCGCGTCACGAAATTACTGCACGATTATACAACTTTATAAAACGAGATAAAAAAAAAGTATTTGTGTGTGTGTGTGTGTGTACTCTTCAAGTACGCACGTATTATCATTGCTATAATAATGTCAGCGAGATAATTTATCTTTAAGATAATCCATGAGAGTAAGACTATCTCGAGGAAAGGTGGTGAATCGAGAGAAGAAGAAAGTAAGTACTACAAGATATATCACAAGTTTGCTTCCGATAATTTTTCGATATATTTACATTTTTTTTTACGTGTGTACAAGATCATTAAAAACATTAAATGTTTATGCGATAATCTGTCTATGTATTTACATATTCTTCCGTGTGTACAAGATTGTTAAAAACATTAGATGTTTACAGATTTGCATTCTTCTTCCTTTTCCTCACATATCGCTTCGCGCATGCTTTAAATTCTACTCTCTCTCTCTCTCTCTCTCTCTTTCTCTCGTCGGTCATCGTTTTTAAATATCCTCTGACGTATCGTCATTGTTTATATACAAGTAGAAAAGACTCTAGTAATGTCATTATCGTCATGCGTTATTACAAACGGAAAGGGAGGGAGGGAAGGGGAGGGAGGGAAGGGGAGGGAGAAGGAAATACTAAACACACATCCATTCTTTATATAAATTGTTCGCACGAACTCGTTCACAGACATGTCTGAAATTTTTTTTGTTTATCTGATTATTGCGACACAATTTCGTGTTCATAATTAATAGAGATAAAATCAAAGGAAAAACGTATGTAAGGGGAGAGGGGGATATGTGGAGGATGTTGAGAAATATAAAGTTCGTAAAAATGTAAAGTGTGTTTAGCAATTTTTCTGATCGCATCACGATACAATATAATCTCACATATACACATATATATTCTCTCATTGTCTTTTATCTCATATATGTGTGTATATATATATATATATATATATATATATATATATATAATTTCTATATTTCTATATACACATATATGCATGTGAGATAAAAAGATTACACATATATTTACTATTTATATACTCTATATATATATATATATATATATATATATATATATATATATATATATATACATATATATATATATATATAGAGACATTAAATATATGTGTGTGTGTGTACATATCTAGAAAATACATAATGCAATCTGACTTTTAGATTAATCACTTTTTACAGGAAATGTACATTGCAAATAAATGATGATAATCTCCACTCTGCCTTTAAGATTTAAATTTACAAAACGTTCGATCCAGTAGGGAGGGGGAGAAGACTACATTTTTTTCCCTTTCACTCATCTTTGGAAGGTGTTGCGTAGTTCGAGTCTTTTAAACATTTCAGAGAGAAACACGCATGTTTTGTATGTAGCATGATAATGAAATGAGAAATGACGTATGGTAAATAATGTGGAAATTCAATCAAATACTTTTAAGAGAATTAAATACTTATACAATGATGTGTGATAGACCGACTTAACGTGTATATAGTCGATCGTTATCTTTGCGAAACAATTTTACCTTACACGTCTATCTACCAATATCGGGGATGTAAAAACATATACAAAAGTACAATACAATTCATATTATGTCGCAATTAATACAATCGCAACAGATTACTAAATCACTCTAATAAAATTTAAAAAAAAATGATATAACATTGAATCGCTCCGATTACTTTAACGCTAACAATCTTCGTCATGCAGAACATATTTAAAAAGATATCCTTGGCGTCTCTCGAGAATAATTGTGTTCAATAAGCGTAGATGCGAACTGAATATATTTGGTCGTAAAACTGTACGCTTCTTGCCGAAATTCGATGCGCTGATTTACGGTCTCGATATTCCAGCAGAAAGTCCTTAATTCTAGAAAAGGAAAAGCTAACAATTCTTATATGAATTGCGTTCGGAGATATGGCAACAAATATGTCCGATTGCAGCGATTATTTTAAAAAGAAGTTTTATAAAAAAAAATAAGATACGACAATTATTTAAACAATGTGTAAAAAAAAGTGCAAAAGGGATATATTGTGTTCCTGTTACTCCTCGCAATGTTGCCAGATTCTATGCTTCTCGCTTTGCAAAAAAAATAATCAAGTGATTTGAGAGTTTAGTCCTGCTGTTTGGTAACTTTATTTGACAGATGCGAGCGATGGTCCGATAAATCTGCGCGTGAATATTTCGAGAGGAAAACACAGGGAAATAAAATAATTGACATACCGTTTTATAAGATTACTTATATCTGTCATAAGAATTATCGGAAAAAAGCAATCAATATTAACGTGTAAAAACATGTTCGGAATGAGAGAGATCGTGCTTAAAAATATGATTAAGTAGGTCTCACACGCCGATCTTAATTTTTTTTTGTTTAATAAAACGATTCAACAATAACAATCAGAGTCTCTGGCAATTTTGCTGTTGCTCTGAGCAACATTTACGAAACATATTAAAGGTTTTTCTGAATATATGTATACCTCTCCACGTTTTTTTTTTCATTCTTAACGTACATTATATTTACAAGTCGCGCTAAATAGATCTCTATTTATGTATATCATATTATCTTACTATCCTTAAGGCTAATTTAGCTTGCTGCACACACGTGACATGGTCCATGTGACATATGAAGACACTGGGTGGTCAGTCGCTGTCCGAGCCCACTGGATTGATCTTTTTCCTTTTTTTCGCTTGCTTTGGATTCACGATCTCCTCTTCCTGTAAGCGATAAGAAAAAAAGATGATTACTCAACGTTAATTTTTTGCTCTATTCTAATTTTTACATATACATACACACGCTGTTACAATAAAAGAACTTACTTCGCTACTAGAGGTACTATCAATGTGATATCGCGGAAGTGGTCTCTTTGAATTGGATCTTTCTCGCGTATTAGCACCGGTTTTCCTGTGACCGCCCTTACCACTGCCGCCACCAGTTCCTGAGGAAACGGTGTGCTTTCTCGCGGAGCTACTCGGCGGCGGTGGTTCGTTCTCCTCGTTGACTTCGGCAAGTGCGAAGAGATCCCCGTAGCTCTTTCTCAACGAGTCGTTGCTTGCAGCTTGCGCCTGTTGCAGCGCTCTCTGCATACCTTCCAAATGGTACAGTTGTAATTCCGCGGAGGACATGCAGTGCTGACGTAATTGGTCCAAATGGCCGAGAACTTGTTCCCCGGTAGGCGGTCCGGACTGTTGATTCTGTTTAGCACCGGAACGTTTCCGTTTATTCGGACTGGTCGCAGGATAACGGGTGCTAAGTAAGTTCGCAAGCAGCTCGCCGAGTTTTTCTTCATAGTCGCGACACCAATAGCGTAGCGCGGCCACGACGAACATGTCGCCATCAACGCTCTGCCGAGCGAGCAGTTGTCGTAGAAGATCCAACGTTGGCCTGTATAACATATAAAATTGTACATGAAATTGTTTTCATAATTTATACATAGGTTTTTTGATATGTATATTTAACTTTCAACTGTATTTTACTCACTTTTCTTGCTTAAGCATGAACAAAACTGAAGTAAGCGCCTCCGCATGATTGCGAAACTGTAGTTTGGGCAAAACCGGCAGTACGTAATCGATAGGAAAATCGTGCGCAAATATGAGCTGCCAAAAACAGTACTGCTCGAAAGTTTCCCAGTTTAAGCTAGCTGTTAATAACGCGGTGAAGGATTCTTTCTTTAGCATCTTCAGATGACCCTGCATTATTTGACAAACCAGATCCTGCAACTGGCACGAGTCCACCGTAGAGACGACCAAATGTAACAGTTGGACGTTCCCGAGGGCGACGTTTTGAAATTCCATGTACACGTCGGGCACGAGATAACATAACATGAATATGTTATCTTCATGGCAGAGCTGTAATAAAGACAAATGTATGTTATACAAAGCTACTCAAGTATACATATACGTACAATATTTAATTTATTTCTGTGTATCCAGACATAAAACTCGTACCTTCAAGTCCGATACCAGGCAGACATCCAATTTTTTCTCTCGCTGCGCACAGAAGTCCTTGTACACCGACGCTTTAACGTCATTCAAAACATTGCTGAAATCAAATATAGGTGATCGAAGTCAAAAATGTTTTCTTTTATTTACTGATTTTCTTTTTACAATTATTTTATTTTTACACTAACCTCGGCTCGCCTTCTCGTTTCTCCTCTTCTCTGCCCCAGACTTTCAAGAAATAAAGGAGGAGATAGCCTATTCGTGGTTGAACCGACTGCATTTCTGCTAGCACCCTAGCCAACAGCTTTCGCCTATTATCTTCCTCTTTGCACAATTGAAATTGATTTCGAAACATAACGAACAACGGAGTGCTTATACTGTCGGCTAACGCTTCCTCGTTCAAGTTATCCGACGGAAAGATCTGCGCCGTAATCTGCGACGATAAGATGGTCGATATGCAGGACGCTAGCGCGGGTATCATCTCGGCGTCTATCTCGTCCTCCACGACCATTTGTACTATTCTCTCCATCGTTTGACACCTCGCTTCATTGTCAGCCTCCGTGTGTAATGTCTCTGTGCTGATTCTTAACTCCTCCGGCTCCAATATGAGACGCAAATGCGATGTAATGTCCTCCTTCTTCACAACACAATTTGCATTCTTTTGATCGCTTTTTAGTTTTACTGTGGACAATGGTATATCCTCCTCGTCATCTTCATCTTCCACTTTTGTTACTATCCTAAAACGTAAATAAATTCGCAAAACTGATTTTATATCTGAAATACGTTTAATTTTTTTGGTTGAATTGACTATAATCATACATGTAGAATACATAATAAATAGTGCTTACATCACTTCATGTAAAACCGAAGCGTAATTGTCGATATTGATTTTTTATTGCTTTATTGATAAATTAATTATGAAAGCTATGGTTTTTCCATATCAAAAAGATTATTAGATTCATACGAATACTGTTTTATATAAAAACATTAACATATATTATTATAGAATAGACGTAATAGTTAATCAACCTGAGAGGAGACTCCTCCTCTTCATCACTAAACGCTGGTTCTGGGTCCTGTGCCACGTGATTATTCTCCACGGTAGAGTTTGTGGTATTCTCTATTACAGTCCCTGGATTGTGCTCCTTGTTGAGCTCTTCCATTTTACCTGAATATTTCATAACCTTATTACCTGCTTAAGGACATGAGGTAAAAAGTTAGTAAGCGATAAATGTGCTGAAAGCTAAAAGGAGTGAATCATCAGATTTTGCGCAAAAAAAAAAGTTTTTGCGAAGAAACACACTCAACATCATGTACATGTGGCATTTCCAGATATCTAAAAGTACTTCCAAGAATTTGGTAAGATTTTTTTTAGTGTCTTTCCATATTTTCAATGAAATACGTGTTCCAATTACGAAATTACATATTTGTATTGAACAACTTTTATCCAGTTAAAAAATGCCAGATTGCATATGGAGCCAAGCATAAATTTTCTTTAATTTGTTGATTTGACATTTTTATATCAAGATTTTATATAAAAAATTCTAACACACACACACACACAGAGATATACATAGAATTTGCAAGCACTACATACGAAATTATAATAAACAATAAAGGAAATTAATTTTGTTTAAATTTATATATATATATATATATTTTACTATTCAAGTATACTTATGCAATGTAGGATTGGTATCACAATAATTGAGATATTTTTTCAATGTTTTTTCTAAATACATTTGCCATATCTAATAAGAGTATTTGTTTTCTAATGTTCCAAAATGATAGTCTTAACTATCAGATGTATTTATCAGAGTGTCTTAACCCTTGTAAAAAAATGTTTTGATAATTCCCTAATCTTCTAAATATTTTTATTCAAAATGTAGGTAAAGTGAATATATTTTAAAGATTTTTGCTGCAATTTTCTAAAATGAGTTTTTTTATTGTATGCGTTTTCTAATGTTTTTCCCTCAAGAAAAAACATAAAGTCATTTAAATTTTAAGATGATAGATTTGCAAATGTACTGGAAAAAAAACTAAATAGCTTTCATAAGATGAATATTTGCATATTTTCATTTTTTTATCATAAAAAGTAAAATAATTACTGTAAAAAAATATGTACTGCATATTCAATATTTTAAGTAATTGAATATATGATTGATAGCTATATACATATTTATAATATATTAGCATATTATATAAATAATTTATTTGGCTTGTCGACTGCTTGCTAACAATATAGGAGCAAAATTATCAAAGAAAATTTTTCAAAAAATTCTCTGGAGTCCAATAAAATTTCCTGATTCTTCCAGATATAAAAGAAATCCTTGGTATTCAAGTTTTTTGTAGAGAGTATTTTTGCAAAAAGAATAACTACCTTATTTATTATTTATAAACATTCGGATATTTATAATATCCGACAATAATGACTTTAAAATTGTTTAAATTTGATGAACCGAAATGAAAGATATTAATAATCGTTGAGTGTAATCGATAACTTTAGAACTTAATAACAAAAAAAGCTTTCCCAATGTAACGATTATCCGAATTTGTGAATTAAAATTGATTCAAAGATGTTTGAATGCCAAAAATTTGGATCCCTAGCTTACTTTTTATGCAGGATGCGAGATAGTTATGCATGCAGTAATAATAATTTTACCAGGATCTGTATTTGGTGGTAGGCAAAACTCCTTGAAGGTCTCCCGTATTTTGCTCCGCAATTCGCGGTCCAGTTTCGGGCTATCGAATAACGGGTATAGGCTAGGCAAAACGCGTTTTTCCAAAATTTGCCGCAACGATGAAAATATCCCATTTCTCACTTTATCCGTTAGCGCAGGGTAAAAGTTTGGAATTATCTACGGACAAATCATATTTCTCGTGTTAGAAACGAAGAGATTACAACGATAAAAATTCGAACATTATGACACATTTGTGTATAACTCTCACCCTGCATAAAAAATCTAGAAGTGTGGCAGTGACGGGTGGATGAGACCTCATCGAATTGTGCATGACGAGGATCGCTGGCTCGATATTCATGATGTTGTCCTTGTCGGGTTCGAAGAACAGCCAATCGTAGAACAAGGCCAGTTTTGCGTTGCTGGCGGCTACGGTGGAGGTACACGTTGTGAATAACCAGCCTATTACCGCCCATCGCGGTATGATGTCGGAGCACAGCAACTCGTTCGTGGGATGTATGACTCCGACGATGAAGCGAATAAGATCGCATCTTAACGACTGAGATTCAGGTGTTGCCAAGTATTGCCTTTGGAACCAGTCCTGATAGCGCTTGTGATTACCGAAACGGACATTACTGGTGAGAAATACGAGTTTCCTCTCCATGTCCGGCGTCAGGCGAGATTGTAAAAATCTTCTCGAGGTTCTGGTCTGCAGTAACTGGAGAACACCATTAAAATTCGGACAAAGGCTTTTTGAATTGAGCAGTATGTCTTTCCACAATGCCTCGAACTCGGGTATTCTAGCAACGTTCTGCAGTAAACGAACCAAATCCCTGCAGAGGAAAAAAAAATGAAATTAACACATTAGTTTGTCCGATAATTTATTATTCGAAAGCACTAGTCGCTTTTTGTACCTTCCAATAGCTAAGCAGTCTGCCATTCGCTCTCTTATAAGAGACACTGTAAAGGTCACTTCCTTTTGTCGTAAACCAGCCAAGTGAGGCGCGTTATGGTCTTCTATTAACCGCAAATACGTGTATACAATTGATGCTACTAAAAAAGGGAACTTGTCCAACCACGCTCGATTCTCTTGAAAAATATCTAAGAGAGCGTCAACAAGGAATAAATTTCTTGGGGAAATATCTCCACCCGCAGCATGCCTCAACAAACTTAAACAAAGATTATCCACATTAGTTACACTAGTCCTTATCATTTCTCTCAGCAACCACAACAGTTGACTTCTAGTGACGTCATTTAATCTCAAATATTTCTCCAATACTAATTGATTGAGGTGATGCAGCACAATGGCAAGGCCATCTCGCGTGATTAACGTTAAGTCTCTGTAACTCTTAGCAGCATTCTGCGAGTCTGTCAAGATCACTACTAGTAAACCCAATGAGACCTCCTCGTGCGTTTTGTCCTTGCACACTGCATTGTTCAATGTATCGTGAACTTCCTTCTCTGAAAGTCCAGCAGTTAGATTTTGCAGCATCGAGTGGCATCTCTCCAATTTCTGAAACCATATTGTATCACTTGATTTTCCATAATAACGAAAAAAAGTATAAGCGAGAATAATGTAATGTTTTTATGTAATTCTTTGCAATAAAATCTTTTTTTTTTTTTAATTTTTTTTTTTTCTTTGAGAGAATACGAAGGAAAACATATGATGTAAAATAATTGAAGAGAATTACGAATTGAATAATCCAATAAAGTTGAAAATGTAAAAATTAAATAAAATCGTGATGAAGCTTTCTCTTACACAAAAAATATAAAGTTTATCAGAAATACTTATATGAATGAGGAAGGAAATAAAATCCTAAATTGAAATTTGGCGGGGAAACGTGCGTTTTCGCATGTGGCGCCGCCCGTCAGCAACGTGCGCGACCGTCGCAACAATGGCGGAGGCCCTCGCACCCGATACGTATCCAGTGACTATTTCAAATATTTATGTTACCTCTTCCAGCTCGTCCTTGTTCTCGATGCAGCTCGTGACGAGTAGCCGGGACGTTGGAGTCTTCGGCTGCTCCATTGCTCGTTGGCTGCGCCGCCGCCGGCCCGTGAACGTTACTCGAGGCCCCGTCGAGCCCTCAGCCCTCAGCCCTGTGCCCCTGGCCGCTTGTGCTCGCCTCCGTGCATCGTGATCGTCTCGTTGGCCTGCTCGTTCGCTCTATCTCTTTCTTTCTCTTTCTCTCGCTCGCTCGCTTGTACCGTCCGTCTCGCTCGCTCCAGCTGGGTTCTCCCTCCTCGCTCTCTCCCACTATGTGTCCTTTCTCTCTCTCTCTCTCTCTCTCTCTCTCTCTCTTTCTCTTTCTCTCTTCCTCTTCGTCGCCGTTGCGTGGACTATCCACTGTGTTTATTCCTCACTTCGCTACAGGCCTCCCCGACTTCGTGTACCGTTCCGATGCGATTGCGCATTGATAGAAGCGCCTAGTCGCCGAGAGGGCCCCCGTTTCGTGTTGCGATGCCCCCACTAGAATCTTTTCCCCCTCCAGTGAACATCGTTCGCCAATCAGCTCTCACCAGCCAGTACACACGATGGGTCTGGGTGAGGGTACGGTAGAAAAGTAGCGCAGGGTCGGTTCGTGCAGGGCGCTCTTAGGTGATAGGATAAGCGCTGGAGCTGGAGTTCACAACTCGATGTGACACGTGATAAACTTGACTCTGCTCGCAACTTTCGATAAATAATGAACAAAGAGGGAAAATCGATTTTTTTTCGTATAATATAGTATAATATGTATTAATATATATAATACGTGTAATAAAATAGTATTATATATATATAATATAATGTATACTTTATTTTACATTACCATTTTTTTTTCACAATGTATAAAAAAAAGTTAAACCTCCGATATATTTTTTTTTTCCTTTAGACTTTAAGCGCGCAAGCAGTGGGGCATTTTAATGACGGGACGAGCGGATAACAGAAAGAGTCTTCATGGTGGATTACGTTTTGCCTCTGCGCCACAGCGCAGACAAGCTTTGTGCAATTACTATAAGAAGTGTACGAGTCGTGAACTTCGTCCTTCATTCGCCACGCATTATTAATAAGTATACATATACATACGTTTTAATGAGGTGCGCGGAAACTTCGCGATTTCAACAGGAGTCACGGCTGCGAACTCCATAATGAAGAGGCGGGAAATAGTTACAACATAAACTTACAGGTTATTATTATGAAATGAATGGAAAATTGTGAATTTTATTGCAACCAAATTTTCCTATCCCAATAACTGTAATTTGTAACAAAATATATTATTTAAAATTTTTATAAATATTATTTTATAATTGTAAGATTATATCCATTCATATCTAAAAATAAAAAGAAAAATTTTCAAGATTAACGTATAAAAGAAACGTATTTGCTCTTTAAGTAACATTTATTCACGTTTTATTCCAAATATAAAAAAAAAAATTTCAAAAGGTTGATAAAGATCATAAAATATCGTAAAATCGATAGAGATCAAAGAAAAATCCCATTTTGTCGGTTTGATAGAGCCGAGGGTGTATCGCGCGAAACTGCGCATGCGCGCGCGCCTGCGCGTTGCGACAAGTACCGAGCGAGATCAGCCGCCTTTAATCGCATATCGCATTGGGCGTCCCGGCCACGCACGCTCCTTTCGTTTCCACGTCTCGTGTGCGTCTTCACGGAATATATTCTGCGATGCGTTTCAACTGCTTCCGGGGAAGAAGTGCAAACCCCGAGTTTCCAACCTCGAGTCTTGAACTTTAACTCTGTCCAAGTATCGACGAAAACCAGCTCCAGGAACTGCTCCGTCGACATTACCCTAACCCCTTGAAATTTCGTCTCGCGCGACGAGAGATTCTCCCTTCAGAGATATTCGCGTTCGCATTTATAGGAAACATTCTCAAGATCGAGATCTTGTCGCCATTTTTTTCGCAACGGGATGTAACGGGAACGAGAGTGTTACAAAACGCGTAACACCGGACGCGGCGTGCTGTTGATGCTGCTCTTTTATATAATGGCCATGTTCGCGACGACACCCGTGCAGCTGTGTGACGTCAATGATTTCGGAGGAGCATATGACAAAAATGCTGCAATTTCTGCAATTTTCTCGGCTGCCTCCGTTGATTTTTCTCTTGTATTTCAGGCGTACAATTCGATACATTGTTCCCTGACGAGTTCAATTCAATTTTAAATATAAACTGAGCCCCGAGTATCTCGATACTTTAGTCTTGAAAATGGATACTGGAAACTCTCGATATGATATTCGAAACTCTTCGAATGCTTCGAAAAAATTCAACTTGTCACAATTATATGAATTTCAGTCTACGAGTTTTCTATATTTAATATATCGCAGATTCGCGATAATATAATAATATATAATATATAATAGAATATATTTGGATTGTAAATTGTATTGCAATTAAAATGTGCAGATAATATTCACGAATCTATTTCTGTCGGTTGCATTACTATATTAGCTCTCTGATTCGCATCATCGCTTATAATAAAGGATCTCTTTGGTCGCACACAGATAAGAGATGCGTGAACGTTTCAAAGTTCCAAAAGAAATAATCAGCCAGCTCGACTAGCAATATATGCTTTCTGTGGATGTAAGAAATAACTGGACTGACTGTATGTGTGTGTAACCTGTGTACGAGATAGAAAACAAATTCTGTTTACGAGTAGAAAGGAGAAGAGGAGGCAGATATTAAGGATACATTATTTTATTGTTATGAAAAACGCGCGAAATTCTATAATTAATGCGATGCATTTAAACCTTTTAAAAATAATAAAAGATTAAAAATGAGCGAGAATTTTTTATCATTTTATAAAATTGCTTAAACCATTAAGTGTAAAAAACACATCGAGACGCAGGAAACATTTGTGAAAAAAATGAAGTCAAAAGTTAATGGTCGATTTATCTCATTTTTATCTCTTTAAGAACACAACTCGTTTACGTTATTGTCCTTGTAGAGCTGTAAGTTGAATGGTCATTTGTATAGATAGAATTTGGTAGTGACTGTTGATTCTTATCATATCACAGTTTTATAAGTCTTACAAGAGTCTGTTATACTTCGAATAAGCTTAATATACATAAACGCAACACAAACACACACACAATAACTCGACCGTTTATAAAAAAATGTCTATTTACAGATGCAAAAAATCGGCGATATAATAAAATGCAAACTGATTGGCTATGACTATAGCATGTTATTGATGCATCAAAAAAACGTAATATGCTTGAAACAAATTATTCACATAAAGTAAGTTGATTACTTACATTTTTATATTAGCAAGAAATACATTTTTTTATTTATATATATTACTAATATATGCATATATATATACATATATTACTATGTCGCATTGTGTTGTGGAGAATAAAAAAAATACCACTTATAATCATTTTTGACAGTTTCAAAAAAATACTTTTATTATTAGACTAAATATTAAATTTCCCACATTTTTCATATTGACAATTTATTGCATTTTAATATGTTGACTTTTGTTACAAACAAGCGAGTTAAATCAGCCCAGTTATTTCTAATGCCCATGCTGCGAATATCAATGAGACGCATGCGCCAAACAATGTCGTGTGTAATTTCATGTTAGAATTGTATGTGAAATAGGAAAGGGAAGAGAGCATTAAGCATAAAAAAATCTTGCATATATATTCCATAATTTTGATTTTTTTACAAAAAAATAGCTCCATTGATCGGATGCATACGAAATAAGTTTATTGTTGAGGTAAAAAAATTAAATTTATAGTAGAGGAAGAATAATTAATACTATTTTATAAATTAGATATAGAAAAGACGATTTCACACGCGAACATACTGTTCTTCAATATACGTCCTGTTTTTTTTATTTCGCAGTCATTGATTATTACTAGTTCTAAATTATTTATATCACATTATAAAAGAATGTTATGAATTTTTAATATTTAGCATCAATTTTTCTTGGAACTGTTTTTACTCGTTTTTATATTACTCATTAATATAATTATATTACTATAATTATTTACTTTTATCTTTTAACTATTTAGCTAGTTTTAATTCTGATAATTATCCGTTATAACTTTCTACACAGAAAAAAAGCAAGTGTCAAATCAAAACTTTATATACTCTTATGAACGCGTTCATTGTTTCATATATACACAATAATTTATAATCTTCTTAAAAGAACTTAAAAATCTCAAATTTCAACAATATTATTTCAATATTACAATTGTTATTTCAAGAATAAAATAATTATTTTAACTCTAAAAAGATTGTAATCTTCGATTTGAACATGTGTTATTTTCTATCCAACATTTATTCCTCTCCATTCAAGAAAATTATTTTTAAATAACAAGAATATATTTTTTTTTTTGTTAAACTATATAAAATGTCGTCATCCAAGCAAATTTTCTTTATTTAACGCAATATAATCTCATTTCAAAATTTACATTTTGAAACTGAAGATATTGTCAAAGTAAGAATATTCTTTTTTTCTGTGTATTCTGTTTTTAATTTGCTACGAATTTAAGATGTAATTTCGAAAATAAATCGAACATTCGAAATTCAAAGTTTTTTAAGGAATCGTATGTGATTTTTCTTGGAACTGTTTTTATTATTTTTACATTATTCATTAATATCACCGTAATTATTTACTTGAACTTTAATCAACTATTTAGTTACTTAATTCTGACTGTCCTAATTTTTCATCCTGTTTAATTTAGAAGAATTTATGATATAATTTCAAAAATAAATCGAATGTTCCGAGCTTCTTTTAGAATCATTATACAGGATGAGAAAAAAGTATGGGAACCATGAAAAATCTCGAAAAATTTAAGCTTTACAGAAAAAGAATCTATAAGGTAAGATCAAAGAAGGATCCGCGCAAATCTAAGGCAAGATTTATTAATTTTTTTCACTTATTTCATATTTTATATTAAAAAGTATCATTACAAACTTTGAAATATCTCAGGAAATTCTTAACCAAAGAAGTTTTATTATAGTAGTTTGGGAAAACTCTTAAGGTAAGCTACAAGAATATGCAATTAAAAATTAGAGTGTTCCGTTTAAGAAATTGAAGGTGAATTTTTCATTTTCCATACTTTTTCCTCAACCTGTGTATATCAAATTTGAAAGGATGATGTTTCGGGAATCAGGTTATATTATCCATCGATATAAACGCCGTTTTGTAATCTCTTTATCGTCTTTATTGCGTAACTATGTGATATCGTAAATCGCGGTTTGCAGGATAGTAAACTGCCGCGTAGCAACTAACGATCGGTATCGAATCGTATATAAACGAATACTTAACAATTTATAAACTGATGAATTACAAGTAAAATCTCTATTAGCCCTTTTTGAGTTTCATCCTGGAAATGATACTTCCCAGCCGAGAAAAGACTTAGGTGTACATATATATTATTCAGATATATTTCAATCGAAATTTATGAAGATGTGCTATGGACATCTGATATATTATATATTGTGCAAAAAGTAGAGAAAAGTGCAACGTTATCTTATAATACTAGATTGACATGCTTATACTTCGTTATTCGTTGTATAAGAATCACAAGGACGAGTGTGAATTTTAGAGATACTGTTTCTTGCTAAGTGAATTATAAGAAATAC